>NC_057808.1:321432555-321786255 GCF_018294505.1 Triticum aestivum | reverse complement strand
GATCACGCGTGCCGAACACATAGAGCGAGAGGATCGTGCGTGCGTGTAGTATGTAGAGTTACTGTTGGTTTTATGTGAGGCATGTGGATTGATCAAACGGAGGCACGGAATTGTAGTTAGTACAGGCACGGTTGTGTGGAGGCACGGGTATACAGAGAGGAGCGTGTGTGCAGCACCAAAGTTGCACGGGCGATCACGCGTGCGGAGCACGTAGAGTTACTGTGGGTTTCATGTGAGGCACGTCGATCGAGTAAACGGAGGCACGGAAGTGAAGTCAGTACAAGCACGGTTGTGTCGATGCACGGTTTTGAACCCTCTTGCTGCTGTCAAGTTTATAGAGGCACGTATGTATGGCAGCAGAGGCATCGGTCCGAATATTTGGTTAGAGAGGCTCGGTTGTGGATGCACAGGTGTGAAGTCTCTAGGGTCACGGGTGCATGGCACGATAGGCATGGGTTGAATAGACACTTAGAGAGCCACGGTTGTACATAGGTCAGTTGCACACGGTAGTGTAGTTTTGTGGTATCGTGGGAACTGGTGTACGGAGAGGAACCTGTGTGCAATAGCAAGGATGTTCTGAATGGACGGAGCGGTGTTTGATGTGAAATGGTTGTGTTGTGTGACTTTAATTTTTTTCAATGTGGTTAAAGTAACAAAGTTCTTGTCCCTTGCGTCTGTGTTCCGATTGTTCTTCTGCAATATTTATGAATTGTTCACGCCAATGTTGAATAAGCATTGTACTGAAAGTTTACAACGATACCATCACATATTCTTGTAAATGCACGATGCATCTTGTAAAGGTTAAGTATGAAAATTATAATACAATATCGTGCGACATATCTCTTGTTCTATAATCATGGATACAATATATGCTTGCTCAATACTGGGACATAACTTCCTAATTGCATTTAGACATGCAAAACGTACTATGCATTTGTACATGAGCACACCACTGTGTTCAAAGTTCAAACGTAAAATAGTACTACAATACACACAACATCTTTGAGCAACAACAAACATATTTACAACATGGGTTCATTCAATCTAGATTATCATAATAGTAGTGCCACGCACCCGATCCCCCGATCACGACAGATCAATCAATCACGACACGATCCTACTAGTTTAATGTAGACATCCATTTTCTCGCATTTACCAACCACTGTTTCCCTTCCGGCGCTTCCAGCCGCTGGAAGATCCCTCATCTTTGTTCTTACGTGGGCGGAGTCTTTCCTTCATTGGTTGTTTGGTGGATGTGACGTAGCCCGTTCTTGATGATTAGGATTCTACGGTACAACTCGTAGCTAACATACCCGTCCTTTGCTGCGTACTCAAGGTGTATCTGGGAAAGCGGCTTCCACTCCCAGAACTGGTGCTTCTCCTTTGGGAATGATTTCTTCATGTTCTTGTATGAGGGGTCGATGATGGCCGCTGCAAGGTCACCCATGGAGTCCCTTTCTCCACCACCCTTGATGCAGAATAGCCTCTGGATGTCGACGTGGTGCTCGTCTGGAATTTTGATCCATCCACGGGCAAGCATCGTCTTGTCACTCCTGGTGTCGACACTAGTGAAAGTTACCGCTTTCTGTTGCAGGAAGTCAAGTAACGCCTGGGAGCGCTCGGACCTGCAGTAGTGGTATACGAGGACATGCTCGCGCATGGCAAGTTGGACGACGGCGATCCCTTGTCGTATGTAACTGCTCTTACGTGTGTACTCGAGGTCGAGGCCGACAAACTTGTTCTTCTCGTCCTTTAGCCATTCCTCGTACTTTTTGATGATCCGCTCCATGGTCCTTGGGTCGTTGGTGTACACCACCTCCAACACGGTTGTACCGTGGGTAGTGATGTGTTCGGTGAGAGTTGTTAGTTTCCCGTCGTCCATGGCTGGAGGTGTGCGGTGGTGAACTGCGGCCGGCGAGAAATTTTCGAGGAAGATGATGCAAATGGAGTCGGAAAAGTGAAAGGGATCTTTACTTTGTCGTGCAAAAAAGGAAACCGCCAAAGAGCAGTTGGTAGTCATCCGACGGTTCCAGGCATAGATTTTTTAAAACAGGCTTTTGTTTTATCTGTTTTTTTAAGATTTTCACTTATCTTGTTCATTGAATTTTTTTATTCATTGTGTGCTGCGTGCGTGATCCATATGTGCATATTCCATCTTTCGCTGTGAAAGTATATGTGTAAACGGTAGAACACTCAGCAGATGCACGGTCGTGCCTTTGTTGTGAAAAGTTTTTTTCGTTTAACAACCTTCCTTGGCCAGGGAGGCATTGTTGTTATGTTATTCGGTGCACAACTGTGTGTTTAGGAAAAGTTGGTGAAGTAAATATAGTTTGCACTTGAAAATGGACCCCTTTTTGGTTTTTAATTGAGATATGTTTCACTAGATGGTTTGAATAAGTTTGATAACACGGCATTGGTATAGGTTTTGAATCAAAAACTGATTCTTGTTTCGTTTGATTTTTGAAAATGATTCTTTCTATTTTTTGGTTTTTTGAATTGTGAACTTTTCAAAGTATAAGAACTACATTTGTTCCAATGAATCATTCCGATAGTTCAAACATCATTTGTTGTAAAGGATCGTTCCGATGGTTGACAGCGAGTTGAGGGTCCGTAAGAGCTACATAAGTTCCAAAAGATCATTCCGATAGTTCAAGCAAGCACATGGTCCATAATAGTTACATTACTCTACCATCCTAACTAGCAAACTTATAGTAACCAGTGTTTTGCTCCTGGGAGGCATCATCATGAAACGAGCGCTGAACATCCTAGGAGATACACTGTTTGCTTCCATTTTAGGTGTTGGTTCCGACGAAATCTACAGAATGCGTTGAATGATGATGGACACAGAACGATCATGTCACTCTTTGAAAGTGATTAGAACAACGTTCTTTTCAACAAAGGATGCATCTAATATGAAGTCTCTGAAAGAAGACTTTTCTATTACCATCCTGCCGTCGTTTTTGCAGATGTAGTACGACGAAGGAGTGATGACATGGGTAGGTTCATCAGGAGCTTCAGGGGTCACCTTGCCATTGGTTGGCATGTCCACCCATCTCTTCAGTGTCGAGACAACGCTCCTCGGAATTTTCTAGAAGAAATCAAAATTAAATAGAAATTAAAACTATTGATTTGTCACTTGGACATTAAATAAAAGAATGGCTGAATATGGTGAGTGCGCAAACATTAAGAAATTCCATATTGAAAGTAATATAATTCCTGGCATGTTCAGGTTTGTGTGTAAACAGATAAAACAATATATTAAGAGAACAACAAAAGTTTTGTTGTTTGAGGTTTGAATAAATAGGTTCTTTATAATTTTACATATAAGCGAGATTATGTCAATATTGTTTATTTTACATATAAGCAAAATACATTTGGTATTTTAACAAGGAGAGTTGTAACCAACCATGACGCTATCTTTGGTGTTAGTGGGAGTCAAGACGTGGACAAATGGACGGCAACGACTGAAAGTATCTCCGAAACGGCGTTGTAGAAAGAATCGTGTCTGGTCGTAGGTAAGGTCAATATCCTTAGAGTAGACACAACAGTGAACATGGTCGAAATCGTCAGAAGAAAGATCGTCGAGAGCTAGAAAAAGAACAAGATTTTAAAGTTAGATAAAGTTATATCCAACACCGGGTTAATATTATTCAGTTCGATGCATGCATATAAAAATACAGTGAAAGAAGATAAGTTTGTAATATTAAATACCTACCAACGTGGGGTAATGGAAGTAACCTTTTGTCATCCCGATATGTTTGTATTTCGAGATTGAGACCCTTGTCTGGTAGTTCAAATTCTATGCGGTCTCCAGCACGTAGTTCATAATCATCCGCAAAGATGTTCCACTCACCACCGCAGAACTTTGTGTAGTTCGCCCTATGCTTAAACAAAGCATTGTAAGACCTTCCTTCATGTGTAAGAAGGGCTGGCTCTACCTGCGCTTTACGCAATTTTATTGCTTCTTTCTTCCTCTCATCAATGTATTCAGCGAGAAAAGCTCTGACATTACAAGGTACATACTAGAAAAAATAGAAAAATAACAACCTGTAAGTATAAATTTGAACTCACGTATTATTAATGTTAAAAGTTTTCTTAAATTGGATATGAATTTTTGATAAGAATTACAGATAACAACATAATGGTATTATAAATTAATGGATATAGATTTTTGGCATATGTTGACTAATTTTAATTAGAACTGAAGATGCACTATAGTAATCAAGGCATAGGCAGGCAAACTAATGGAAAATGAAAACACAAGACAGGTGCGAAGAAGTGACAGCAGGGGAACCTAGTGTAGGTGCAAGGGGGTATGAGTAACAGCGACGATTTCTACTGTGTTGTAAGCAACTAATATGTTAGTAATGCTTACTAACCATGCGGCTCCAGCAATTTTCATCAAGAATAACCTCAAACCGCTGGAGAACTTCAGGGTGTGGTTCGCAAGGGCCGCCTGGTTGGCGGCAGGTAGGGCAAATCATACCCAAATAATTCAGAACAACTATGTTAAGAAAACAAGAATATCATAACAATTTAAAACAAGCTTCAACGTTGAAGGTAGACAACGACTAGCTTCAACTATGTTAGCCATATTAAAAATATTCATACGAAGGCAGACAACAACTATAAATTTACCAGAAATCTTCTCATCTACTTCTTCCAGAAAAGCAGTATGACAGAGTTTAGATCACTTGTTTAGATTTTCAAATGGTTTTTATATTCCTTTAGAGAATGAAGTCATTGTATCGGATCTGATGCTTCAATAACTATCAAATGAAAAACCTAAACGTAAAATAGTAATAATTTAAATATCGTTTTCAAAACGTAAATACGGATCGGAGCATGGTGCTTATGCATATGCTTTTTACCTGGGAGAGAAGAAGAACGAGCGTCGACGAACGGAGATTGGGGTAGGGGAAGCTTAGGGCAAGCACCCACGGCCAGCAAATCTACGAGAGAAGCACGGCTTAGAAGTTAATCGAGAGACCCAATAAAAACTCTACAATATCTTGTTTGAAATGAGACTGTGTGTGGGGAAGAAGCACGAACCCTAGAAGTAGGCGGACGGATAAGGCAGATGGGTTGTGATGGGAAGCTTAGGGCAAGCACCCACGGCCAGCAATCTACGAGAGAAGCATGGCTTAGAAATTAGTCGAGAGACCCAATAAAAACTCTACAATAACTTGTTTGAAATCAGATTGTGTGCGGGGAAGAAGCACGAACCCTAGAAGCAGGCGACAGAGAAGGCAAGTGAGTTGTGATGTGGCTGAGGGAGTCGGAGCTTATTGAAATATAAAGGAGTCTTGAGAGAGCAAGAGTAGTAATGAGTGCTTCTTGTTTTATTTTTTATTCTGCGAAATGGAATGAATGCTGGTTGTGGATGGTGTGCGTGCATTCCGAGGTGTTATGGGGACGCGGGACATTTGACTCGTCCAGCTGCCTCCCATTGTAGTTGTCCAGCTGTGCTGCCTCCCAGCAGAGTCTTCTACGTGCCTATCGTGCCTCGCAGACTTTTTGTGAGGCACGGTTATAAATGCTAAAAAGCATACTCGTGCTTCTGTGATTTAATTTTTTTAATCACATGTTTAATCAGATATGGTTGGGTGTGTCTTTAGGAGAGGAACGATGATGATGTTATTAGATTCACGATCGTTGTAGCAGGAGAGGCATGGTCGATACGTCGGGGGAGCCAAATTGACGGGAGGCATGATGGTTCCTAATGAGAGGCACTTTTGCATCTGAAATGGAGCCACGGTTCGTGACTGTGCGATTGCAATTTTTTCCAGGCAGTCGTTGACCCAGAGAGCCACTGTTTTTATGTACGTTGGGTTCAGGCGGGAATATGTATGATAGCCCACGGTTATATGTATGTCAGAAGCATGGACGTGCTTTTGTTTTGGCAATGTTTTTGGTGGTATGCAGACATAGAGGTTTGTCTTTAACAAAGTGGAGGCATGCGTGTGGCTTTTGTGCTAGCCGAACCGTGCTTTTATTTTTGTTCACTCCCCGTGTAGTATTTGTACTGCAGAGGTCTAGGTTGGACGACAGGGTCATCGTTTGCCTCCTTGCATTCTTCTCTCTCGGTCAAAAGATGTGTTGGTGACCGATGGGATGGCTATCTATTGTTAGTATTCATTGTGCCAGATACCGTGCTAGAGTTAAACTAGAGGCTCCTCGATTACAGCGTGGCAGCCGTGACTTTTGAAGTGCATGGTTTCACAAGCTGCAGAAGCACAACCGTCCATTCATCGTTCCCGATGCAATTTAATGGGTGCATGGTAACTGATTCGTCTCTCTCCAAGGTTAAATAGTGGTATATTCCGGGAGGTTATCGGGTCTTATTCTAACCAGAGAAGTGCAGGTAGCTCTCATCATCCTCGCCACGTACGAGTGACGCCGGAGTAGGACAGTCAAACTCCATTGTCACTCTCACCCTCTTTTCCATGGACGACTTCAGGAACACTACTGAGCGTCTGTTTGTAGATGCCGACGGTAATACCAAGCTCGAGGTGTTGTACACCAACGAGCCCTACAAGGTGGAGGAGATTCTTTCTCTTTATGAGGAATGGTTGCGTGAGGATAGGTACAAGTTTGTTGGTCTTGATCTGGAGTACACACGAGAGGATTATTTTGATCAGAGCAGAAAATTCGCCGTCATGCAACTGGCGTGCGCAAGCATGTCCTTGTCTATCACTTGTGCAAGACCAGGACGGAATGCGTTGCTCTGAAGGATTTCCTTTGGAACAAAGGTATAATTTTCGCTAGTGTCGACATCAGGAACGATAGAGATGTTCTCGCAAACAGTTTCCTCAAAATCCCAAGAGAGTGTCACATCGACCTTCAGGAGGAGCTCATGATCAAAGGAGGCGTTCTAAGGGATTCCATGACAGATTTGGCAGGAGCCGTTATAGACAAATCTTACTTGCCTATGAAGACGTCTTTTCCAAAAGGTCAGCATGACTACTGGGAGTGGAAGCCGCTTTCCCTTGACCACCTGAAATATGCGGCAATTGTAAGTGAAAATTTCATTTTTTCTGTCTTTATATATTTGTTTTATTGCAACAATAGTATTTTTCCCCTTTACCTATATCTTCATTCTCATCCGCTTTTTGTTTTAGGATGGGTATGTCAGCTACGAGCTCTACCGACGAGTTCTATCGATGAAGGACATTATGCATACTCGTTGTCTTCCCGACCGCAGACGCCGCGGATGTTTCTGAGGAGATCTCCAACTGAGTAGAATGGTCACCGTGGACGTTTGTGTCGACGTTTCTGAGCAGAATGGACTCCTGGAAGACTTTCATTTCTTTTTTTGTATAATTAATGAGTACTTTTAGTTCAATCCTATGGAGTACTGTTTTGGGATTTTTTATTTTTTATTTTCACGGCATCGTGTTTGGCTTGTCTCATGTTATGTGAATATATTTTTTTATGTTTTTTCATGTTACAAGTTCATTGTTGACATTTGTGCGAGTTCATGTACATTTAGAGAACCTGTTGAAGTGGCGCATATGTATTGTTTGGGAGAAGCGCGCTTTGTGTTTGGCTTATATTCAGTGCCGTTTGTTTGTGTTTGTATTGTTGTCTTTTACACGTTCGCACAAGAGAGGCACGTCTGCTAACGTATGAGGCAACATTTCAGTTTCCTGTCTTTGTGTGCTTCAGGACCGTGCCTCGAGAATCCGGACATCCGTGTTTGCTGAGGCTTCACTCCCGTGGCTTCTTTCCGTCTATGCATGTACCTCACGTGACACACGCCATGTCTGTACGTGCTGGTGTCACACGGCAGTTCCTCTTGACACTACACAACCGTGCCTTTGCCACCACTCTTTTGGGCATCCAGGTGGTTTGTACCCGGCCTCGAGAACTCCGAGAAGCCGCAATTCCGTGCCTGTATATGCTTCAATTCCATGTCTCCTGTACGTGCATTTGTGTGTCTCAGGCGTCATGCTGGCTGTGACTCTACGTGCCTCTGGTGCCAGACGCCCGTCTGTGAGGGGACGCATATGTATTGTTTGGGAGAAGCGTGCTTTTTGTTTGGCTTATATTCAGCACCGTTTGTTTGTGTTTGTATTGTTGTGTTTTACACATTCGCACAAGAGAGGCACGTCTGGTAACGTACGAGGCAACATTTCAGTTTCCTGTCTTTGTGTTCTTTGGGACCGTGCCTCGAGAAGCCTGGCATCCGTTTCTATGGAGGCTTCACTCGCGTGGCTTCTTTTCCGCTATTCATGTACCTCATGTGACACACGCGATGTCTCTATATGCTGGTGTCACACGACAGTTTCTCTTCAGACTACACAACCGTGCCTCTGCCACCACTCTTTTGTGCATCCAGCTGGTTTGTACCCGTGCCTCGAGAACGCCAATTCCAAAGCCGTGCCTGTGCGCCGAGAAGCCGCAATTTCGTGCCTGTATACGCTTCAGTTCTGTGCCTCCTGTACCTGCATTCGCGTGTCGCAGGGGACACGCTGGCTGTGACTCTACGTGCCTATGGTGCCAGACGCCCGTCCGTGAGGGGATGCGGTGGCTGTGACTCGTCGTGCCAGTACTTCTACAAGCCCGTGCCTCCGGAGACTTTAAAACTGTGGCTCTCTGACTTCTCCCGTTGATTTGCTGCTTGTATTGATGTATCTCACGTGATACACGCCATGACTCTATGTGCCTGCGGTGTCACACGGCTGTCCCTCTTGAGAGTTCGCAACCGTGCCTCTTGAACAGAGTGTTCTCACCGATGCCTCTGCCACCTCTCTTTTTTGCATCCAGAGGATTTGTATCCAGAGGATTTGTACCTGTGCCTCAAGAATGCCAATTCCGAAACCGTACTTGTGCGTCGGAGAAGCCGCAATTCCATGTCTATATAGGCTTCAATTCCATGCACGTGTCTCGGGCGGCACGCTGCCTGTGACTCGTTGTGCTTGTGGTGCTTCAAGACCGTGACTCAGGATACTGTATAACCGTTGCTCTCTGACTTCTCTCGTGGCTTCACTGCCTGTATCCATTTGTCTCACGTGAGACACATTATGACTCTCCCTGTGCCTGTGGTGTCACACGTCTGTGCCTCTAAAGACTTCTCAACCGTGCTTCTGCACCTGAGTATTTCTACCATACCTCTGCCACCACTCTTTTGTGCACCCAGAGGGTGTGTAGCCGTGGCTCAAGAATGTCAATTGCAAGGCTGTATCCGTGCCTCGCGAAGCCGAACCACATGCCTGTAGAGGCTATGTTTCCGTGCCTCCGTTGCCTGCATTCACGTATTTTCGGCGAGTTTCTGCCTGTATCTATACGTGCCTGTGGTGATACCGACCGAGATCTCGAAAAGTCATACGCCCGTGCCTATGGAATAGACACGTATGTGCGTCTTGTGCCTGCATACCCGTGCCTCACGTGAAACCAGCCTTGACTATCGAGGGACAGATGGTGTGAATCTAGCTAGATGAGGCACGGATGAGTTTTGGCCTTCAGATCTAAGGTGTACAGCAAGCTATTTGTTTGCTTCATTGGATTCTTCCGTCGGTTGTCTTTGTTCAAAGGAGGAATTGATGACCGATGTGGCAGCTGTTCGATGTGACTATTCAGTGTGTCAGTTACCGTAAAATAAAGTTAGAGGCTCCTCGATTTCTCCACGGCATCAAATATTTGTGCACATCCGTGACTTTAGGAAGTGCATGGTTCCATGAGCTTCGGAAGCACAACCGTCTATTCGCTGTTCCTAGTTCACACGTTAATGCGCATGGTAACTCAAACGTCCCTCGCCAAGGTTAAATACTGGTCGTGTTTGTGAGGTCTCCACGTCATATTGTAGCCACAGAACATCAGGCAGTTCCCACCCTCCTCACCACTCCCCAACCTTGTCGCAGGGTCTCAGGAATCTCCATTGGCACCTTGCTGCTCGCTGCCATGGACGACTTTTTGAACACCACCCAGTACCATCTGATAGTTGCCGATGGTAACACCAAGCTCGACGTGTGGTACACCAACGAGCCTGGCAAGGTGGAGGAGATCATTGCCTTGTACGAGGACTGGTTGCGCGAGGAGAAGTACAAGTTTGTTGGTCTCGGCATGGAGTTCACACAAAAATATTGTTATGGGCGTAGAAAAGTCGCCGTCATGCAACTGGCTATGCGGAATCATGTTTTGGTCTATCACTTCTGCAAGGCTCTGTCCTGGAGGATTTCCTTGAGAATAGAGGTATAACCTTCTCTAGTGTGGGCGTCAGGAATATTAGAGATGCTCTTTTTCAAGATTTCATCAGAATTCCAGAAGGGTACCACATCGACATCCAAGAGAAGTTCATGATCAAAGGTGGCGAAGAAAGGGACTCCATGGAGGACTTAGCAGGAGCCATCATTGATGAATCTTACTCGAAGCTGGAGTCCTCTTTTCCAGAACTTCTTCGTCACTACTGGGATTGGAAGCCACTTACTTTTGATCACCTGAAATATGGAGCTACTGTAAGTGACGATTTCATTTTTGTTAGTTTCTGCCTTTGTTGCAAGAATAGTACTTTTTTTGTATATTCATGTTTTCATTTGCTTTTCCTTTAGGAAGGGTATGTGAGCTATGAGCTATACCGCCGGTTTCTGTCGATGAGGGACATCTTGCATCGTCACTGTCTTCCTGATCTCAGATGGCGAGGACGTTTCTGAGGAGTAGTCCAGGTGGAAGTGCTGGCAAGATGGATTGTGTGATGAATTGGTTATTTGATAGTTATTGTATGGGATAATATTACATCGACTGATGAATTTGTAATTGTGGTGGTTTTATTTTGAACTGGATGGAGTTGACTAGTTTGGAAATTTAAGTTTATTTTCGTTCCATTATGTTTTTCTTGACTGGGTGCCTTCAAGAATATTTTCCTCTATGATTTTTTGCTACGCGTTGGTATAAGATGAGAATTATTAAGAGGACCACTCAGATGTGCACTTTCGTGAATCTAGGCAGCGCACAATCGTCTGCTCAGGGAGGCATTGTTTTTGTTTTAGGCAAGGCACGCTCTCGTGTTATTAGTTTGCTAGCTGCTTCAGTTCTTCTCTCAATATGGTCACACTGACAGGTAGGGGCGTTACTTTCACTTTGTGTTCGTACTGTGTTTGGCATGGTTGTTTTTATTTTTCTATCGAATATACGGTTGTGGTTGTGTGTTTGAAATGTTTTTATGCAGAGCTTGAGTGTGTTTAAGATTCTTCAGGTTTTCTCACTGTGCTGTCTGTTTCAATATACATTGTCTGTTTTAGGGACGGTAATCCAGTGTGAGAGTTGCTGTGGGAGTATTTGTTAGCGACAGTTACGTTTCTGTGTTCCAATTATTGTGGTGGTACTTCGATTTTGAAAGGCATGGCCGTGAAGGTATTGGATGCATTGTCGTATGTTTGGCAGAGGCGTTATCCTTCCTTTGGGTACTAAATTTGGAGTGGCACTGCGTTATGTTAGTATGAGTCACTGTCATGGTTGTATGTTCTGTAATATTTCTAGTTAGTCTGCTAGTGAAGTCACGTCTGTCTAGTTAGTGGAGGCATGTCCTATGTTATGTTGAGTCAGAGTTCTGTCTGTCGTTCGCAAATGCTTCCTCTGACACGTTCGCTCGGAGAGGCACGTCTACGATGTTATTCAAAGGCATGGTCGTGCCTTTCTTTTGAAACGTTTGCTTTCATTTATTTGCTGAGAGAGACTCGTCGGTGAAACTTGTGAGGTCACAGACCTTTTACAGTTGAAGTCACGGTCGTTCTTCTGTTTTGGTATTTTTTCAGTTTAGTCGTCTATCACAGAGGATGAATCTTCTTTCGTTAACTTGAGTCATGGTCGTGCTTCCATGACTCGTTGGCTTGGAGAGGGACCGGTGTTAAGCTATTGAGGGGATAGTCCTGTGTTAACTGGTGGCGCACTTGTGTGTGTCAGCTTAGTTGTCCGTGGTATGAGAGGCACGTTCTATGTGGATAAGAGGCACGACAGTGCCTCTGTGACCCGCGTTACTGGAGGTGAGTCATTTAGCAACATTACTGGAGGGGAGTCATTTAGCTCCTTCGTTAGATGCTTACGAATCGATAGTGTTTTTCCTCTGTGTTCCAGTTTTTTTTATTATGTCTACTCGAAGTGAGTGGTGTTCTAGTGCAAGGAAGTGATGTCTTGAATATCATGTTTAGAACTTTTGGAAAAAATACGATTCTTATTTATAATGTTTGCTGTTCAGGAATTTAAGACATGACCATTTGAACGCACAGCTGTGTTTAATGGGATCCATAGCAGATACCTTGGACCGACACAAAAATAGTTGAAACATTGTTGTGATTACATGAGTCGATATGGCTGAAACAATGTTCGGATGGCTCCAGCTAAATTAAGGCACATTTAAGTGGTCGTCATCTTCTTCCAACTCTTCTTATTTCGCGCCGGATATTGTGTTTGTCGAGGACGATGCTCAGTGCCTCAAACACATGGCCTGTGTTGTAGTTGGATGTTATCATTTTGAAAGTTAGTTGTTCTCTCATCGGTTTCACATGGATCTTCAAACACATAACCGTGCAAACTAATAAAATTTACTGTAAAACATAATGTTCAGCTGGCTTGGATGAACGTATGTTGATGTGTTGTCAATGAGAGTGAACTTACATTATTGATAAAAAATGAATTATTATTCAAATTAATGAGCGGCATCAAATGCATGGTGTAAATAGCACTGTCATCCCTGAAAATTGAGAGCATTAATGTCAGTGATTAGAAGGTGAATTGTAGATATGGGATGTGTAGTGGAACAAAAAAAATGCATGGTTTAAATGAGGTAGAGCTACAGTTAAAAGTAACTCACTCTCTGTCTGAGTTACATACACTCTGCACAAGTTTGACATGAAAGGAGGCCATGGTGTGAGGATGGTTGTTATAAGCAGAATGGTAAGCTCTCTTGAAGTTTTTGATAACAATGTCCGAGTGTTCCTTTATACCGTCGCAATTGATATAAGGACACAGAATTTCGAAGCGACGCATTGCAAGATTCACAATGATGAGGTAGATAAAATGTGGTTTCTTTCTCACAGGTATTAAGACCTAAAACAATTAACAGGGAATAATATCATTGTAACAAGAAAAACTGGTAGAATCGAAGACGAACACTGGGCAGATAGAGTGAGTAGGGTGAACTCACGATGTTACATTTGTTGGGCAGCCTGTACCTTATAGTTTTTTCCATAATGTGTTCCTTGAGTAGTTCAATGCTTGCTCCTAGAACTTGAAATTTATCCTGCAGAAAATTGAAGCTGTGTCACTCAGTGTGGTAGTAGTAGTAAATGCGTTTGTTATTATTATTTATGAGAAGCAAGAACTTACAGAAGCGTCCATGTACATTATATGCTTGTGCACAAGTGTTGGCTGTCCATAGAATTGTTCTTTCATCAACAACGTTGAGTAAGCGTCGACCACGAATAAGTTGATATATCCGTATACCTTCATTGACAAACCTAAAGTTCGATGATCGGCCCAACGTCGATCGACGAATAATATCCTCTTGCTACCAAAAAAAATGAATTTTAAATCGTATGATTTTCTTATTTAACATAAGAGGAAATGATTAGTATTCAATTACAATAGTAGAAGAATCGAGCCGAAACACTTGAATATGATAGCTTCAGGCAGAATACATTGCAGTAGTAAACAAAGGGACCAAAACTTTACTGTAACAGGAACAACGAATTCATTACCGGTCATTTTGCTTGACACCTGTCGTATTGTCGACGATTGTTTCATACACTTATTTCTCCTCCATTGTAGAGTCTCTTATTTCCAAAAGTTGGTAGTGATCTTGATGGTCATTCCCTTGGTCAGTGAATCGAGACTGTTCTAGATGAGAATGATGTTGATGAGGCTAGAAGACATGACCACCGGAGTTCAATTGACCATTACTAAGTTGCAGATGACCCTCATTATAATTGTTGTTTCTTTGGAACATTAGGCCTTGTGGTTGGTGCTGCATGCACAGTTCTAATGTTCTGACAGTTGGATCATCGGTTGAGCTCGAAGGAATATCTGTTGGAAAATGCTGCAGAGGATGGCCGGAATACTGCATGCTGTTGAACTGTTGTTGCAAGGCACTGTAACTTTGCCCATTAGACTCGCCTCTGTGTGGTTGCTGATGGTTCTGCTCTTGAGGTTAGCGTTGTTGGCATCGTGTAGTGCTGTTATTCTGAGCGTCATTGTGTTGGGGGTAGTGGACATTACCGACAGGGGTTTGCTGCTGGTACTGCTTGTGACTTTGGTTGTTCATCACATAAGGTGAGCGCTGGCTGCTGTTTGAACCGCTGTTATTCTGAGCACCAGGATGTCGGTAGAAGTGGTTTTTGATACTAGGAGCCGGTTGGTTATAGTGTTGGGACAAGGGAGTTGCTGGTAAACTTTGGGACAAGACAGTTTGAGTTAAACCTGTAGAGTATGACATATCAAAAGCCTGTGTGAGGTGGCTACCGCCTGACATTGATCCTGATCTGCTGGGTATAGGTGGCTTTGGATAGTTAGAAAGGGAAGATCTCGCTGACGAGCTTGAATTCTTGGCCAAGTGTGACACAGTATCAGGTTGGCATTGTTGGGATGCTACTTGGTTACGAAAGGGTTGCTTCTTTTTTTTGTTCAATGAGTCTGTCAAGTTGTTCATAGATAGATGGGTCAGACCATATTTGATCATCATCAATGAATCCACAATCAAGTAGGCCTCTGCGGTTGTCAGCATGTAGAGACTGGTTGTTTGCAGTTTCTGTTGAATTATGTGGAGGCTCTAGTATCCTAACTCTTTTCTTAGGAGGCGCTGTACTCTTGTTACCTGCATCTTCTGACTGCTGTAAGGACCTCTTGTGAGCTGTCATTTGTGCTTCCGGTTCTGGCGGATGTGCGCTTGTGGTAATAGGGACGTTGTCTGTGGGATCAATACGTGGTTGCTTGGTACATTGTTCATGTTCTTCTGCAATGTTATTCTCTTCCGCATCGACAGATGCGGCAGCAACCATTGGAGCATCGCTAGGGGATGGAATTGCTTTTCCCGTATCCATTTCTGTGCCAGAACCGTTGCTAGAATCACTGGGGACTTCTACTATAGGAGCAAGGGAGGAAGTAGATCTTGTGCGTTCTGTTTCTGCAATGTTCTTCTCATCACTCAAAGTTGAAACAAGATGGACCTTAGCTTCCGGCAGCGAAGAAGAACATTGTCCAGTGACATTGTTTGACTTTTGTGCAGGTCGGGATACAGTGAGGCTCTTTGTGATGGTTGAAGAGTTGTTGTGAGCGCTATCAGAACCACTGGACCGTGTAGTAGTTGGTGATGTTTTCCCAATGTGATAAACAGGTGCTCCAAGTGTATCGATTGAGATTGGATCAGTCGGTAATTGTTTGTCAACCGCAGAGTGCGAGGCTGATGTTTCTGTTGCAGTAGGTTTTGCTGTTTCCTCCAAGAGTTTTTTCAGTGGGTTTGTCAGAGAGTTGTGGTCTGAAGATCCTCCAGCAGAATTTTGGGTTTCAGCCGGTACAGAACACTCAGACGAATTTTCACCTGTCATTATAATTGCCCCGCTCTCCAGCATCTCAAATGTTGGCACGAAGGGCTCATGAACTGGCAAGCCATCAAGGCAGTTGTGCAGATGGTTATGCACTTTGTCCAGATGAATCTTGGCTTGTTCATCAATGTCCTCTTTGTTGTGGTCGATCATGTTCACCTCCAGTAGCAACTTAATCTGAGTTGATGATTTTAGGCGTGAAGATAGATAAATTTGGGACTGCTCTTTGTCGTACGGATTCTGGGGGTCTGGGTCAGGGGTATCGCAGCAACCCTTTAAATTTTCTAGGGAGTATGATGTGGCGTGAAGGACACTGGTCGAGCCACTGCTGGAAGAACTTTGACTGCTTGTCGTGCTAGAACTTGGAAGCATAGAATATGTTGAAGGGAGTGATGAAAAAGTTTCTTTTTCACTTGAGTTGTCCTGTTGCAAGTTACAATAAACGCCCCGGTCGCAGGTCTTGGTTTCTTTTGCACTAAGATCCCTACCAAATGAAAGGAGCTTCTCCAATTTCTGCTCGAGAACTGGTTGAAACCGCGAGAAAAGTTCTGTGTACATTTCATTGATAACTTTGGCAATTTTCACCTTGGCCTAGAATTGAAAAAAACATCAGAAATTTTTAGTACTGAAAATGAAAAGATGTTATTAATACCGAAAATGCAAAATATCTTGTGACCTACTGTACGTTCTGTCAAGAATTTCAGAAAAGGCATGGAATAGTGTGTGCAGAATCACACATGATGTGCTGCGGGAAGCGCGGCTAAAAAAGTCCTTGAATCATGGTCAACACATTCCTTGAAAGAGCACACCTGACGTACTGAACGAAGCATGGTTGACCTACCGCCGCAGGGAAGTACTTCTAGTTTTAACACAAAAGCACAGCTAACGTCCTATTGGAAGCACTTCTAGTTTTAACACAAAAGCACAACTAACGTCCTATTGGAAGCACTTCTAGCTTTAACACAAAAGCACATCTAACGTACTATGGGAAGCACTTCTAGTTTTAACACAAAAGCACAGCTAACGTCCTATAGGAAGCACTTCTAGTTTTAACGCAAAAGCACAGCTAACGTACTATAGGAAGCACTTCTATATTTAACACAAAGGCACAGAAAACGTACTATAGGAAGCACTTCTAGTTTTAACACAAAAGCACAGCAAACGTACTATAGGAAACTGTCTGGATGAACACTCGTAACCTACTTTGTGAAGTATTTGTAAACCGCCGCAGTGAAGTGGAGGTATAAAGCATCATGGCAACACACATTAGCTAATGCAGGGAGGACATGTACCTATTTCGTAAAAACTTAGGGTACATCATTTCAAACATAAAATCAAGTGCAGAAGCTGGAAATCACTTACGGAACAAAGTTTTTCTTGAGGCACAAATTCTTCTATGTAGGCCTCTAGTCTGGGACTCAGTTTGAAAAATGGCGCCTGAAAGCCAGGCGGTGATTGGAAAGGCGTGCGCCTATTGGAAGACCTACCGCCGCAGGGAAGCAGTGCTATATTTAACACAAAAGCACAACTAACGTACTATAGGAAGTACTTCTAGTTTTAACACAAAAGCACAGCTAACGTCCTATTGGAAGCACTTTTAGCTTTAACACAAAAGCACATCTAACGTACTATGGGAAGCACTTCTAGTTTTAACACAAAAGCACATCTAACATACTATGAGAAGCACTTCTAGGTTTAACACAAAAGCACAGCTAACGTCCTATAGGAAGCACTTCTAGTTTTAACACAAAAGCACATCTAACGTACTATAGGAAGCACTTCTATATTTAACACAAAGGCACAGAAAACGTACTATAGGAAACTGTCTGGATGAACACTCGTAACCTACTTTGTGAATTATTTTTAACCCGCCGCAGTGAAGTGGAGGTATAAAGCATCATGGCAACACACATTTGCTAATGCAGGGAGGATACGTATCTGTTTCATAAAAACTCAGGGTACATCATTTCAAACATAAAATCAAGTGCAGAAGCTGGAAATCACTTACGGAACAAAGTTTTTCTTGAGGCACAAATTCTTCTATGTAGGCCTCTAGTCTGGGACTCATTTGAAAAAATGGTGCCTGAAAGCCAGGCGGTGGTTGGAAAGGCGTGCGCCTAATGTCTTTCAGCTGCCATGCGGAAGGAAACAATGACGATCAAGTCAAATTAATACATGGCAGGTAAGTCAATATGTTGGGTCGAAAACTTCACCAAAGGGAAATGATGAAAAGTTGACTCACCGTGTGTTTCCCAAAAATTCCGTCCTCTGTTGACAGGCTGTCTATGTTAGCATAATTTTTAATGGCCTCTATGTCCCATATGGCAAGCCTTGCAGGAGTGTCAGATTTCAGTTCCATTATGTTCGTATTCAGGTACTCAAAATATGTTATCTGCAAGGGTATAAGAGGTAAAAATGAATCATGTTCTTGTAGCTGCTTGTGGGTATAAAGAAATGTACAAGTTAATGAACGAACCACTGGAATTAGGAGGCACCCACACAGGGCGCCTGTGAATCCTTTGTCCTTGAAGGTCTGCAGTGATGCCACCAATTTCTCTATGACAGCATTGGACCAATCATATGATGATATGTTACTTGCTGGTCCTTCTAGAGCGACTAAGTAGTCGGGGCTAACGCAATCATATGTCGTTGGGCATAGAAATACCGCTGTTGCAAACATCACGAAAACCCGCTGAAACACTTCTCCTGTCAGCTCCAGGGTTATGAGATCAGTTAACTCTCTGATGTTTGGAGCATGCCCAGCACACCGAGTCTCAGACTTAACCTGACATCTGAAAGCTTCTGAGCATTTTCTAGGGATAATCTGCCCGCCCAGTGGAATTCCTAGGATTCGGTGCACGGTGTATGAGTTGATAAGGAATCTGTATCCACCAGGCAGTATGAAACACCTGGAAGGGCAATCAAAATAGCGGACAAGCCAGCGGACGAAACACCTTGGAAGCTCGCGGCAACATAGATTGAGAATGTATCCAAAACAAATATCTCTGAGAAGCTACTTTTGTGGTTCTGTTAGCTTTTCACAGACAGTAAAGAATTTCTGGAAGCTAAGTTTTGTGCTGAACTCTTCTTCATATTCACCCATTGTAACAGCTCTGTGGACAAAGATAAGAAATGACCTTTAACAAATGTATTGTTGAGCCACATGCTTTTCTGGGAGAAGCTTACATATTAACGTCGAGTCAGCAAAACAGACACAAATATTTAAGCCGTGATTAAAAATGTAGCTAGAGTGAGAGGCATTGATTTCCAAAGAAATTTCAACGACACACGCGAGATGCATGAAAAAAAACACCTACTTCGAGGCAGCAAGCTGCTTCTTTCTCCTGTACTCCTCAACAAGCTTTTTGTGTGCTGCACGTTTTAACTCGATCCTTAGTCTCTCTGCCTCTAGTTGGTCATGAACCATGAAATCTTGCGTGACAATCTCTGTGCCATCGACAGACTGAGACTGAGTCTCCGACAGCTGTGGGGTGGAGTCCATCTCATCGATCTCTACATAAGAGGTCATGAGACATCATCGTTACCAGGTCAGCTACGTAAGATTGTTGTTAGTAGTCCATGCAAGACCATCATCAACAGTTTGGTTAGCTAAGACGGATTCTAACTCTGAGTTAGTAACTGTTTTGCAAAAACGAACATAAGTCCTTTGGTTCCCTGCTATAAAATGCGGATCTATACAGTCATTTGAGTTGTGACCTCGTGTTAGGGATCAGAATAGTGAATTTTGACTGCAGTCTCATTGAGCTCTGCAACTAATATAATCTGTGGTCACGAGAGTGCTTAAGTTTTGGATGGCTAGAGATATAACTCAACTTAGCAAAACCATGGCGCAAACATGCAGTTGGCAAGATTAAAGTGTTGTCAGCTGAGTCTTAATTTTAAATCCATAACCCTTCTCCCGTTAACACGGCGCAACAGTTTGCATTAGTAAAAAAAGACACATCCGTGACATTTTGGGCCGAACGAATTTTTTTTCTGTCATACATATGACACTTCTAATTGTGACAAAACCTGGTATCATCCTAGATGTGGTGGGCTCCTACTTCTATGACAAAAAATCATGACAGAAAATGGGCTTTTCGTCTTGGACGGGCCGGAGACACAGCTGCATGACATTCTTTGGGCCATCCATGACGGAAAAAACCGTGGTAGAAGCGAGGGCGAGGAAAATTTTGGGGAGTTCTCGGTTACGGTGGGAGGTCGGGGCCGAGCGATGCGCGTTTCTCTCGTACACGTACGTGCGTGTGTGCGAGGCGTTGGCTCTAACTGAACCCGAGTGAGGCGTTGGGCTCTAACTGAAACCGAGCGATTGCACTGCAGGCTACGCGTTACTGAACCCGAGCGATCGATCGATGGCTGTTAACTGAACCCGATCGAGCGATTCCTTCGCTACTGCTGCTAACTGAAGCCGATCGATGCTGCCTCTGGGATGAACAGTGAGCGTTGCGGGGGGGGGGGGGGGTTGGATGAACAGTGAGCGGTGGCGTTGCCTCTGGATGAACAGGACCCCGTGGTGTGGTGGAGGGCTGGATGAACAGTAGACGGTGGAGGGGTGCCCGTGGAGGCGTGGTTGAACAGGACCCCGTGGTGTGGAGGGCTGGATGAACAGTAGATGGTGGAGGGGTGCCCGTGGAGGGGTGGTTGAACAGGACCCCATGGTGTGGAGGGCTGGATGAACAGTAGACGGTGGAGGGGTGCCCGTGGAGGGGTGGTTGAACAGTAGCCGGTGGAGTAGCGCGCGGTGGAGGCTGGATGAACAGGAGCCCGTGGAGGCTGGAGGAGGTCGACGGTAGCCCGTGGAGGCTAGAGGAGGTCGACGGTGGAGATGAACAGTATCCTGTGGAGTCCCGTTTTGCGGTACGCCACACCCCTCCTGATGAACAGGACCCCCGTTTCGACCGTAGGAGGTCCGTTTGGTCCGTTTTGCGGTATGCCATACCCCTCCCGATCAACAGGACCCCCGTTTCGACCGTAGGAGGTCCGTTTCCTCCGTTTTGCGGTATGCCACACCCCTCCCGATCAACAGGACCCCCGTTTCGACCGTAGGAGGTCCGTTTCCTCCATTCTGCGGTACGCCAGGCCTCATTTCCATCGCCTGTTCCGTCCAAGCCCTCCCGATGAACACGACCACGCATTCCGTTCTGACCCAGCCGGTTGGCTCCCACGCGTTCCGTTGCCTCCCGATGAACACGACGCATTCCGTTGCCTCCCCATGAACACGACGCATTCCGTTGCCTCCCCATGAACACGACGATGACGCTGTTTCTCCGTTCCGACCCAGCCATGTACACGAGCCCTGGCCGTACGTATGCGCGAGTAGGCGTTCGAGACCCCGCCCGTATGTACACATACGTGGCCGTATTTTCTTTCTTGCACCCTGGCCGCTGTACGTACGTGTACATGCTACGTGCACGCCTCTACTACGACACTTACGCGCCTCTACTACGACACGTGTGCGCCTCTACATCCACCAGTATATATGTACGTACACGTTCGCATAGAATGACAATGCTACGTACGCTTCGACCAGGTGGGTCCCGACTGTTAGGCACTTCCTTGCCTACGAAGATGTAGCTGGTGGGTCCCAGCAGTCAGGGGGCGAATCGTTTTTTTTTGCCCGGACGCACTTCCTTGCATGCGAAGATGTAGCTGGTGGGTCACAGCAGTCAGGGGCAAATGTTTTTTTCGCGAAATACGGTGGCCCGTCCGGTGGCTCCCTGCTGTCAGGTGGAGGAATAATTATTTTGCACGTAATAAGGAGGCACTTCCTTGCTGCGGCCGTGGACCCAGCTGTCAGCCTCTCCACGTACATTCCACGTCCGATGGAAGCCGTTCCTTGACCACGTTGACCACGCTGCGCCGAGAGCACCAGGGCGGTGGACGACGGCGAGGCCTAGGAAGGGGACGACGCGGAGCCGGGGAAGACGCGGCAGTGGATGCCCACGCGTAGAGGAGTACGAGGGTTCACTGGTTCGCTGCAGTGTGAGGCTGCCGTCGCCACAAAATAACAAGGGTGTGGGTGAGTAGAGGGATGGCTGGCCAGCGGTGGGAGTAGTAGGGGGCGGTGAGGCCTCCGCCGCATCGCAGCCGGCCACGGGAGGCAGGAGCACGAGGCACGACCGGCGCTGGTTTGGGCGGCTGGAGCAAGAAGACCAGAGGTTGAAGAAGCACTACGGCCATTGGATGGACATCGTACGGTCACTGGAGCTAGAATCGTGCATATTGACTAAGTTGACAAAGCCCTCCGTCCTCGTCAACTTAGTAGGCCCACAAGTCAGCATGCCACTATACAGGGTCCCAGCTAACAGGGGGAGTATTCATTTTTTTGTGCATAATAAGGAGGCACTTCCTTGCGTGCGAAGATATAGCTGATGGGTCCGAGCTATCAGCGGCGGTAATGTTTTTTTCGCGAAATACAGAGGCCCTTTCGGTGGGTCCCTGATGTCAGGTGGAGGAATCATTATTTTGCGCGTAATAAGGAGGCATTTCCTTGCGTGCGGCCGTGGACCCAGCTGTCGGCCTCTCCACGTACAGTCCACTTCAGATGCATGTCGGTCGTTGACCACGTTGACCAGGCCGCGCCGAGAGCACCAGGGCGGTGGACGACGGCGAGGCCTAGGAAGGGAACGACACGGCAGGGAAGACTCGGCAGTTGTTTCCCACGCGGAGGGGAGTACGACTGTACGAGGGTTTACTGGTTCGTCTGCCGTCGCCGGAGAATAACAGCAGGTGCGGGTGAGTAGAGGGATGGCTAGGCCAGCGATGGGAGTACGGTGGGGCGGTGAGGCCTGCGCGGTAGCACAGCCGGCCGCGGGGAGGAGGGAGCAGGCAGTCCCGCCGGCGCTTGTTTGAGCGGCTGGAGCAGGAAGAGCAGAGATTGAAGAAGCACGACGGCCGTTCGATGGACATCCAACAGTCACTGGTTGTGCGTCAACCTTTTTTTTAGGAAAGCCTCAAATCTGTGGAAAACAACATACAACCCATCTGCCATTATTTCTAATAATTTACAACCCATTTGCTAATTCTTAAGGTTTTTTTGGAGCCCATATTCTTTTTGTTAGCATTACAGCCCATATTGTGGCCACAGTTAAAAAATTATACGAAATTTTGCATATTTCGGTGCGGTCCGAACTGTTTTTAATCCCGAAATTTTGACTCACATTCAAACTGATTTTAAAAATAAATGTATATCAATATAAAATCCAACAAATTCTCCACGCATAAAAATTAATGTAATTTAAAATCTCGAAATGAAAAAAGATATTTGAAACTAATTGCCGGTTTGATGTGTTTTAAAAATGTACAACCCATTTCTCATTACTGATAGGCCATTTTCTCGGCCAGCCAAATGAAGCTCTCCTCGTCTTGAAAGATTTGCAGCCCAACGGGCCTGACAAAGCGACTTACTTGGCAAATCACAAAAAAACTGGGCTGTGGCCGTGGACCCAGCTGTCAGCCTCTCCACGCACAGTACTCTTCCGATGGAAGTCGGTCGTTGACCACATTGACCACGCCGCGCCGAGAGCACCAAGGCGGTGGACGACGGCGAGGCCTAGGAAGGGGACAACGCGGAGCCGGGGAATACGCGGCAGTGGATGCCCACACGGAGAGGAGTACGAGGGTTCACTGGTTCGGCTGCGGCGTGAGGCTGCCGTCGCCGCAGAGTAACAGGGGGTGTGGGTGAGTAGAGGGATACCCTGGGCGAGCGGTGGGAGTAGTAGGGGTGGTGAGGCCTCCGGGGCATCACAGCCGGCCACGAGAGGCAGGAGCACGCGGCACGACCGACGCTGCTTTGGGCGGCTGGAGCAAGAAGACCAGAGGTTGAAGAAGCACTATGGCCGTTGGATGGACATCGTACTGTCACTGGAGCTAGAATCGTTCATATTGACTAAGTTGACAAAGCCCTCCGTCCTCGTCATTTTAGTAGGCCCACAAGTCAGCCACCCACTATGGTGGGTCCCAGCTAGCAGGGGGTATTCATTTTTTGGTGCGTAATAAGGAGGCACTTCCTTGCGTGCGAAGATATAGCTGGACCCAGCTGTCAGCCTCTCCACGTATAGTCCATGTCCGATGGAAGTCGTTCCTTGACCACGTTGACCACGCCGCGCCGAGAGCACCAGGGCGGTGGACGACGGCGAGGCCTAGGAAGGGGACGGCGTGGAGCCGGGGAAGACGCGGCAGTGGATGCACACGCGAAGAGGAGTACGAGGGTTCACTGGTTCGGCTGCGCTGCCGTCGCCGCAGAATAACAGGGGGTGTGGGTGAGTGGAGGGATGGCCTGGCCAGCGGTGGGAGTAGTAGGGGGCGGTGAGGCCTCCACGGCAGCACAACCGGCCACGGGAGGCAGGAGCAGGCGGCACGACCGGCGCTGCTTTGGGCGGCTGGAGCAAGAAGACCAGAGGTTGAAGAAGCACGACGGCCGTTGGATGGACATCGTACGGTCACTGCAGCTAGAATCGTTTATATTGACTAAGTTGACAAAGCCCTTGGTACGTCAACTTAGTAGGCCCACAGGTCAGTTTCCGAAACGGTGCGCCCCAGTTGTCAGGGGGAGGAATCATTTTTTGGGCGGGTGAAGCTAGAATATCCGAGATTGAAGAAGAAGCACGGCATCCGTTGGACGGACATCCAACGGCCACTGCTGCTAGAACCGTGTGTTGACTATAAGTTGACAAAGCCTTGCATACGCGTCAACTCTGTTTTTTTAGGGGACGCGTCAACTTAGTAAGGCCAGAAGTGTGTGGCAGAGAACTTATAGCCCATTTGAGATTTGTAAGAATGTGTAGCCCATTTTTGAATTCTAATGGAATTTACTACAACCCATTTACAGTTTGTTAAAAGTACAGCCCATTTCAACCAACCGTTCAAAACAGAATTCAATAAAATTTCCCACATTTTGATGGGACCCGAAATATTTTTATCCCGAAATTTCTAGTCAGATTAAATACAATTTCAATATAAATTTATATTACGTAAAAATCCAACAAAACATTGCGCTCGCAACAATTAATGAAATTAAAATTTTCAATATCCAAAAATAATATTTTATAAAGTAATCACGTGTTTGGTGCATTTTTTTATAGTTACTGCCCAGTTTTTATAATTACATCCCATTTATTATTTCTTAAAGCCCATTTTCTTGTTAAGCCTAATGCATCCCTCCTAGGAAAGATTTGCAACCTAGCGGGGCGGAGAATAACAACTTGACCTTGCCTAGGTATTCCTAAAAAAAAATATAGCTGGGCTAGCCATTTTCAGCTTGAAAAATATTAATATGTGGGCTGGATATCTGGCCTGGGCTAGACGGGCCACAGCCCACCCAGTTAATACCTGCAGCGATGTTTTTGTTGTTGTTCAGAGGAGAAAAATTAATATCTGGGCTAAACATCGAAAAACTCTGCAGTGCTCACACCTCAAAAACACAAATACTGCTCGAGCTGCTTGGTCCCAGTTGTCGGCCGCTTCTTGTGCAATTCTCTCGTTTATTGACTACTACATAGGTTGACAATGTTGTGGGACCGTGATGTCAGGAAACCAGGAGGAAGCAAAATAAATTATAGTTATATATATATAAGGAGGCACTTGCGTACGTGAGGCTATGGACCTGGTGGGTCCCCATTGTCATCCTCTCCAAGTAAAGTCATCTCCTCGCCCGCGCGCGCTTTCCGCCCGAAACAGTCAGCGCCGCCCGCCCCGCTTCCCGGTGCAGGCTATTGCTCCGCCTTCAAACGACACAAGTGTTGTCCGTCCGTCCATCTGCCGCCCACATTAATGATACGCGGTTGCCGAGGTGGCTACTCCGGCGCCACACATCCGTCCCTCCGCCCGCCCACCATTGCTATATAAACTGCCGCGCCGGCCATAGTCGCAGTCATCCGCATCCGTTCCCTTTCTCCTGTCCACACCACTACTGCCCACCATGGCTTCCTCGCGCTCCAGCGCTCTTCGGGACGGGCGAACGAAGGACCACAAGGAGATGCCGCCATTGCTGCCAACCGGCTGGCCGGCAGGCAGCCGGAGGACGACGACGTCCCAATGGAGAACATGGTAGTCGACGATCCTGTTCGGTAACGTAGCAGAAATTCAAAATTTTCTACGCATCACCAAGATCAATCTATGGAGTTTACTAGCAACGAGAGGGAAGGAGTGCATCTACATACCCTTGTAGATCGCGAGCGGAAGCGTTCAAGAGAACGGGGTTGATGGAGTCGTACTCGTCGTGATCCAAATCATCGATGATCCTAGCGCCGAACGGACGGCACCTCCGCGTTCAACACACGTACGGAGCAGAGATGTCTCCTCCTTCTTGATCCAGCAAGGGGGGGAGGAGAGGTTGATGGAGATCCAGCAGCACGACGGCGTGGTGGTGGAAGTAGCGGGATTCCAACAGGGCTTCGCCAAGCGCTGCGGGAGGAGGGAGGTGTGTCACGGGAGGGAGAGGGAGGCGCCAGGGCTTGTGTATTGCTGCCCTCCCTTCCCCCACTATATATAGGGCCAAGGGAGAGGGGAGGGGCGCAGCCTTGGCCCTTCCTCCAAGGAAGGGTGCGGCCAGGGAGGAGTCCTCCCCCCCCCCCAAGGCACCTCGGAGGTGCCTTCCCCCTTTAGGACTCTCCCTTTTCCTTATCTCTTGGCGCATGGGCCTCTTGGGGCTGGTGCCCTTGGCCCATATAGGCCAAGGCGCACCCCCTACAGCCCATGTGGCCCCCCGGGGCTGGTGGACCCCCTTGGTGGACCCCCGGACCCCTTTTGGCACTCCCGGTACAATACCGATAAAGTGCGAAACTTTTCCGGCGACCAAAATAAGACTTCCCATATATAAATCTTTACCTCCGGACCATTCCGGAACTCCTCGTGACGTCCGGGATCTCATCCGGGACTTCGAACAACTTTCGGGTTACCGCATACTAATATCTCTATAACCCTAGCGTCACCGAACCTTAAGTGTGTAGACCTTGCGGGTTCGGGAGACAGGCAGACATGACCAAGACGACTCTCCGGTCAATAACCAACAGCGGGATCTGGATACCCATGTTGGCTCCCACATGCTCCTGGATGATCTCATCGGATGAACCATGATGTCGAGGATTCAATCAATCCCGTATTCAATTCCCTTTGTCTATCGGTATGTTACTTGCCCGAGATTCGATCGTCCGTATCCCGATACCTTGTTCAATCTCGTTACCGGCAAGTCTCTTTACTCGTTCCGTAACTCACATCATCCCGTGATCAACTCCTTGGTCACATTGTGCACATTATGATGATGTCCTACCGAGTGGGCCTAGGGATACCTCTCCGTTTACACGGAGTGACAAATCCCAGTCTCAATTCGTGCCAACCCAACAGACACTTTCGGAGATACCTGTAGTGCACCTTTATAGCCACCCAGTTACGTTGTGACGTTTGGTACACCCAAAGCATTCCTACGGTATCCGGGAATTGCACTATCTCATGGTCTAAGGAAATGATACTTGACATTAGAAAAGCTCTGAGCAAACGAACTACACGATCTTGTGCTAGGCTTAGGATTAGGTCTCGTCCATCACATCATTCTCCTAATGATGTGATCCCGTTATCAACGACATCCAATGTCCATGGTCAGGAAACCATAACCATCTATTGATCAACGAGCTAGTCAACTAGAGGCTTACTAGGGACATGGTGTTGTCTATGTATCCACACATGTATCTGAGTTTCCTATCAATACAATTCTAGCATGGATAATAAACGATTATCATGAACAAGGAAATATAATAATAACCTATTTATTATTGCCTCTAGGGCATATTTCCAACAGTCTCCCACTTGCACTAGAGTCAATAATCTAGTTCACATCGCCATGTGATTAACACTCACAGGTCACATCACCATGTGACCAACATCCAAGAGTTTACTAGAGTCAACAATCTAGTTCACATCTCTATGTGATTAACACTCAATGAGTTCTGGTTTGATCATGTTATGCTTGTGAGAGAGGTTATTAGTCAATGGGTCTGAACCTTTCAGATCCGTGTGTGCTTTACGAATATCTATGTCATCTTGTGGATGCTACCACACGCTATTTGGAGCCATTTCAAATAATTGCTCTACTATACGAATCCGGTTTACTACTCAGAGTCATCCGGATTAGTGTCAAAGTTCGCATCGACGTAACCCTTTACGACGAACTCCCTTTCACCTCCATAATCGAGAAAATTCCTTAGTCCACTAGGTACTAAGGATAAGTTCGACCGCTGTCATGTGATCCATTCCCGGATCACTATTGTACCCCTTGACCAACTCATGGCAAGGCACACTTCACGTGCGGTACACAGCATAGCATACTGTAGAGCCTATGTCTAAAGCATAGGGGACGACCTTCGTCCTTTCTCTCTCTTCTGCTGTGGTCAGGTCTTGAGTCTTACTCAATACTCACACCTTGTAACACAGCCAAGAACTCCTTCTTTGCTGATCTATTTTGAACTCTTTCAAAATCATGTCAAGGTGTGCGTTCTTTGAAAGTATCATCGGGCGGCTTGATCTATCTCTATAGATCTTGATGCCCAATATGTAAGCAGCTTTTATCCAGGTCTTCCTTTGAAAAACTCCTTTCAAACAACCCTTTATGCTTTCTAGAAATTTTACATCATTTCGGATCAACAATATGTCATTCACATATACTTATCAGAAATGTTGTAGCGCTCCCACTCACTTTATTGTAAATACAAGTTTCTAACAAACTTTGTATAAACCCAAAAACTTTGATCACTCCATCAAAGCGTATATTCTGACTCCGAGATGCTTGCTCTAGTCCATGGAAGGATCGCTGGAGCTAGCATACCTTTTAGCATCCTTAGGATCGACAAAACCTTTCTGATTGTATCACATACAACCTTTCCTTACGAAAACTGGTAAGGAAACTTGTTTTGACATCCATCTGCCAGATTTCATAAATGCAGCTAATGCTAACATGATTCCGACGGACTTAAGCATCGCTACGGATGAGAAAATCTCATCGTAGTCAACTCCTTGAACTTGTGGAAATACTCTTTGCCACAAGTCGAGCTTCATAGACGGTACCATTACCGTCCACGTCCGTCTTCTTCTTAAAGATCCATTTATCTCAGATTTCATGGCTTCTAACCATTTGTCGGAATATGGGCCCACCATCGCTTCTCCATAGCTCGTAGGTTCATTGTTGTCTAACAACATGACTTTCAAGATAGGATCACGTACCACTCTGAAGTAGCACGCATCCTCGTCGTCCTACGAGGTTTGGTAGTGACTTGATCCGAAGTTTCATGATCACTATCATAAGCTTCCACTTCAATTGGTGTAGGTGCCACAGGAACAACTTCCTGTGCCCTGCTACACACTAGTTGAAGTGACGGTTCAATAACCTTATCAAGTCTCCACCATCCTCCCACTCAATTCTTTCGAGAGAAACTTTTCCTCGAGAAAGGACCCGTTTCTAGAAGCAATTACTTTTGCTTCCAGATCTGAAATAGGAGGTATACCCAACTGTTTTTGGGTATTCTATGAAGATGCATTTATCCGCTTTGGGTTCGAGCTTATCAGCCTGAAACTTTTTCACATAAGCATCGCAGCCCCAAACTTTTAAGAAACGACAACTTAAGTTTCTCTAAACGGTGTCGTCTCAGCGGAATTGCGTGGTGCCCCTTTTAAAGTGAATGCGGTTGTCTCTAATGCCTAACCCATAAACGATAGTGTAATTCGATAAGAGACATCATGGTATGCACCATATCCAATAGGGTGCAGTTATGATGTTCAGACACACCATCACACTATGGTGTTCCAGGCGGTATTAGTTGTGAAACAATTTCCACAATGTCTTAATTGTGTGCCAAACTCGTAACTCAGATATCTCTATGATCATATCATAGACATTTTATCCTCTTGTCACGACGATTTTCAACTTCACTCTAAAATTACTTGAACCTTTCAATAATTCAGACTTGTGTTTCATCAAGTAAATATTCTCAGCATCTACTCAAATCATCTGTGAAGTAAGAACATATCGATATCCACTGCGTGCCTCAGCACTCATTGGATTGCACACATCAAATGTATTACTTCCAACAAGTCGCTCTCTTGTTCCATCTTACTGAAAACGAGGCCTTTCAGTCATCTTGCCCATGTGGTATGATTTGCATGTCTCAAGTGATTCAAAATCAAGTGAGTCCAAATGATCCATCTGCATGGAGTTTCTTCATGCATATATACCAATAGACATGGTTCGCATGTCTCAATCTTTTAAAAAACGAGTGAGTCCAAAGATCCATCTACATGGAGCTTCTTCATGCATCCTATGCCAATATGACTCAAATGGCAGTGCCACAAGTATGTGGTACTATCATTAATATTTTATTTCTTTTGGCACGAACATGTGTATCACTGCGATCGAGATTCATTTTAGGTGCAAGACCATTGAAGGTATTATTCAAATAAACAGAGTAACCATTATGCTCCTTAAATGAATAACCGTATTGCGATAAACATAATCCAATCATGCTCAATGCAAACACCAAATCTCGATGGTAGAGGGAGCATGCGATGCTTGATCACATCAACCTTGGAAACACTTCCAACACATATCGTCATCTCACATTTAGCTAGTCTCCGTTTATTCCGCAGCTTTTATTTCGAGTTACTAACACTTAGCAACCGAACTGGTGTCTAATACTCTGGTGCTGCTAGGAGTACTAGTAAAGTACACATTCATATAACGTATATCCAATATACTTCAGTCGACCTTGCCTGCCTTCTCATCTACCAAGTATCTAGGGTAGTACTGCTTCAGTGACCGTTCCCCTCATTACAGAAGCACTTAGTCTCGGGTTTGGGTTCAACCTTGGGATTCTCCACTAGAGCAGCAAATGACTCGCTGTTTCATAAAGTATCCCTTTTTGCCCTTGCCCTTCTTAAACTAGTGGTTTTACTAACCATCAACAATTGATGCTCCTTCTTGATTTCTACTTTCGCGGTGTCAAACATCGCGAATAGCTCAAGGATCATCATAACTATCCCTGATATGTTATAGTTCATCACGAAGCTCTACTAGCTTGGTGGCAGTGACTATGGAGAACTATCACTATCTCATCTGGGAGATTAACTCCCACTCGATTCAAGCGATTGTGGCACTCAGACAATCTGAGCACATGCTCAACGATTGAGCTTTTCTCCCTTAGTTTGCAGGCTTAAGAAACTTGTCAGAGGTCTCATACCTCTTGACGTGGGCACTAGTCTGAAATCCCAATTTCAGTCTTCGGAACATCTCACATGTTCTGCGACGTTTCAAAAAAAACCCGTCTTTGGTGCCACAATTCTAAACCGTTAGCATTACTCACTGAACTATCACGTAGTCATCAAAACGTGTATGTCAGATGTTTCGTAACATCTACAGACGACGCTGAGGTTCAGCACACCGAGCGGTGCATTAAGGACATAAGCCCTCTGTGCAGCAATGAGGACAATCCTCAGTTTACGGACCCAGTCCGCATAATTGCTACTACCAACTTTCAACTAAATTTTCTCTAGGAACATATCTTAAACAGTAGAACTAAAGCGTATGACATAATTTGCAAAGACCTTTTGACTATGTTCATGATAATTGAGTTCATCTGATTAATGAACTCCCACTCAGATAGACATCCCTCTAGTCATCTAAGTGATACATGATCCGAGTCAAACTAGGACCTGTCCGATCATCACGTGAGACGGACTAGTCATCATCGGTGAACATCTCCATGTTGATCGTATCTACTATACGACTCATGTTCGACCTTTCGGTCTCTTGTGTTCCGAGGCCATGTCTGTACATGCTAGGCTCGTCAAGTCAACCTAAGTGTTTCACATGTGTTCCGAGGCCATGTCTGTACATGCTAGGCTCGTCAACACCCGTTGTATTCGAACGTTAGAATCTACCACACCCGATCATCACGTGGTGCTTCGAAACAACGAACCTTTGCAACGGTGCACAGTTAGGGGGAACACCTCTCTTGAAATTATTATAAGGGATCATCTTACTTACTACCGTCGTTCTAAGCAAATAAGATGCATAACATGATAAACATCACATGCAATCAAATAGTGACATGATATGGCCAATATCATTTTGCTCCTTTGATCTCCATCTTCGGGGCACCATGATCATCTTTGTCACCGGCATGACACCATGATCTCCATCATCATGATCTCCATCATTGTGTCTTCATGAAGTTGTCACGCCAACGATTACTTCTACTTCTATGGCTAACGCGCTTAGCAATAAAGTAAAGTAATTTACATGGCGTTATTCAATGACACGCAGGTCATACAAAAAATAAAGACAACTCCTATGGCTCCTGCCAGTTGTCATACTCATCGACATGCAAGTCGTGATTCCTATTACAAGAATATGATCAATCTCATACATCACATATATCATTCATCACATCTTCTGGCCATATCACATCACATAGCACATGCTGCAGAAACAAGTTAGACGTCCTCTAATTGTTGTTGCAAGTTTTTACGTGGCTTGTATAGGTTTCTAGCAAGAACGTTTCTTACCTACGTAAAACCACAACATGATATGCCAATTTATATTTACCCTTCATAAGGACCCTTTTCATCGAATCCGTTCCGACTAAAGTGGGAGAGACAGACACCCGCTAGCCACCTTATGCAACTAGTGCATGTCAGTCGGTGGAACCTGTCTCACGTAAGCGTACATGTAAGGTCGGTCCGGGCCGCTTCATCCCACAATGCCGCCGAAACAAGATAAGACTAGTAGCGGCAAGAAGAATTGGCAACATCTACGCCCACAACTGCTTTGTGTTCTACTCGTGCATAGAAACTACGCATAGACCTAGTTCATGATGCCACTGTTGGGTAACGTAGCAGAAATTCAAAATTTTCTACGCATCACCAAGATCAATCTATGGAGTTTACTAGCAACGAGAGGGAAGGAGTGCATCTACATACCCTTGTAGATCGCGAGCGGAAGCGTTCAAGAGAACGGGGTTGATGGAGTCGTACTCGTCGTGATCCAAATCACCGATGATCCTAGCGCCGAACGGACGGCACCTCCGCGTTCAACACACGTACGGAGCAGCGACCTCTCCTCCTTCTTGATCCAGCAAGGGAGGAGGAGAGGTTGATGGAGATCCAGCAGCACGACGGCGTGGTGGTGGAAGTAGCGGGATTCCAACAGGGCTTCGCCAAGCGCTGCGGGAGGAGGGAGGTGTGTCACAGGAGGGAGAGGGAGGCGCCAGGGCTTGTGTATTGCTGCCCTCCCTTCCCCCACTATATATAGGGCCAAGGGAGAGGGGAGGGGCGCAGCCTTGGCCCTTCCTCCAAGGAAGGGTGCGGCCAGGGAGGAGTCCTCCCCCCCCCCAAGGCACCTCGGAGGTGCCTTCCCCCTTTAGGACTCTCCCTTTTCCTTATCTCTTGGCGCATGGGCCTCTTGGGGCTGGTGCCCTTGGCCCATATAGGCCAAGGCGCACCCCCTACAGCCCATGTGCCCCCCGGGGCTGGTGGACCCCCTTGGTGGACCCCCGGACCCCTTTTGGCACTCCCGGTACAATACCGATAAAGTGCGAAACTTTTCCGGCGACCAAAATAAGACTTCCCATATATAAATCTTTACCTCCGGACCATTCCGGAACTCCTCGTGACGTCCGGGATCTCATCCGGGACTCCGAACAACTTTCGGGTCACCGCATACTAATATCTCTATAACCCTAGCGTCACCGAACCTTAAGTGTGTAGACCCTACGGGTTCGGGAGACAGGCAGACATGACCGAGACGACTCTCCGGTCAATAACCAACAGCGGGATCTGGATACCCATGTTGGCTCCCACATGCTCCTCGATGATCTCATCGGATGAACCACGATGTCGAGGATTGAATCAATCCCGTATTCAATTCCCTTTGTCTATCGGTATGTTACTTGCCCGAGATTCGATCGTCGGTATCCCGATACCTTGTTCAATCTCGTTACCGGCAAGTCTCTTTACTCGTTCCGTAACTCACATCATCCCGTGATCAACTCCTTGGTCACATTGTGCACATTATGATGATGTCCTACCGAGTGGGCGCAGAGATACCTCTCCGTTTACACGGAGTGACAAATCCCAGTCTCGATTCGTGCCAACCCAACAGACACTTTCGGAGATACCTGTAGTGCACCTTTATAGCCACCCAGTTACGTTGTGACGTTTGGTACACCCAAAGCATTCCTACGGTTTCCGGGAATTGCACAATCTCATGGTCTAAGGAAATGATACTTGACATTAGAAAAGCTCTGAGCAAACGAACTACACGATCTTGTGCTAGGCTTAGGATTAGGTCTCGTCCATCACATCATTCTCCTAATGATGTGATCCCGTTATCAACGACATCCAATGTCCATGGTCAGGAAACCGTAACCATCTATTGATCAATGAGCTAGTCAACTAGAGGCTTACTAGGGACATGGTGTTGTCTATGTATCCACACATGTATATGAGTTTCCTATCAATACAATTCTAGCATGGATAATAAACGATTATCATGAACAAGGAAATATAATAATAACCTATTTATTATTGCCTCTAGGGCATATTTCCAACAGATCCGGTGCCAACCCCCTCCTCCGCGCCATCCTCGCCGGTGCATTGCATCGTGACCATCGGCGAGGCCCATGCCCAATATATGGACAGGGTGAGGCAGATGCGTGAGGAGCAGTTCCAGGAGGCGCAGGCCGAAACCGCCTACAACCACCATCTCCTCCAGGAGCACCTGCAGGCGGAGGAGCAGATCGCCGTGGAGCGGGCGGAGCAGGAGGCGCTGCTCGACTCGTACCGCTCCGCCCGCAAGGGCCGCCTCGAGCGCTGGCGGTACCGCATGCGGGTGGCGGGGGCTGCGGCTGCCTACAAAGAGGCTACCAAAGAGGGCGATTAAGCGGGCGAGGCGCTGTTTGGCGAGACCGAGGACGAGGTAGAGGACAATGCCGGCTCCGACGAGTCCCCGCTCTGCTGGCGTCGATGAGGCCCTGCTCCGGCCGAGGCCCCGCGGCGCCAACAACGAGGCAGAGGACACCGCCGGCTCCGCCCAGGCCCCGCCCCGCCAACAACGAGGCAGAGGACATCGCCGGCTCAGCCGAGGCCCCACCCTGCCGGCAACGTGGGGGAGGATTTCCACCGCTCCGCTGAGGCGCCACCCGCCGGCAACGAGATAGAGGACATCGCCGGCTCCGCCGAGGCCCCGCCCCGCTGCCAACAAGGCCGCGCCACACAGAAAACGAGGAAGAGTAGAACACGGTAGGTTGCCGCCGCTCGGGTCCAAGTAAGGCCACCGCTGCTACCCTCCGGTTGAAGCGAAGCTAGGCGGGTTGACCATTGACGGCCGGTTAGCATCTTGGCGGCGACGTGGAGTCGGAGAGCTGCGCTGGAGAAGAACGCTGCTTCTACTTAACTGCTGGTGCAGTTGTCTGACTGATACGTGGGCCCAACAGGCCACATGTCAGTTACGCAACTGCACCTGCAGTTAAGTCACCGAAGCTTCTGTTCGGCTCAGCGGGACACAGGTGGGTAGCTTCGGTTAATTAATTATACCTCCAGCGCACCCCTTTTTAGTTGAAGAATGTATGAAATGTAATGAAATCCGGCATGTTTATATGAAATCTGACCGTGTATGAATGAATTTATTTCGATTAGTTTGAATTCCTGTATCACTGGCATTGGATGAACATGCAAAACAATATGTACTAGCATTATTCCCAGGGTAATCACCTCGTTTGCAGCAGTTTCACATGTACTCCCTCCGGTCCTTTCTAGTCTGCATACAAGTTTTGTCTGCAGTCAAAGTATCTCTACTTTGACCAATCTTATACAAAAAAGTATGCACTTTCACAATGTGCGATGTAAAAAGGAACAGAAGGAGTACAAAGAGTTTGAGCAGCTTTTTAGCGTTTCTGTACATTGCAATCAAACACACAGGCCTGGCAATTCATAGAGAACATTCAAAACAATCGATGATTATGCATCTCAGCGACTCACATGTCAGAGGCAATATTTGCTTCACAACTAAAGAATAAAGAAAAAATTGATCAACGCTGCTGACAGCAAAGGGCGTCCCATTCGAAAATATCAAACGCATGTCTTGCTAAAATTAATGAGCAAAATTTGACAAGGTTGTCCAATTCCAAAATATCAAATGCCTACGATTGTGGAACGGGCAGGGTTTGCCATCAGTTCGGACATTGACATGGCACCTCGTGCTAAATAAACCAGCTGGTCTTTTTGTGCAGTTCCACCAAAATCAACCAAATTCGCGCGTAGCTTGTATGATTTCGCCCTCATATGTTGCAACGCCTTGAACTTATCGGCACCTCCTTTCTTGTGGTGGAAATGAATGATTCGATGTATTCATGAACATTTAGTGCAGTTCCCATTGAAATCAAGCTGAGCACCCCTGTTTGCACAAATACAAAAAAGTGATTAGTATAATGCAAACTGTACTATGAATTGACAGTTTCAACAGGCACATACATGGTCCATGTAGAGCACACTTTTAGAAAAATGGAACTCACCAGAAAGAATCCTAGAACAACATTGTACTCGCGCATCACAGCAAAAAATTGGAGATTTGTCAGTCCTTCTGAGCTGAAGTTAGTTTGGTCTTGTGGGGAGTAATGTAACCATCCTTCAACTACTCCTTCTGATGAGAAGATAGATAGGGCTTGTTCATCCTGGCATAATCGGAACTAGTCAATTCACGTACTCCATATTCTTCTTCAGAGGAGGATGATCCTGTTGTGCAAAGACAAGAGGACTACTAAATGCTAGCATCCCTGTTTGCTCGAAAAAAAGGAAAGGAAATATTTAAAACAACACAGATGAAGCACTTCTCAAGGACAATACCACTTTTTCATGACAGTATCTAAACAGTAGCACAACACCAATAGAGATGACAAAGCTCAATCATATGGATGAAATTAGTGGGCGAGTACCAACCTTTGTCAGGAGGCTTATTGTGTAGAGCATACAGATGAAACACTTCTCCGGAACCATCTGTTGCTATCTACGGTGGTGGCCATGCTTACTATATACTCCTTGATTAGTTTAATGTTTCCAACATCTTCTTGTGCAGTTCCACTAAAATATATGGTATCTTCAAAGAAGATCCCTGTTTGCACAAGTAGAGATAATTACATATTACATTAAGAGTGGCATCAAATCAATGGCAAAACAATTGTTCATTCCAGCCATAGCAATAAATTAAGATGCCAAACTATATCATTACTTGTGTCATCACAGTTCCAGTGCTTCATTACAGCACCGGGAGTTGATTTTTGTTTTTATTCCGCTTGTTCTTCCCCTTCATCACTTGGTTCAATAACAGACAAGCTTCGCCTTCAATGTAAGATTTGGCATGTCAATTAGGGAGCACAAGTATAGTACTAAACTTAATTTTCTGATGAAAGTGGCAAAATACAGGCCAACAGTTGTGAAATATCCTTATCTTACCTCAATGGGATATTATGGTGCACATACAGATTGGAAGTCTTGTCTCCATTTGTGCAGTTCACTAAAATCAAGCAACATTATCGTACAAGTAGCACAACATATGAAAGCACACTGCAGAATCAAGTGAAAGAAGGCTAGTACCGACCTCTCATGATGCGGAATTCAAACAACTCACAAGAAGAAGATCTGAACCAAATTCGCCTTAACGGATAGGAAGTAAGATCTCCTCTTGTGCAGTTCCACTAAGATCAAGCAATCAAGCAACGTTGTCGGTGTGACATTTTGGTTGAACTGCACAAAACACTCTTAAAACAAAAGTGTTTTGTGCAGTGCAACAAAAGGTCACAATGGCAATGAGGTGAAGTAGATAACCCTGTTTACACAGAGGTGCAAAGGAAAAAATTAGTGGTCAATAATGGTGGATGACACAGAAGCCAACAAAAAGAAGCATCTACCTTATCTAAATGGGAAAGAAAACAAGACAGTAGCATTTCTCAAACGGTGGCATTGATTAATATTAACATAGAGATTATATTAACAATAAAATTCGTTAAACATGTAATTTGCTTTTAACTGTGGCATTGCATCAATTTTCCAGCGGCATTATTAGAGGGTGTTTGTTTACAGGGACATTTTGGTGTAGGGACTAAAAAAACTCCGTGTCAGTCCCATCTAAACTAAACAGGATGGACTTTTAGGGACTAAAAGTGGGCATTTGGGACTAAAGAAAGAAGACCCCGAGGGAGTCTTTTTGGGACTTTTTCCAACAGTTGCCCCTGCCACGCATCGCACCTTGTCTCTATTAGTTCATTACTAGGGGTAACATGGTCTTTTAGCATGTCATTTAATAACCTCTAATCCATGTTTAGTCCCTGGAACCAAGCAGGTAGGGACTAGGGAGTTTTTAAACAAACATGGCCTTAGATTAACAACAGCTATTGAGTTGCACGGGACAGTGGACGCACCAGCACCATGTGCATCTACCGATGTACTGTGGTCATGCACAGTCTGTTGCAACAAAGAACAAACAACCAAGGAGCATATTTGTGTTGGTCCCAGTTTTGTTATCTTTAGACACCTTTCCCTATGTGAGTGCAGCAAATCTAGTCCTGCTCAAACTCTACAGCCTTGTCCCTTCCTTTCCTTTTTGAACTAGTAATTTCGCCCCTTCCTTTCCTCTTTGAACCACGTCCTAGATTTATGCGATACAACTTTCCCCACTACATTCCCCCATTCCTTTCCTCTTTGAACCACGTCCTAGATTCATGCTATACAACTTCCCCCTTCATTTCCTCTTTGAACCACGTCCTAGATTCATGCTATATACAACTTTTCCCACAACTTTCCCCCACTCCTTTCCTCTTTGAACCACGTCCTAGATTCATGGTATACATGCAGCTAGAGCAATGCATGTGGAGTAAGTAAATTATACCTTAAGGTTCTTGGGGCGTGGTTCAGTGGGCGACGGGACGACGGCCAAGAAGAAGGGGTCGGAGGCCCTCCCGCGCCGCCGCTGGGTGGAAAGTGAACAACTGCGCCGGTAGTCCCTCGCCGACGGCGACAGCGTTAAGCCTCCTTCCCTTCCCGGTGGACGGATCCTGCCGGCTCTTTGAGCAGCAGTGAGGGGAGAGAGAGGCCAACGAAGTCTTGTTTAGATCTGGAGAGGGCGAGAGAGTGTGAAGAGAGCAACTACAAGCGCTGAGGCTCCAACGAGAGAGTGTGAAGAGAGCAACTACAAGCACTGAGGCTCCAATGTGTATATATATACTGGAGAGAGAGTGTGAAGCGTGCAAACCCTAGAAAACATTTTGACCAGTCAATGAATCCTCCTGGCACAAATTATGCTCAAGTGTAGTTATCAAAACCGAGACCTCAAGTTTGATGAGCGAACAGGCTAACCAGCTACACAACCCTCCCGTTATGTTCAACGAGAGGGAAATAACCTTTTATACATTCCTGCATTCGTGTGACAAGCATGCCGTGTTTTTTGTGTGTGTGTGTGGGAGTCATTGGGATTTCAATCATAATTGTGTCATGTGGCTTTGGTGGTAAGACTATCCACAGTGGTGCAGAAATAATGCAGCCTTAGTCACCTTACCTCTCTCCACGTAGTACGTTGGGTCCCACCAGTCAGAGGGTGAAACAAACAAATTAATAAGAAAAATTAAAAGCGCCAGCGGTGTATCTTACCTCACACATCTCGCTAGTGCTCGGGAACACTGTCCAATTGATCCCTCTGTTCGCTCATGTACTATTTTAAGTGAATCCTTATTATAACATGCACACAAATTTTGGGCACTTGTATTCGACTTAAGTCAGTGTGCCACCGTATCTCGTATACTTACTACTCCCTCCGTCTAGGTGTAATAAGTCATGTTAGAAGGTGCAACGGGACCAAGGTGCGTGCGTGTGCGTGTGTGTGTGTGTGTGTGTGTGTGTTTAACAGCATGTGTGTGTTAGAGAGAGCGACAGATCGACCTACTCCTACAGAGAGATGTTGTGTAGTGTAGTACGATTTTAGCCGTGAGTCGGTGCATCCTCTTGTTTCCGGGCGTGTCCGGTAGGGACATGTGGACAGCTGCCACGCCCGCTCCTAACCAGCCAAGCCCCTCCATCGCCCGCGCGCGCTTCCCGCCCGAAACGGTCAGCGCCGCTCCAAAGAATCGGTGCCGCATTCATGCCCGGGCAGAGCGGACGCGACCTCTCACTGGCACAAGAGTGATGGTTGCTTCGTCCGTCCAACTTACTGCTGGGTCTATGTGATTTGACGGCTCATTGGTCTTTATTACTGAGATGGTAGGACTGCTGGATGTCCCACGCTTTCGGCGAAAGGAGGTACTACTACTAGATTACAATTTTCTCCATTCTTACAGCGGAGGCGTGCAAGAGCAGTGAAAACACACAGGCTCAGTGATTACATGGCCCACCTCACACTATCACCGTGCGACACCTAACTCTTTACATAGTACTCCCTCCGTTCCTAAATATTACTAGATGAGTCCCCGTGCATTGCCGCGGAACAGCGGTATATCTCTCTGCGCAAAATTATCGATTTCATAGAACTAAAAAAACTTTATAACCGCATGACAAATGTGGTAGCCAAACTAAATAAACTCCCATCATCATTTAGATCATCCCACGTAAGGAAAAAAGATCAGCCAACTCCTACTGCATAATGGGATTATATTTTTCTTTTTGACATGTTAATGGGACTTAAAAGCTCACTTACATGCATGCTACCGGTGCATGCTTGCATGCAGACATGTTGATGTGATTTAAAACCCACTCACATGCATGTGCCACGGTATTTCTGCATGCTTGCATGTGGCTTAGTGCAGAGCCTCTCAACGTCTAGATCAGACGGCTATTATGGACTGATTTACTTCATCTAACGGCTACATCAATTTTGATGATGTGGCTCAAGGAGAGGATAGAGAATTCCTAGTAGTGGGGGCTAGCTATTACTAGTAGATAAGTCTTTGTAGAGATTCCACTACATACGGAACAAAATGAATGAATCTACACTTAAAATGCATCTATATACATCCGCATGTGGTTCATGGTGAAATCTCTACAAAGACTTATATTTAGGAACGGAGGAAGTACTAGTATAGTACGTACTGTAATTTATCAGCGAGATAAATTTGTACAATGCTATGAAGCTTCCAGCTTCTGTTACATGTATCTTGCGTCCAAGGTTGCCCGTTGCAACATTTCATCAAATACAAAGGAGACTAACATGCATGCTATTGCATCTCAATGATTGACAGATCATAGCAAATATGTACTCCCTCCGTTCCAAAATAAGTGTCTCAACTTTGTGCAAACTTTAGTACAAAGTTGTACTACTACTAAGGTTGACACTTATTTTGGAACAGAGGCAGCTAAAGAAAAAAACGATCCATGCAGTCCCTAGCCCTTGAACCATGAACCCTGACCAGGCTTCAATTTGCTGGCAACGTTCGAGCTTCCTAATAAATGAAGTTTGCAACCTTTTGACCATCGGATCATTTTGTGCAGTTTCACCAAAATCGAGATGAGCATCCCTGTGGCAAAGAAATTGAAGAAGCGTGATTAGAATAAGATTACTGGGACTAGTTGATGAGACATAAACTCATCACAAATACAGTACGTAGAAGCCAGTAGAGGTATGTGCGGGGCAAAGAAGTAGAGAAATATCCACAGGGAGTGATGTGGGCAGCTGGAGCAGTGGTGCAAGCCGGCTGTAAAGGGAGTTGTACCTGAGGGACGTAGCTCAACCTTGAGGAGGGCGGCGGGAGGCGGCAACTGCCCACGTCGCGGCAGTGAGCAAGGGATGAAGGCAACCTCACCGGCTTTGTGAGAGAGAACGGCGGGGACCCCTGATCGGGACGTGCCGACAGTGGGTTTTCGCCGTCGGCGACGGCCACCGCATCTACACTAAGCATCCACCCCTTCCCCAAGCGGACGTGATCCGCCGGGATGTTAGAGATGTGGCCACAGTCGTTTTGTGCGAGAGAGTGTGAAGAGAGCAACCCCAGCAAGCAACCGTGTAGGCTGGCCCGTCCTGACTATGTATATAGTGGAGCGGTTTCCTTTTCTCTCCATATGAACCTATCATATTGCGTACGTGCCACTGAAGAAAAAAAACTTTATTTATAAATGACGCGGCACCTACTACTCGTTCTCCTATAACCTTGCGCTTGGCATCTCCAAAATATTAACCTTGCGATTGGCTCTTCGCCTCTTCGGGAAGTCGAGCAATAATGGTAGTGCAGTATATATCGTTCTGGCTATATGAGACCGAATGAATTGCTGCACGTCCACCACGTGGGCGAGGGTCGAGGGGCGAGGGAGAGTGCTACATACGGAGCAAAATGAGTGAATCTACACTCTAAAATACGTCTATATACATCAGTGTTTGGAGTATGTACTAGTAGTTCATATTGAAATCTACTAAAGGACATATATATTCCAAACAATATGATATAATCTCTATAACCAAGGTAGTAGGGACGAGGAGTAAACGGAGGGAGTAGTAAATTTTTCTCCTCGTCCTGCGAGCCACCGCGCGCATGGGCGAGGGAGCGGGCGTAAGGCGGAGCAAGCTTCACCTCATCCTGCGAGCCACCGCGCCCGTGGGCGGGGGAGACGGCGTACTAAGAAAGCTTCTCCTCGTTCTGCGAGTTGACGGGACACATCAAAAGTACTCCAGTGTATAGAGCCTTGCCTCTAAGGTAGGCCCCACATGGTTTGCCTCTTTTTTTAACATAACACGTCAAGTCGCAATTTGTTTGTTCACCCGTGGTAGACGATCCTCCCTCCACCAAGTGGACAACCAGTACACGTGCCAAATTACCACGTGGGCTGCCTTTTTCGTACAGAAATGAGCTCCACCGTGTACCTGCGCGGGTGTGGTTGGGAAAGAGACGGGAGTACGTGCGCCGTGCATGCACCTCTTCTCTTCGTGCACGTCCCCCACCTACGTGGGTGTGTGTGAGAGATACAAACCGCGTTCGTGAGTGTTTTTTGTTTTGGGGTGGGGGTGGGGTGGGGGGTTGATTTCGTGAATTATTTGTGGGAATATGTGTCGATGACATCTCAAACAAATTTTTGCATGCAATGTGTGTGAAATGGAGGCCTATCCATATCATACATAGAGGGTCGGGCAATCCACGAGAAGAGAGGGAGGGGTCATAGCTATCGATAGAGTCGAAGAGAGGATCAAGTGGGTGGGTGCGAGATCGATGAAGAGAGCCATCGAAATTGTGTGTGTGTGCAAGTCAAAGATATAGGGCGACTGGCCTACCGGAACGTTAGAGGGCACATGTCAAGTTTGTGTGTGGTAGGGAGACATGACTAGAGCGCTCGATGTATCGGTGTGTGTGGGGGGGGAGGGGGAGGGGGGAGGGGTAGGCAGAGGCCTAACTATAGAGGTAGAACGACTCGTATATGTGTTGAGAAGGAGAGACCCAGCTATGTCTTGAGGGAGATCGGTCGACATCCATACATAACTGAAGGACGGGAAATATGATGGGACAGAGAGAGAGAGAGAGAGGAGAGAGAGGGAGGGAGAGGGGTAGAGTGCTGGATGGGTGATGGAGTTGCTTCTCGAAGATGGTGGGAGAGGCCTACTAGACAAACTGAGGGTGGAACTGCAATGTTATCAATAAGAGTGGGGATGTGTTTCTGTGTGTGCCTGTGCGTGATAGATCTGTCGGGACGCATCCATGGATGATGAAGGGGAACCATGTGTTTGGTAAGCAAACCTAACTAGATCGGTAGATCAATTGTTGTTTGTCGGAGGAAGGGAGAGACACAACTAATGAGGTAGATCGATTGACGTGTGGGTAAAAACGAGTTATAAGGACCTAGCTAGCTATATGTATAGCGAGAGATCGGTCGGTGTACGTCCATTTGTTAGAGGCAAATAAGGCCCAGCGAGACGGATAGACAGAGAGAATGGAGCTAGGAGGTGGTGCGAGAGGCCCAACTACTAGCTAGATAGGGGGAGGAGTGTGCGGTTGTGAGATCGATGAAAAGAGGGGCGAGAGTTTACACGTGTGTCTGACCGTATGAGAGACACGAGGCAAGGACACATAAAGGAGGAGATTGAAGGTGTGTGTGTATGTTGTAGGCAGGCATCGCTGGAGAGGTTTATCGATCGGTGTGTGTCGGAAAGGAGTTGTGGAGACTCTGGGAGAACGACCTAAAGAAAAAAATGAATGTGCCCGGTGGATAGAATGCCGAGGGAGGGGGAGGGCGAGGAGGGCGTGTGCATGCACGAGAGAAAGTTAGTGGTAGCTACAAAGGTTAGAGGATTGTGTGGGTGTAAGAGACTAACAAAGATCATAATTTGATATGAAAGCGGATTCATATATTTGAATAGGAGATCATAGTGTTTTAAACATTGCATGCATGAATATAGCGGTGATACACGTGCTGTGCACATGTTATACCATAATGTGATAATGCATGGCGTTTGCAACTCACAGCTAAATGCCGAACAATCTAAACCATACTATACATCAAACAATCTCACATTTTATTTGAATTTGTGATAATGTGTGGCGTTTGCAGCTTACAACTAAATATCGAACAATCTAAACAATACTATATATCAAACATTCTCACATTTTATTTGAATTTGTGGTAATGTGTGGTGTTTCAAACTCACATCTAAATACTTGTAGGCGTAGGGGGCGGGGCACCATACATAATGTGATAAACACATTATACATATGAGACATGGTTTAGATTATGAAGATCTAGCTAGAGCTAGAAATGTAATGTGATTTGAAATCAAAATAAAGTGGATTCAAAATATCTAGTTCGAGTTCATATAGTACACATAGTTCATATATAACTCGAGACTAATCATGTGGTGTGCTGTGAAGATAATACACAAACGATGGTTTAACTTGACAATAATGATGATTGTAGATCTATTAAAACAGAGAGACGAATTCAAATGCTTTGACTTCACAACAATCATTACTGTATATCTTATTCAAATAGAGAAACGAATTCAAATCTAACTGTAGTGGTTGGTGTTTTGATTTTTTTTGGAAATTTTAGTTCATATTGAAGCGGTAGTATATACGTTGGGAATGCACTAAAACGTTCATTTGAGTAGTAGGTTGCATGCATTATACACGTAGCGAAATATTTTAATTGAACATAACATGAATTCATAGTTTTGAATGACATTTGTAGTGCGCATTGATTTGGTACAGTACACGTTAGGCTTGTCCGGAAATTTCAACCCGCGCCTTGTTAGCCCAAAATATTTAAGATATATCTTTGTCTCGTTGTGCTCCGACAACTCCCTCCACCTCAACCCGCGCCTTGCTATTCCGAAATTACAACCCGCGCGAAAACTCCCACCTCCTGTGAAATCCCGACACACGAAATGCCCGTGGTACCCCTGAACCGAAAGAACCGCCTAAAATCGGTGGGGGTACTTTCGTAACTTACCCCACATTTCGGACAAGCGCGTCTCTAAGCCATGGTTCCCCACTGCCATCCCATCCGCCCACCCATTCGTACATCGAGGCCGCGAAAACCCGCGACGAAACCCCACACCCTGCTCCGTCTGCCACCCAGCCGGAGCCTCTTCCCCGACGACGTCGTCCACAGCAACACCTCGACGTCCCTCATCCACCGTACAGGATGAGGATCCGTCGTCGATCTCATAGTCCCACCGGTTCATCCACCCCGTCCTCCACCTCCAAGGAGCTGCCCCGACGTTCCCCTCGTCTTTCGCGCCACCTCCATACCCACACCGTCGTCTTCACCTGCACCACTGGAAGAGCATCATCATCACCGTTTCCTCGGATGAAGCTGCGGCCTAATCGGCGCCACCAAAGAGGTTGTACACTAATCGCCGCATTTTCTTCTTGATTCGATCTCACGGTGCTGCCGACGCTCGGTCCCGAGCCGACACGGCGCGGCTCCATCCACGGTGGCGTCGCCGGCCACTTCCTCCACGGCGTCGCTCCCTCGGCGGCGACGTCCACATCATTAGGAGCTGTTGCTGCTTTAGCTCGCGCTCACGCTGCTGCTCTGCTCTTGCTCTCGGTCCCCTACCTGGTCTGCTCTTGCTATTGCTCTTGCTCGCACTGCTGCTCTCGCTCTTGCTCTTGCTTGCGATGCGGCTCTGATTTAGCTACACTTCAGTCGACTGAATCAACTTTTGGGTCAATCGATTTTCAGGGGGTGGGGGGGGCTCGCTGGGGTGAAGGAAGAACCAGCCACAGCTGGGAGGGGGGCTCGCCGGAGAGGTACCCCACTATCTATCTTAGGGTTCAGGATGGGGGCGGTGGTCGCCGGCGGTGGCGGGGCGTTGGCGGGGCGGTGGCGTGGGGATCGCCGGAGAAAAAGCTCGGTACGGGGGGGGCCTAGAGGGATGGCCGGGGCGGCAGCGGACCGGTGGTGGGGAGTGTTTTCGGGGCGGGCGGGGCGGCGCACCGCCGGCCGCGGGCGGCGGGGGGCTGCTGTTTGGCCGGTGGTGGCTGGCGGCTCAGGGGGGTGGAGGTTGAAGATGAACCGTAGGCCCTTGATTTCGTATCCAACGGCTGCAAAATCGACTGACCAGAGATGAAAAAGTCAGTCGACCGACGTGTAGCCTCACCTTGCTAGTGCGTTCAGTTTCGACAGCAAAATTCAGTTTCGACAGCAAAATTCAGTTTCGACAGTTAAGTTCAGTTTTGGCAGTTAAGTTCAGTTTCGACAGTTAAGTTCAGAGATGAGCGGCTGATGTATTTTACATCTAGCACTTTGTGGTTATGTATTTTACGTCATGTATTGGAGATGCTATTAGAATTCCACTCAGGTTAACGTTGTTCGTTGTCTCTCTTGTCCTGCTTCAGCCTCGGCGTCGTACAACTCACTGGAGCTGCTCCAACGACGAAACCCTCCATCACAGCGGAGCAGTACCTCAGGCTCCATCTCCAGACGCCTAAGATCTTCTTCCCCTCCTCCGACAGCAAAGTCAGCCGGAGCATCCTCACCGGCCAACCCAATCACGCTGAGATCGACATGGCTTCGCCAAAGAGGTTGTACACTTGTTGCATCTCTTTTTTACTCTACATGTTATATATATATTGTCCACTGAGCACACGGATTTGTTCCTTTAGTGTCTCCTTGAAAGAAAAAACGTAGGAATTTTAATTTTCACTTGTCCTCCTTTTCAAATTCCTATTCATGAAGCACAAGACTAAGAGATAGTAGCATAATAGCATTATAACCGTACATTTTCTTGTGGTTTGACTTAATCTCACCATGCTTCTTTGCATCCTGTGATCTTCCAATTGTTGTGAATCAAACACCCAGATTGGCAGAAATCCTGTGTTTTTAAATTCTCTGTTTTGCACGTGCATTCCTATCCTATTCCTGTCTATTTCCTATCCCTGCATTGTTGGAATCCTCCAATTCAAACGAGCCCTTACAGAATTACTTCTCTTACAGATAGTTGTCAAAGAAAACCTTGCGTGGTTTGTCCCGCTCCTGCTGCGCCGTCGTCCACCCCAGCTCAGCTGCTCCAACGACAGAAGGGTCCAGCACAGCAGGGATCCGGCCTCCAGACTGTCTTTCGCCGCCTCAGATCTTCTTCCCCGCCGCTGGCAGCCATGAAAACTGCATTACCATCATCAACCGAGCAGATGACCTCGAGGACTACACGGGTCCGCAAGAGAGGTCGCACTCTTTCGTGTCTGCTTACGTTATGCATCGCTTAATATTACATGCTACTTTATCGTCCTGTTCACCGATTAGACTCTGAGTCAGCTCCAAACTAATGGTCAAACTTGAGTTTTTAAATGGTTGTGGGGTACATATCGGGGCCGCTATCAATAGTATCTATCTACTATCTGGTTAATCTCCGGTGTCTACTATGAGTTTCATGTTGGGTGGGAAACAAACAGTAAAGAAGCCATTATCTGTATTTTTTAACTGAAGCCATTATCTGCCTGCTATTATTGGTTTTGGGTCTATCCACAGGTTGCTACCATCACTCTGGATTTCTGCATGCACTCCTTACATAATCTCACTATGTTTTATTCCTATGCATGACAGTTATTGTAAACAATGGAACTGAACATGTAGAGCAAAAGAGACGAGCCTTGCGTGGCAATAAAATTTCATGCAGACGTCGCTCCATGGTAGGCGCAAAGGCAGCCCCCCTCCACGCATTTCGGATTGTAATCGAGAGGAAGATATCTGTTCTGAGGGGGATTCAGAAGGAGAAGACAACTCCTATTTACCCCCTGAGGTCTTCGCTCTAACTTGGCATGCTGATGTTGGTTATATCATGCATATGGTGTCTTGCATTGCTTACTTTATACATCAAATATGTCATCTGCTTAGTTTAGACATCCTTTGTGCGAATGCCATCTGTTTAGTTTATTCATCATTTATGTGAATTATGCAACGCCATCTTGTTTAGCCAGGCATCATATATGTGAATTTTGCAATGCCATCCTGCTTAGCCAGTCATCTTATATGTAAATTATATCAGGCCATCCTTTTTTTCCGTTACATATTACATTTGTCAACAATGTTAGTACATTCAACTGCTCTTCGTGTGCATCAGCCATTTGACACGGTGATGGCAAATTCTGGAGTGAAAACAAGGTCTTCAGAGCAGACTATGCTATCTGACGAAGCGCATATCTCGCTGGTTACGGATAGCTCCTCAGAGGAGGATTCAGAGACAGATGACCAGTCCTATTCCCCCCGAGGTGTATGCTCTAACTTGGCAGGGTTATGTTGCTCATATCGTGCGTATGGTGTCTCGCATTGCTATGTCATTTGATTAGTTTAGACATGCTTTGTGTGAATGCCACCTGTTCAGTGTCTAATTACCATATATGTGAATTATGCATTGCCATCTTGTTGCAAGACATTATATATGTGAATTATACAATGCTATCTTGTTGCAAAGGCATTATATATGTGAATTATGCAATGCCATGCTGTTTAGCCAATCATCATGTATGTGAATTATATCATGCTATCATTTTTTTGTATTACGTGTTCCATTTGTCGACAACGTTTGTATATTCAACTACTCTTCCTGTGCATCAGCCATTTGAAGCGGTGATGGAAGTATCTGGAGTGAAAACAAGGTATTCAGAGCAGACAATGCTACCTGCTGAAGCAGACATCTTGCTGGTTACAGAGAGCTCCTCAGAGGAGGATTCAGAGACTGATGACCAGTCCTATTTCCCCCCTGAGGTCTATGCTCAAACTTGGCAGGGTTATATTACCCATGTCATGCATGTTGTCTTGCATTGCTTAGTTTTTACATCATATATGGATTGCCATCTGCTTACTTGCTTACTATATAAATCATATATTTGAATTATATCATGCCATCATGTTTACATAGTACATACACATCATCTATCTGAATTATGGCATGGCAACCCATTTAATAAAGACATCATATAGTTATATCATCTCATCCTGTTTAGTGTTTACAGTCATCATATTTTGAATTATGGCATTCTATCCGTGAATGTATGTGAATTATGGCATGCCAACCTATTTAATAAACACATTATATAGTTATGTCATGTCATCCTGTTTACATAGTCTCATATTTTGAACTATGTCTTTCCATCTTTTTTAGTTAGCCATCATAATGTGAAATTGTGTCATGCTATCCTGTTTAGTTAGCCATCATATATGTGAAATTGTGTCATGCTATCCTGTTTGGTTAGACAACATAAATATGAATTATTTCATGCCCTCTTTTATTCCCCACTATCCATTGCACCTGTCTATCATACAATGTCTATACTTTCAATTACTTTTCTTGTTTATCAGCCATTTGAATTGGAGAGCATGATGGCAGTATCTAAGGGAGTAACAACACGGTCTTCAGAAAAGATAGTGCTACCAGTTGATGCAGATAGAACCATGGTTGTACTTGCCCAAGGACCAGATCCACCACACATAACCCAGACTCTCGCAGATTGTACCCCTACCCAGTTGGACAGAGAACCAGCTACACCCCTTCTAACCCAAACCCCGGCAGATAGTAACCCAGTTCCAGTTGACACAGCACCGTCTCCACCACAGAGCACCCAAACACGAGCAGTTAGTAAGGGAACTGCAGTGCCCAAAGCACGAGGACCACCACTCCGAATCCCAACTCAACGCTTAAAGGAGAAGAAGATTTGTTCTCAGGTCAGGTTCTGTAGCTATGGTTCATACTCCTTTGCTCTTGCATCACTGTATTTACTCATACCAACTATTTTCAAATTTGAAGGATGGAATTGAAACTCCAATGGCGCAACAGGTATGTTTTAAACCTGTTTCTTTAACTGGTTTGCTGTTGTAACCTGCTCTATGTTGATTTCAGTTTCAATTGAATAAACAATTATGTTCTCATGTCATGCACATTACAAGTGTTGTTATTGCTCTATAGTTACCCACACTTATATTCTGTCTATTCTGCTTTGTCTTGAACAAATATTATTTGAACTGTGTCTCTATCTTGATTTGGCAACAAAAACTAGAATGATATAGACCATAAAGTGACCATGGTACATAGATATATGTTTGTTTCATGCTGTTATCCTGTCCACTTTACTACTGAACTCATTTACCAAAATGAGTTTCATATACAACATGGTAAACATGTGATGTGTCTGCTTGTTTCTCTTTTAGAATGCGGACAAAATATTGGAGAACAGTACTACGTTATCCAATGGTAAAGGAAGTAATGCAGATAAGGTTCAAGATAGTGAGACATCCCTGTTGATCTCCAAGAAAGCTGATAAAAACTATCTTGACGACAGTGAGGGAACCCAAAAGTCCTGTCTTGATGTAGTATTCGAGTTACTGGCCACTACTGCTGGCACAAGCTCTTCGAACTCGCTACCTGAATCAGTTCGTCTTCTTGAGTCTCAACTTCAAGTTGAAAGACATCGATCAGATGTGCTGCGACAGGAAGCTGAAGGACTGAGGAAGTCCCTGCAGAATTCAGATGCATATTTTCTGGTGCAACAGCAAGCGCTGGAGGATTTAAGCGCCAAACAAGAGAAAGTTAATAAGCTTGCTAAGCATCTTGCCAGCACTATGGGTACCCAGGATATTGTTTCTTGAGATCTTCTGAAGTGGTTTCAGTTCTGCATTTGTTTTGCTGCGGCGTTTATTTGCGCTGGTCGCCAACTTTGACAACCAGTGTATATGATATGCTGCTTTGTTCCCTATATTTGCACTGGTGGCGAACTTTGATGCCCAGTGGATGTAATATGTGTAATAGCCGTGATAGCCTAGCGTTAGTTGCTTGCTTATTTATTTCCTTGTTGTCTTGTTTATTTGTTTGCTTGTAGTCATTGCAGTTCTTTTTCCGCGGTTAGCTAGTGGCTGCAATAACCTATTTTTTTAAAACTAGGCCACAATAACCATGGGCTAATATTTACTGTAGTGACACTGGGCCTCCTACTGGCCGTAGAAACAGTGGGCCTTCTACGGGCCGTAGAAACAGTGGGCCTTCTATAGGCCGTAGAAACAATGGGCCTTCTACGGGCCGTAGAAACATTGGGCCTTCTGCGGGCCGTATCATCAATGGGCCTTATACGGGCCGTATGATCGATTGGCCAAACATGGGCCAAAGAGACCGCATTATGGCCGTAAACGGGCTAGAGTTGGAATCATCCGTTCATGGGCCGACCATAACGGGCCATCGTTAATAGGCCGTATTTGATGACGCTATGAAAATGGCCCAACGTATTAACGGACCACAAACGGGCCGACTGTAACCACGGGCTGAATTTGGCCCACAAGCAGAAAATGACAGTAACGGGCCGTAAGTAAACGAATGCTGGAAATGAGCCCAAGAATAAATGGGCTCTGAGAAGGCCGAAAGATAACATGGGCTGGAAACGGCCCAACGGAATAACGGGCCGTTAATGGGTATAAAGTGATACACTGTTCATTACGGGCCAGTTTCACCACGGGCCGTTAATGGGTGTAAAGTGATACACTGTTCATTACGGGCCAGTTTCACCACGAGCCGTTAATAGGCCAAGAGTTACATAGGGCCTCATATGGGCCGAAAGACGTCATGGCCCATACTTGGGCCAGAAGTGAAAACGGGCTGGAATCATATTGGATGGCCCAGATGACGCTACTGGGCCTAATTCGGATAGGGCGTAATGGGCCTTGGGTTAGCGGGCTGTAAATGGGCTATATGCAAACATGCCGTTAACAGGCTTCCCATGGGCCGGCCCGCCACCTTTTGACCAAGTCAAACGGGCCGGTCTTTTCATAGGAATGGGCCTCTGTTGGGCCGTGCCACGTGTCAACGTATCATAGGCGCCTTCTGTCCAATGAGTGGATGACATTTGTCCCAACGATGAGCTGACACGTGTTTCCTCCAGCCAATGATGATTTTAAACGTGGAAAATCCCCATTGGTTGGGGCTGTTAACGGGTTATCGGATCCAAAACCCGACCCGATAGCTTAACGGCGTTCCGTTACGGTGGATGCCACGTGTCGGTCACCCTTGACGAAAGCACTTCTGTGACGCACGATTTATCGTCATGGAAGTGCACACTTCCGTGATGATAATTTTGGTAATGTCATGGAACACTTCTACGACAACACAGGTATGACTATCTTGATTCTGTCATAAAATCGTCATGGATGTACATGCATGACAAAAAACGCGAGCTACTGTGACAAACACGTATCATCACGGAAGTGTATTTTTTTCTAGTGTTGAGCACGGACCAGCTGAAAGTAATTGGATCCGGAATGGATATTTAAGTCGCGCCCCACCTGTTGTGTTGCGCACATGCGATGTCTACCCAGTCCGCGGAATTGCTATCACTGGAATTTTATTTTTTTCAATCGTTGAATTGGTGGCATAATCATGGCGAGGAAGCAATGGGTTACCTGAACAGTAGATCCACGGCGAGCGAGGTGACGGAGACCAATAATTTTTCAGTGACAAGCGAGCGCTGTGGAGGGATCAGGACGAGACTATAGGTTTTCCTTTGGAGAGCTAGAATATGCCTCGCCTGTCGCCAATGATGCTAGATGGAGAGAGATCTGGAACTCATCTGCGGACGACCCCACAGGTTAGTCAAATACTTAGAGGAACTATCTGAGAGCCCACATGTTAGTATGGCTTTGAAGTCCACCTACCACATTTTCTCACCCCAGATGGAGGTACTCCTCGTAGGACTCATATAAGGCCGACCCCACAAGTTAGTGAGAGACTTAGAGGAATTAGTAACTGAGAGCCCACTTGTCAGTCTCGTCGACGGTCAAGTGAAGTCGACCTACCACATCTCGTCACGCCGAAAAAATGTGTGCATCACTCATGCGTCGCAAAACTTACCCCACCTATCAGGTTATTCTTCTCCTACACGCAAAAAATCAAAGTAGCCTCTCTCTTTCTTTCTCTCTCTCTCCCTCTCTCTTTCTCTTTGCTCTCTCACCTAGATTCAAAATCATTGAAGGAGATCGCTGACAAACTGCAGGGAAGCAGATCCCCCCACAATTTAGAAAGGTGTGAGTTCCGAACAATCAGCGCATAAGATTCGGCAATCAAAGGTTAGTAAAAAAATTATCGTCACACCTTTGCGTGGTGATTCCTGATACACGAGTTTCAGTTCGTTGATGAATTTGTTGTGGTTGGGATTCATAGAATAAAACTGTTTACTTTTACACTGTAGCTCTGATTTGAGTTTGTTTTTTGTTTTGTGTACTCTCGTCCTTGTAATACAAGCATGTTACTTTTGTTAGGTTTCATGGTTATCTTTGTGTTAAGTGTTGCACAAGCAAACTAGCATCAGAGGATCTCACTTTGGTTGAGGTTGCAGTTTAATTAAAAATTAATATATGTATATATTTATATATCTCAATTATATAGAACTAAAAATATATCTCTGTTGTGTGGTAAGTGTAAAAGGTTAGTAAGAAAGATTGAGATCAACTTCGAAAAGTTTCAACACTGATACTGCAGGTTTATAACCTTTATATTTATTACGTCTCTTTTTCGGGCAGATGTTCAGGAGTGCGTCATCTGGTCAGGACAACAGGGACGGTCGGTCTTTGAACGACACCGGCAAGGATTATGGGAGCAGGTAATAGTAAGGCAGTTGAACATTAGCGTTTGGTCTTTCATTTCTGGAACGTTTGCTGTCAAGCTTCCACCACTGAGCACCAAAGAGTAGATCATTAACAAAAACAATATGATTAATATCTCCTGGATGAATGCTGTAATATCTGTTTATCCTGTGCATCTACTCTGCAGTTGAGTATCGAGAGGTCGAAGAAAAAAATTACTACAAAATGAGAAGAAGATCAGGGATGCAGATGTCGTCCAACAGGCACATGCCATGCGGGCTGGAATAATTGGAGTCAAGAGTGGGATGAAAGTTCTTGGCAAACGTCCGAACCAGGAGCATGGTGTTCAACAGACACCTGCGAAGAGGAGTATTGTAAGCACCAGAGACTCCACTAAGCAGACTGTGTAGGTAACGGTGAAAACTTCAAACGCTGATTTTGAACGTTGGTGGAAGTTTTACGTGCTAATTCTTTGTTATACTCGCACGTGCCTCTAATTGTTTTTCGGTTTCAAGACACGGATGTCCACAAAGGCACGGAGCAGGCACTATGACGGCCCAACGTTTGAAGGCGGTCATAATGAAGATGTACAAGGTAATATAATTTCCTTTGATGCAAGCAGAAGGATCATTGGCAATAAATGAATTGGTGTTCAAGGATTCAGTATGGTTTGCACAAACAAGAAGATCCCAACGACAAAATCAAACATAGGAGGGATAAACCTTACCGTATAGCAGCACCAGAAAGCAATACATGTGAAAGCAAATGTATATATTTTTGTGAGCTATTTTTTCTTTGTTTTTGCCCGGTATATTTAAATTATAGTATCTTGCACACGTAGGTGTATGAGCAAGGAAGCAAGTATCACGGTAGTCCACGGTTCAATGAAAACATAAGGCAAGGGCCTTTGAAAGGATCACCTGTGGCGTTCAACATGAGGGGTCCTTCCAAAGGATCTCCGATGGCATTCAGAATCGTCAGCGAAATCACCAATGCACGGAGGTTGTCAGCAAGTTTTGCTGGACAAGAGAGGCATTGAAAAACAAAGGTGATGTCGGAACTATTCTTTTTCAGTTCAACACACACGGAGTTTTATGGAAAGACAAGGTAAAGTGCAAAACTGGGGGACGACTGTCCGTCTGGTATGGCTGTTTGTGCAATTGTTCTCCTATATAGGATGCTACAAGAAGCACTGTTGTTGTGCCTCTCTTGTTGTATGGTGCAAACAGAAGCACAGTTGTGCCTCTGGTCCAGATGTATGTGTAGCATAGTCACATCTGTGCCACTGGGTATAATTTGAACAGTGCCTCTGGTATACCACTTATGCTTGGTGAAGAGGCACGGGTCTGGTTTTGGTATACCAGATGAGCCCTGACGAATCATATAAATCTTTTGTTTACAAATTAAAAAAATGCATATGCTGCTCTGGACATCTAATTCTGTTTTGTGCCATGTGTTCAGGACTTGGCGGAGGGGATAACAGATGAGGCAAAGAAATAGCATAGTTCTCCATCCATTTTGAAGGGAACACAACATTCACAGCAGCAAGTAGCGTACAGCGCCAGCACAGGTTGCATGGTAGAAGCAGCACAGTCCCTTGGATGCACGGGTGCCGGAGAAACAGGGAGCAGCATTGCACAATGCGACAGTGGAGAAGCAGAATCATTTATGGATTTGACCGTGCCATGCAGAAACGACGCTGTTGCATGTGACAAACAACAGAGCAGTAGCAGCTCCGCTGTAAGTGGACCTGTGGCTGGCGATGAAACTGATGTCATCAGAAGTGAATGCGATCAGACAAACGAAGAAACGGTAGACAGAATCATCATGGCGCCACCGACTATTGTAGAGAAAGAAATCGACGACATGTTCAAAGAAGGCATATACCCAATGATTCAGGAGGTCACCGAAGCGCTCGGACCAGAGGGTGGTATGGTATTCAGATCATTGGATGAGTGCTTTTTCTTTTTCTGCAGATATGCGAGAAGGGTTGGCTTTGCTGCCAAGCGATCAACGAGCAGAAGATCGACATATGATTGGCAACTTGACAAGCAGGTGTTTCAGTGCACCAAGGAAGGGCAGAATAAAACAACTGAGAAACATGTTAAGGAGAGAAGGAGCAACTGCTTGATCCGGACAAGCTGCCCAGTCCAAATAACAGCCAAGAGGGATACAGATAGGAGGAAATGGTATCTGAAGAACGTGCGCCTAGAGCACAACCACCAGCTTCACCCATCCAATTGGACTCTGAAGTTCATGAGATGCTATAAGAAGATGACACCTCAGGAGAAATTCTTTATACAAGTGCTGTAGAAGGCAAGGTTAGAACCAAGGAAGGTTATGCAGATTTTTACTGCCATGGGGAAACCGAGGCGAGAAATTATATTCGACACGATTGATATAAGCAACATTGCATGCCGGGACAGGGCTGGAGAGCGCAATACTGATATTGAGGACACCATGAAACTGTTTGCCGATATGCAGAGGCGGAGGCCGGGATTCCACCATGTGGAAGAGAGAGAGAAGAATGTAGTGCGGAGCCTGTTCTGGACAGACTCCTTGTGCAAGATGAATTATGATCTATATGGAGATTTCGTGTCTTTTGACACGACATTCTCTACCAATATATATGGCTTGCCATTTGCACCAATCATAGGTGTCGACAACCATGGATCGACCGTCCTGTTCGGAGTAGGCCTTTTGAAGGATGAGAAAATAGGGTCATTCAAGTGGCTCCTAAGCACTTTTGTTGAGGCAATGGGAGGAAAAGAGCCAAAATACATAATAACATACCAGGACCAGGCGATGAAGACTGTAATAAAGGAAGCTCTTCCGAGAACGAGGCACAGGTTTTGCTGGTGGCATATTAGGAAGAACATGAAGGAAAATAACGCAGCAGTGTTTGCGCAGCACCCAGGGATGTCTGATGATTTATTTCGAATCGTCAAAAACTCACTAGATCAAGACGAGTTTGAGCGTTCCTGGAAAGCAGCAATTTTTGTGCACAAGGCGGAAGGCAACGAACACCTGAACACTCTATGGGAACTCCAAAGTTTCTGGGTGCCGGCCTACTTCAAGGACCGCTTCTATCCTTTCTCGTCAACAACCACTCGCAGTGAGAGCATGAATTCGATGTGGAAGAATTACGTCGACCACAGTGACACTATAAAAAGGTTTGTTGATGCGTATCACATGATTCAGCAAAATTGCCTCGCGACGCTTGACAAGAAAAGATACCGAACAGTCGAGAAGGCGCCATCAATAGAGACCCGATTAAGAGACAAGCAAGTGAAGTATACACCAATGAAATTTTCAGGAAATTCCAGCTGGAGCTATGGAACCGGACATACTACAAGTGCTCTGACCTCGCAAAGGGGAGGCCGTATTTTAAAAAAAGGATCATTGAGCCTGGAGAAAAAGTGTGGAAACCATATTAGGGCGAGGAATTTGACAGGTCTGAGTTCAGGGTAGATGTGGATGAGCAAAAAGAAATATACAGTTGCAGCTGCAAGAAAATAAGTAGGGATGGCATTCAGTGCTGCCATGTGCTTAAGGTGATGGACCAAACAGGCATGATCGATCAACTTCCAAAATCCTTCATCATCCCCAGATGGACCAGGAATCTACCAGAGAGTCTGAAAGTTCTGTCTACAAGTCAAGGTGATAGCATGACCGCACAAGACGATGAAACTATGAGATTTGGCCTCGCTTACACTGAGTTATCGGATATCTGTTCAAATGCTTGCAGAAAAGAGAAGGCATACAGTGTGCTGCGTGAGTGTACGATAGATAAGAAAATAAAAGTCATGGCGGCACTTGCCGAGGAACCAGACACATGCATTCTTGCCGAAACTCTCAAGAACCCTCCCATGAGTGGCTCAAAGGGCACAAAAAAAGGAGATGGAATCAAAGATGGTTCTGAGAAGAAAGGAAAAGGCAACAAAGCCGCATCCAAGTGCGGCCGTTGTGGAGTAAAGGGTCACATGAAAACAAACTGCCCGGGAAACCCAGATGTCCAGGAGAGGATGAGGATTGAAGAGGAGAAGAGGAAATCACAGCAGGAGAAGAGGGCAAGGTCAATGAAATGGCCGACAACACCGAAAACACCACCGAGGACATCAAACGGCTCAGGACAATGCACTCCAAGCCCAGGAGGAAGACGTCAGACGCCAGCAACTCCAACGACCCCATTGACAACAGGGAGCATTTACCGAAGTCTTGCATGTACGCCAGAATCAAACATCACACAAGCCAGGCACACAGAATGCGTGCAGGGAAGCCTGGGACAAGGCACGGAATCTGCGCAGTCCATTTCCAGAAAGGAAAGTTCTGAGTGGAGGCTTTTTGGTACGAGAGAACAGTATGAATAGAAAAATTAAAAGGTAATAATGCAACTTAAAAAGGACGTAAGCAAAAAACAGTGATGACCACAATCTTTCGCTTTGTTTTTATGTATGTATATTAATTTTACAGGTAAATAGGTTGAATAGCTACGCACAAGGGTGGGGTTGCACAAGGGTGGAGAAGGAAGAATGGATCGCTGAACATTAAAAAACAAGGCCGCATGTGGAGCGATGAAATAGCAAGCGATCAGTGAGGAGGGCGGGCGGGTGTCGATTGTTTATTTTTTCATGCTGTGGTTATAAGAACGGCTTGTAAGTTAATTTGCTGCAGTTATAGAAACAAAACAAATTTAAATAAGAACTCCTTTTGCTTCTTTATGTATTTTTACCCGGTGGAGAAAAATATCAGAGGCACACGTTTCCTTGTTATTTTCTGCAGCCGCGTTGGTTTCTGAACGTGGATGTTGTAAGCATACAAGCATGCTTGTCTGCTGCGTGACAGAGAGATAAAAATAACCGAAGGGCACATGCAGCCATAGCCATGCCACTGGTGAGTGTTCAACCGTGACTCTCACGGTTGCATGGTCACACCCGCCGTTATGGAACGAAAAAAAATTAAGCACAGAATCTGGGTCGTGCTTCTGGGGCCGCATAACCGTGGCTTTCGTGGTAACGGTGCCTCGCGTGTTCTCATGCCCGTTCTTCTGTTATGAATGTATGTCTGTAAGTAATTGAAATATAGAGCACATAACCGTGCTTGCGATGCGTGTCCAACCATGCCTCATGTGCCTTCACGCCGTGCTTCTGTGATACGAAGATTTAAAACACAACGGGTCACAGTTGTGTTTGTTTTTCTGTTTCACAAATGGACATAGTGCCTGGCAGTAGGTTCACGGCGTTTCCTGTGAGAGAATCACGTCTTTACGTGCCACTGAAGCACGTGGAATCACGAGCGTGCTTGTGTGACATGTAGAACAGTGCGCGTCATATCACTTCACGACCGTTGTGTGGTACGTGGCAAACCGTGCATTTGCCATGGTCGTGCCTGTGTGACAGGTAGAACAGTGCGTCTCGTATCACTTTCTTTCGAAGGCATGATCGTGTGTGTGGTTGCTGACAACACTACAAAAAATACACTTCCGTGATGATACGTGTTTGTCACAGTAGGTCACGTTTTCTGTCATGCATGTACATCCATGACAAATTTATGACAGAATCAAGATAGTCATACCTGTGCTATCGTAGAAGTGTTCCATGACATTACCAAAATTATCATCAAGGAAGTGTCCACTTCCATGACGATAAATCGCGCGTCACAGAAGTGCTTTCGTCAAGGGTGACCGACACGTGGCATCCACCGTAACGAACGCCGTTAAGCTATCGGGTCCGGTTTTGGATCCGATAACCCGTTAAAAGCCCGGACCAATGGGGATTTTCCACGTGTAAAATCATCATTGGCTATAGGAAACACGTGTCAGCTCCGCGTTGGCACAGGTGTCACTCATCCAATGGGCGAGATGCGCCTATGATATGTTAACACGTGGACCGGCCCAAAAGTGGCCCATAAAGTTTAAATGGGCCGGCCCAACTAAAGGCCCACAAGATTTTGCGAACCATAATGGGCCGGCCCAGCTAAAGGCCCACAAGATTTTGCGGGCCATAATGGGCCGACCCACAAGATTTTTGCGGGCCATAATGGGCCGGCCCAGGTGAAGGCCCACAAGATTTTTGTGGACCATAATGGGCCGGCCCAGCTAAAGGCCCACGAGATTTCACCAACATTAATGGGCCGGCCCAGTTGTAGGCCCACAAGATTTTGAGGACCCTAGTAGGCCGACCCATTAACTGGCTGCCATGTTTTGGGCCAAATGCCGTCCCATATTTGATCTGGTACATTAATGGCCTGCCACGTTCCGGGCCTAATAATGGCCCATATGAGATCCGGCCCGTTAAAAGCCTACCACGTTCTGGGCCAAATTACGGCCCAGATCAGGTCCGGCCCTTTAAGAGGCTTTGGGCTAAATTATGGCCCATATCAGATTCGGCCCGTCAAATGGACGCTATGCTTTTGGTCCCACTTGCTAGAGGCCCATTTAGTAATTCGGCCTGATATTAGTTTCGGCCTGTTAAGGGCCCGTTTAACATTTCGGCCCTATATTAAATTTGGCCTGTTAAAAGCCCGTCATATAGTTGGGCCTAACTACGGCCCGGTTTGCATCCGGCCTGCTCGCAGCCGATAATCTGATTGGGCCAAACAAGGACCGAGACAATTTTGGCCTGTTATAAGCCCATGATTTGATTGGCACATTCATGGGCCGGGGTCTATTTCGGCCTGCTGCCGGCCCGTGAGCTGTTCGGCACGTTTCAGGCCCAACCTACTTTTCAGCCTCCTAAAGGCCCATTGAGTTTTCTTGGGAAAATAGGGCCGGCGGTTTACTCGGCCTATTAAAGGCCCGAATCTACTAGTGGGCCAGTTTACATTTAGGCCTGTTAACGGACCAAGATGACGGGGCCCATGATGCGGATCATACATGGTGATTTGCATGACGGCCCGATTATGTACCGTAATTTTACGGTTTGGCCGGTTTACTGCGAAGACAGGATATATATACAGTAAAATAACTGCAGCATCGTGAATAAGAAAAAAACCTAGACTATACAATAAAGAAATTACGGCATATTACATCCACTGGGCATCAAAGTTCGCCACTATGATAATAAAGCACAAGCAGACAACAGATTACATACACTGGGCATCAAAGATCGCCACCAGTGCAACTAAACACGCCGACAAAATAATATACAAAACCGACAGCACTTCAATAGAGTTCAAGAAAGGTTAGCCCTGCTCGGGAGCTGCAGCGCAAGCAGCTGAGCAAGCTGGTGAGACTGCACTTGTTTGACACTTATATCCTCCTCACTCTGAAAGATAAACAAGCAGACAGATGACAGGTTTTGCACATATAAGTATCAGTGCTGACAATTCATCACATTTCTTACTGACGAATAAAGTGACACAGTTTAAAATAGCATTAACACAATATGGTATTGTTCAGGTCAAGACATGGCAGGAAATGACATTGTGAAGGAGTTGGCAGCTTCACGACACCACTGGATTACAGATCAAGAACTCATAAGTATCAATGGTTAGTGTGCTGTCAATTTATCCCATTTCAGATTGGCAAAATAAGATCACTTGCTCTGTATAGTTTAATTTACATGGTATGAAGAAGGAACTTGGTTGTACAACTGAAAACTTAAATTGAGAAGGACAAACTTTTGTTTATGAACTGGAGTACATAATAAACTTTAAACATGCAATTTGATGCAAACACCAAAAATAAACAGCTGTTGCAGTCATGCCTAACCAAATATACACAACAAAGTTTGAAGGCTTGAGAAGGACAAACTTACATTATTGGTGAAGGCAGGCTCTATAAAGCCCTTGTCCATGCTGATGGGGGGGGGGCAATTCAAGAAGTTTACCACAGAATCTTCTTCATAAGCATTGCCTTTATTCTACATTTTGTTAAGAGTAAATATAGATGTGACAATATAAGAAAAAATGGAGAATATTTAAGATAAGATGAAGAGTGATGCTACATAACCAAGTAGCTATAAATGTAAGTACAGCGATACAGGCAAAAGGTACAGCCAAGAGCAATGCAGAGCTAAACTTCTTCAGTACCATCGGTGTTATCCAACCTTATGGTAAGAGTAAATATAGATCTTATGTGTAGAAAATGGAGGGCAAAGGAAAATAAGCTGCAGAGTGATGGTACATGAACAACTACCTGTCAATATAAGTACACTGATAAAGGACAACAGGTACTTACAAGAACAATGCAGAGCTAAAAAATTTCATTGGCATTGGATATATTCTACACTAATGTAACCATTCATACAGATCAGATAATTTGGAGCGAACAATTGATAAGCAAGCTATCATGCATACTGCTGTCACATAATGAACCAGGTATGTATGCAAGTACAGTGATACAGGACAACAGGTACTAACAAGAGCAAAGCAGCGGGCAGCATATTTGCGATATCCTGTCGTTCTTTTCAAACCGGAATTCTTTTTCGAGCAGATTTCCTGCAAAAAAGATCCGTAAGGCACATGCGGAAAAGTAGAAGTTCAAATTGTCATGCGATATCATAGACAGTACCTCATCCTCGGAACGAGACCAGTGCATAACAAGGTTTTTCCATTCAATGTCTTCTAAATTTAGCACAGGAGACTTCACCAGAAATTCGTTTATAGACTTGCCATCAAAGTGTGATTTCCTCAGGTAACACCAATACTGCTGCAATGCTTCCTTGAAAAGCGCAAGCAAGCTTTGCTCGTCATGACTATCCAGATTGACCCTCGCCTACTTACAACAATGTAATGTAAATCATTGATGTGTTCAATCAGCAGAAAACAGGAAAATAATCACCATGAATAATAGCACTTACACGTAAGTGGGACAGGAAGATGTGAAAATGGTGTTTGTCTTCACTATAATCTTCCAATGATGGGAATATATGCACGTAGTCCCTAACAACATTGAAAGCATTGTCTTTTAAACTGGGAATAACTGGAATGGGGTTCCAATCTGCAGGAATTGGCCGTCTCTGCAGTTGGGATAGGTCTTCGGCCGGTGGACTTGCTGTACTTTTTGCTGGAGTGGGATTTTTCTGTGGTACGGCTGGTGCTATGGCAACTGAAATCGGCATACCTTTTGCTGGAGTGCAGGTCCTGTGTGGTGGGGCTAGTGGTGTGGCCAGTGAAGTATGGGTACAGTCTGCTGGAGTCGGTCCTACGTTTTGTGTCACTGGTTGTACAGCCAATATAAGTGGGGTGCTGTCTGATTTCTCCGGCACAACCACGTTTTTCAAGGACTTTGCTGGTGCTCCTTCAGGTTCGGCAATCACCCTCTTCCTTTTTGATGTCTGATGCACAAGAACAACATTTGAGTGGAAAAACATGGTATGATGACAGATGGAATATGTATTGATAATGGATGGGCATGGCATCTCGACATATATGATGAGTAAACTAAGCAGATGGCGGTGCAACAAAGTAGAAGAAATGCAAGACAACATATGCAAGATACGCGCAATCAATAAAACCTTGCCAAATTAGAGCAGGCACCTTGATGGGTGAACATGACAGGCCATCTGCCTTTGACTCCTCGAGGTTAGAATAGTCATTAGGATCATATTCTGAACAAGAATCTACAGGTGGGGAGCGTATGAGTTTCATTGCATCCAGAATGGCACTCAATGCCTTGGTGCCAATTTTGTAAGTCATTGCAGTGTTCCACAATATTCTTCTGATGCGCGGATTCTGATATTCACTGTAATTACGTATAATATCTGAGAACCATGAAAACATAAATAGTTGTGAGATTATCTTTGTAATGCAGAGGATATTCTAATATAGGGGCGCCCCTGTAAACACTTGTGTGCTATCACTGGATTCTGATGAGAGAGCTCATGTGTGCTGTAATATGGTGCGTGCATTTATATAATCTGGCACAAGTACACAAAAAATAGGCTCCAGAAGTAAGGATAGTTGGCAGATGATAGGTTCAAAATATACTGTATAGAGAGTTTATTGCCAAACCATGATAACAAGAGCACACAGCAACTAGGCAGATCATAGTGTACATAAAAGGGGTACACCATAACCACGATATATAAATCGGGAAAGTGGAACTGGCTTGAAAATACGGTGTTGTATTGCCGCTAGTAATTGAAAGCCTATCGATCAAGTACATGCCAGCTCTATCAGCTGTTGACTGCAGATGTCCCTGCTCCCCTTCCTGACAAGGAACATACTGTACGTACTAAATACAGAATAACAAAAGAGGAACATGTTAAAGAACAGAAGAGGAAGCATATTCTTGAGGTTCCGCTTAATTGCATACAATGTTGGTTGCCCACTCATGATGAATCACAGCGCCCAAAGAAATGCAATTCCATGCTGTCTCTCTATATGTGGCAATTTTGAACAAGAGTCATTAGGATCATATTCTGAACAAGAGTCAACAGGTGGGGAGCGTATGAGTTTCATTGCATCCAGAATGGCACTCAATGCCTTGGTGCCAATTTTGTAAGTCATTGCGGTGTTTAGCTTCAAGAGTGGACTGCTGCTAGTGCGACACAAAGCAGCTACACAGATCATAGTGTAGATATAACGGGAAAACCGTAAGCATCAGAGTAAAATCAGCAAAGTGGAACTTGCTGGAATATATGTGCTAGTATTGCCGGTACGGCTAGAAAGGCTTCGGATACCAGCTCTCTTCAACTGAAGGTGCGGTACTGTTAATATCAGTGTAACTCTCAAAGGCGACACAGCTCCCCGCATTTCCTTGCTATTCTTATAGGATTCAAGTGGGCAGGCCACTACAAATCCTATTCCCATGTTTACAAAATCCTACGAATCAAAGAGGCCCGAAGAGTTCAAAGTGTCCATACCAACCGACCGTATAGACCTCTACACTGCAAATGTCCCTGCTCATCTTCACTACAAGGAACATACTGTACTACTATCATACTCCCTCCGTTCCAAAATATAAGTCTTGGTAGAGATTTCCACTATGGATCACATACAGATGTATCCAGATACATTTTAGAGTGTAGATTCACTCATTTTGCTCCATATGTAGTCCATGGTGGAATCTATACAAAGACTTGTATTTAGGAACGGAGAGAGTACTTATTAAAGAAGAACGGAAGAGGAACATGCTAAAGAAGAGCAAGCAGATTTTGGATAATAAAATGTTCGTTGCGCAGTGCCCACACATGATGAACCAGAGCGCATTAAGAAAGCAACTCCCTGCTGTCTCTCTATATGTGGTGCACGTGCTTTTTCGAAAGTAAAGTAGGAACATTAGCTGACCAATTAAATGTTATCTGTTTTAGTAATATCAGCATCATATCAGATTCGTACTTGAGCAACAAGTTTGGAATTATGAGTGGCACGTTGTTTAGCTTGATGGATTCAGGAGCAGTGCTAAGCAGGTACGATGATGGTACTGAATATAAAGGCATGTCTGCATGCAAGTCGCGTGACTTTTGTCATTTGGGTCAGTCGACCATTTCAGGCGGTTGGATGAAGATCCTACGTCTCCTAACCCTTCTTCTTCCTCGTCTCTGATTCTTCCCATACAGAACACCGCACGGGCCGCCGGCCGGACCATCGGCCCCCACCGCCTGTGTTCCTCCGCCACCCCCACCCCCGCCCCCACCCGCGTCGAGTTTTCTTCGTTCGGCGAGGCCCCACCACCGCCCCCACAACCAAAGTCCCCACCCGAGCCCCTTCGTTCGCACCGGCGAACTCCGGCGAGCTCTGAAAAATCGACTGACCCAATTTTGAAATTTAGTCTACTGTGATTTAACTAGTGTGGAATATAAAAGGCGAAAACCATAAGCATTGGGAGTATAGTGTTGAGCGTGCCATGGCGGATCTGAAGGTGCAAACCGGACAAAGGCAACTTCGCAACCAATGTTTGCTCTCAACTAGCAAGTAAGTGATGGACAAGAAATCAGAGTAAAGCAGTGGCGATCTATTTTCTTGCTGCGATAAATAAGTTGAGCAGATACGAAAGAGTACCGCCTCTGGTGCGGCGCCGTGTATGCATCTGCTGAGAATTTGACGGTGCTGCGGTAGCGATGGCTGTCGGCGGCGTGGAAGCAGATCTAGGAGGGTAGACGGTGGCGGCGGGGCGCGGTGGACGAGACGGTCGTAGGAGCGGCGCCGGCAAGGTGGACGACGGCGGGGATGAAGCGAGAGGACGGGATGCAAGGATCCCGGTCCGAAGCCGTGGATGAGAGAGGTCGATCTCTTGTAATGGACGGCGGCGTCGGGGTATCAGCTCCGGCATGGTGGAGGAGGACGGCGGTGGATGGGGTGGCGGACGGAGGAGGCTGGGGTGGAGAGGGTGTTTTGGCGCCCACGGAGTACGAATGGGGAAATGGAGGTGGAGAGGAAGGGGGAACCATGTCTTCAGGGCGCGCTTGTCTCAAATGCGAGGAAATTTACAAACTTAGCCCCCGTTTCAAATTTCCTACATCACAGCAATATTAGTCGGTTGGGGATAGGACGGTAATCTCGCATACACCGAATATTTGCCGACGAGAGTTTGTTTTTGGCGCCCACCGTGTATGAATCGGGGAGGGAGTCGATTTCGGCCGAGGACACACTGTGTTTTGGCGCCCACCGTGTATGAATCCGGGTGAGAGGCGGTTATGTCACGTTTGAGTGAAATTACAAACCTACCCCTATCGAAACCTATAGAAATCGAGCAGATAGGCTTTGCGTGGCAGGGATAGGCAGTAGTAATTTCCATCTCGCAGATTTTGGTTTCGGGCGGTTACTGCGACTTTCCCCGCTTCGTTCAAATTTTGCAGAGTGCACGTTTACCGTGCCAACTCAATTCGAATCCCGTTTGTATTCTATTTTTTTCGGGCGGGATCCATTTTCGATTGGAATAAAATTCTATATACATCATTTTTTATATATACTTTCAAAAGCACAACACCCTTTATACATAAATATGGTTTACAAATGGCATGATCTCAGATTCATAAGGTTGTATCCATCAATTTGGATTTTCAAATATTTGAAACCACTTTATGTTGAAATCCAATGTATGCATTCCTCGCTAACTGTCTCCAATTAATGTGTGTTTCATGCGGGTTTTTTTACTTCTCAAACATGTATAATGTGTTTCACACACGCAACATATAGTGTAATCCCGTTTAGACATTAATTGCATATAAACCATGCATTGTTTCTAATTAAAGAATCTATGGATCACCAATATTGATAAACTATATAACATTACACGTGTCCCCAAATTCAAATGAATATGCATGTTTGATACACCAATTTGCGTTATGATATTATCGATGTCGTGATCTCCAGTTTAAATATTTGAATCCCATTTAATCCAGATATTCGTCTCATATAACTATCACTCATGCTTATATAGGACTATCTCTCTAGACCTATACGCGTTCATCGTCTCTCGGGTATCTCTCGTGCTACCTGTATGTCGACAATGATCTTTTATCTTCGTAACACACTGACGGTACTCTCTCCCTCGACCTTCATCACTCTATCTCTCTCTAAGTATATCTCGCTCCCTGCTATGTGTCTCTAACTATGATTCTCCATGTGGAATCTCTTTCTCTCACACAAACACAAAACTTTGTCTTCCGGGGTCTCATTTCTCTCTACTATTCCCCTGTGTGCCACTCGCACACCCCTCATACAGAGATGTCTTTCGCTCCTTAGGTATGAGAACCTACGACTCTTCCTCTTAAATATCTCTTTCTCACACACAAACACAAACTCTGTCTCCCAGGGTCTCATATTTCTCCACTGTTCTCTTGTATGTCGCTCACACACACTCTCTCTCCCTAGAGATATCTTGCGTTCCCTCATATGTTTCTCTAGCTATCACTCTCGTTTTGAAATATCTTTCTCTCTCGCAGACACAAAACTCCGTCTCTCGGGATCTCATTTCTCTCCGATATTTGTTTGTATGTGAGTCACATGCACCCTTTCTTCATCTCTCTCACACCCACACCCATAACTCAGCCTTCTGATCCACTCGACTCCTATCTCTAACGCACACTAGCTAGCATCTTTATCTTTCTATTTATCTGTTTCTCCATCAACCTTCTTTCATTTATAGGTTGATCTCTTTTGCACAATCGTTGTGCCTCACTCCCTCTGCTCGCCATAGATGCATGCTCCAGCCCACGCCACTATCTCTTAAAGACAAAAACACATGCTCAATTGTCGGGCCTTCTTCCCTGCATTCTCGCATGCATGCATATTGTCATACCGATCCGTCTCTCCCATGTCGTTGATCTTAGCTTATGACTTATGTCTTCTTTCTTTTATCTCGATCATGCGCGCGCGCACACACACACATCCCACGTATACATGTATACCTCTCACACATGCACGTTGAAGGTCTCTATGTCTCCATACGTAGTTAATTACCCTCAACCCTAACGCCACATCGAATCGTTCTCTTCTTGTGTGCACATAACTTCCGCCTGGATGGGTAAAACACACACTCACACTTAACAATCTCCTTGTAGCTACCCCCCTCTCACTCTTCCCCTATATCCCCAAAACCAATAAGACCATCCCTTCGTTTAATTCCCGCCTACATGCACCATCGATATATAGTAGTCTTCCTCGGTGTCTCTCGAACAAACACGTTCTCTCGATGTCGACTACTCTCACGCGCACACACCTTCTCTTCCCTCTCTACGGGCATTTTCTCTCTCGCACCCCATCGTTGGTGGCCTCTGCCATACACATGACCTCTCTATGATGAAGCCATGCACACTTAAATTACATCCGCCATCGAGGACCCCGCAACACACACACACACCCACACACACACACAAACAAACACACACACACACACACACGCATGCACGCACCCACTCACCCACACACACACACAAACACACACACACACACACTAAGACTCCATCACACACACACGCACACACACACACACACTAAGACTCCATCTCTCTCTCTCTCTCACACACACACACACACACACACACACACACACAGAGAGACTCCATCTCACACACACATGCTCTAGGCGGAGCATTTGTTCCTACCACCCTTCATCCACCCTTACCCGTATGATAAACAATCACCTTAATTTACTTGTATAACATGGACAAATTCCACTTTACTTTAGTAGTTAGCAAACTTATCATCTGTACCCTTATAAAAAACCGAGTTGGCGATGATGGTGTGCCTGCCATCTTGTAATATAGACCGTCTGATCTATATCTGACGGATAGAAAGCAAACTATGATAATTTTACAAAAGATAGCCGCACCTCTCTCCACATCCTTATCGCCCACAACCTCATTGCTGAGCAATTAAAAAAGAAAGTCTCCAGAACAATCTAGCATGGTGGCCGCTGCCGCCTACCGGCGCCGTCCATCCCCATGCCACCGCCCATTCCGACCACCAGTCACCACCACGCTCCACTCCTCCTCACCTTATCTCTCATCTTTCATTTTTTATGACATTCTCGAGATACCAGTTTTCCGATAAAATTCTCGAAATATCATTAGTTTTTACACATGGGATTACTCCTGCATGGGTAAATCACAACAGGTGTTTTGTAAAAAAAGATGCATATTGATGTTCCGTGCAATGCACGAGCATCTTGCTTGTAATTATATAACGCAAATCACGAGCAGGAAGTGACATTTTTTACACAACCACGTTAACATGGCCACGTAAATCACTTGCTAGCTAAAGTAAATACCATTATACTTATATCCCCATGCAAAAGGTTGAGTACATGTCCGAATAGTAGAGTCGCACACACGCACTCTGTCTCTCAGAATCTCACACACACACACCAGTTACGTGATGCCCACTTAAGCAGACACGTATGTTACAATTTGTGCACCCGCGGGTACACGTGATGTTGCGCATTTATTTAAGCCGGACGGCGAACCCAAACAATAGCTGCATTCATTCCCCTCCCGTCGCCTCTTGTCTGGTCGCCGTCGCCCGGTAGGATGAGGATCCCCTGACGTGAACAATCCTACCATTCTATCACTGACATGTGGGACCCCCAAGCATGGGTCCCACCAGTCAGCGAAGGAAAGGCAGGGTAAGGCAATGATAGCCACATCAGAGGATCCATGTCCCGCCCGGTAGCCATGGCCCGGACGAAGGTAACAACATACGCCATACTCCCGCCGGAGCGGCTCTTTAATCTGAAAATTTTAGTGGTCATGCATGCATCTTTGTGTGCTAGCACTCTTATATAAGGGTTGACCGGTCGCTTCCCGTAGACGTGCGCGGGCGGTGGAAGAGGAAGGAGAAGGGAAGCGGGCTATGGAGTAACGTTTTTTTACCACAATTTCTTAGGAAACTGAGTGCAGTAATTGAGTAGTTTTACAAACTACCAGTACTACACCTAAAACGGTTCAAAACCTATACTCCCTTGCCAGCGCGCGCTTCCCGCGTGAAACGGTCAGCGTGGCCCTGGAGCGTCAGTGCCGCATTAATACCCGGCCAGAGCGGAGGCGACCTCTCACTGGCGCCGACTGTGAAGCGGCGCGACGGCCGAGAGAGCGCCGCTTCCCGGTGCACCGACTGCTCCGCGTCGAGGCTGGCCATAGGCCCTGTTTGGATCCATGGGTTAGAGTTAGTTTCAGCTAGTTGGGGCTCAAATAGCCCTAAAGTATCCAAGCATGAGGGTTTAAATTGGAGCAAGTTGCACCGAACCCACCAAAAAAAACTATCCCACCCAAGAGGTGCTAACTGGAGATAGTTCTCATTGGGACCACTGAAAAATCACTTCTCTCTCTCCATCAAGTGCATTTATTTTCAATCTAACCCTGTCACCCAAACACCTCTTTGGCTACAGTTAGTTCAGGGTTAGTCATGAGTTAGTCTAACCTCTAGCTAAGTTAGAGTATCCAAACAGGAGCAGTATAGGACATGCAAGTTGCTCAAAGCATACAGTCAAATTCGTACGTGAAAGGATTTTTTCTTTTTGAAAACGGAACGTGAAAGGAATTTTTTTAGAATGCTCTTGGCATGTCGCTAACATGTGATGAGTTAACCGACCTCAATAGACGGCAAAAACGCCAGCCCGCCGCACTTTGAGAGAGACGAGGAGGGAGAAGCGATACGGGCTGCTGGATTACTAGAGATAGGTGTCGCACGGAAGCCAAGAAATATGGTGATAGCGTGGGTTAGCCATGTACTAGTATGATGTAACTACACTGGGCTGCCGTGTTTCGTACTCTTCCAGTCCACTGTGGAGATGATTGGTTGATTTTATATCGCTGAATAATATAAAATATTATGAGTGCAGACGCTCCACCCCGAGGTTCCTTGCTCCTTCTCGGTCGTCGGGAATCTATGTTCTTCCACTCTATTTTTTACGTGAGCTTTGTTCATCCTTTTGCCAACACGCGACACATCTAGCATCAAGGTGCACGTGTCATGCAAGGATCGTTCCATCTATATGAAGAACACGTGGGACTGGAACTACGAGACGGACATGTACCCAGGAGTGGACGTGCGAACCTGTGTAACGTAGCGCAGTAAGTGAAGTAGAAAGGCACAAATAGTATGAACATGCGTGGCATATAGGCATTTGTCTCTTACTACCACTAAATGTTGTACGTGCAATGCCCGGTGATGTTATGGAGTACGTGACTAAGTACTCTACTACTACTATATTAATTGGAGGCACATATTAGGTTTTATATTTGTTTACGTGTATGCCCCGAGACCTTCCAACTAGACGTGTCTTTCTCTCCGGGTCGCACTTTGTATCGTTCATACCACTAGTACAGTAGTACTACTACGTGTGGTCTCCGACCCAGAAGTGGAGACGCTCTACCACGCTGTTCATGTCCCACTCCTTTCGCTGACGTGTGCGACATCCAGCACGTGCCGTGTGTTTGGCACTCCTTCGTCGTAAGAGTTGAAACGCTAGCATTCATTAGAAATAAAAAATAAATATAAATCACCAGTGATACTATACCACGCGGTTTCCTTGCTCCTCGATATCGGAAAGAATACTTCCGCTCGCCGACATGTGGGACGTCGACCATCCTGGTCCACTTGCCATGCCCGCAGAACTCCAAGGGAGAGTCACCCCGGTCGTCGCGCCGCAGTAATTACTAATGAGCCGTCAAATCACAGGCCCAACCTTACCCACTGTGAAGTTGCTCGGACGAAGGAACCATCATGACTTCGTTGAATTCCGCTTCTTGAAGAAAACTACTGTACCAGCAGTACTGCTAGCTACAGTAGTTACTCCAGCAGAGGCCTCCTTTGGTTCATAGGATAGGAATTTTATAGGAATATGAAAATCATAGGAAGTGAGATGACATGCATCTCAATTCCTATAGAGAAAGAGATGCCATTTGATGCATAGGATAGGAATTTTTCCATTGAGTCTAGGCTAATGTACTGGTAATTTGCTCTAAAAACTACAGTAGTAACTAGTAGTACTGTTACATGCTCGTAATTAATTAAACAAACGTACGGGCGACACAGACACACACACTAACTACTAGTACTACTACTTCTCACATGCTGGCCAGACGCCGTCGTTCTCCTTCCCGGCTTTGTCGGCGACACCCCACCGTGCTTGGATCTCCGCCGACCTCTCCGCAGCAGCGCGTGCGTCCTCTTCTTTCTTGCGGCGGCGGGCCTCTCTTTTCTTGAGTGCTTTCTGACTTTTCCGCTCCCTCTGTGCGGCTTTGGCCGCCTCTTGCTCTACCGCCCATTCGGCCTTGGCAGCTTCAAATTCCGCCCACATAGGTGTGAGGTCGCGAGCGGCGATGAACTCGGCACGGCGGGATGCCACCGCTTGCCTACCATTCTGTGTGCGGTCGTGGGCGGCGAGGAACTCGGCGCGGCGGGATGCCATCGCTTCCTTACCGGTTAGTGTGCGGCGCGGTGGCATGAACGACGCTTGGTGACAGCTCTGGGGTGGAGTGGCCGGACAACCGTAAAGTGCATTGGTTTGTCAAGAGCTCAAGGACAGAAGACGAAGGAAATTTGGATTCCCCTTCAATCCTGGTCATTTATTACCGAGTAAAATGCATTGGCGGTCATTGAACTTGTCTTGATAGCTCACTTTGATCATTGTATACGAGATATGGTGATTATACGGTCACTGGCTCAGCGTATAGCTCCGTATTTGTCTGGTTGACCAGTCAAACAGTCCGCATGCGCCTCATCAGCTCGTGTTCTTTATCTATCTATCTATGCGGGCCTACCTGTCAGTGGAGAAAGAAATAAAAACCAAAATTATGCGTATGTGACATTACTGTTTAGACGTTTGCTGGAGGCCTCCGCGAACACCGAGCATGTATTCACCTGGCTCAACACCAACGGTCATACTCGTGACTCGGCGCCTTGCTCATGTATATCGTCCATCACAACGACAATCTATAAAACAGCCTAGCTAGAGAGGGTACTATGGTGCGGAGTATGTACTATCGTGAGCAACCGATCATAGTGCCACTGCACACGAGTGTGTGTCTGATCGATTCGTCCATTATTCGTAAGTTATGTATGGTTGTGTGGTGTCTAATGGTGGTCGTCGAATGCTAGCTGGCGACAAGAGCGGTTGCATGGACGCCTGGTTGTCAATACGTGCCGCATACGCTTCAAAGGCTCGTCATCCATGAGTTCACATTTTACCACCACGCCAGCGTCTGACCGCCCTGGCCTACCGAAACCCCTTCCATCGCTAGCGCGCGCTTCCCGCCTGAAACGATCACCGTCTCTCCAGAACGTCAATGCCGCATTCACCGGCCTTAACTGCAGGTGCAGTTGGTGTGTCACTGACATGCGGGCCTGATGCCCGTTGGGCCCACATGTCAGTGAGACAACGCACCTGCGGTTAAGTCACTGAAGCAGCGTCCGCATTCACGCCCGACGCGACCTCTCACTGGCGCCGGCATTGCAGCAGCGCGACGGCCGAGAGAGCGCCACCCGCGCGGCATCCCGGTGCAAGCAACTACTCTGCGTTAATGACACCACGGCTGCCGACGAACCTACTTCGATGCCAGCCGTCCATCCGTCTGCCGCGGCTCATTGCCATTCGCCCGCTATATTAACTTGAGCCCCAGCTCCCAGCCATAGCCAAAGACCCACACTCATTCTCCTCCGGTCCCTTCCTTCTGTTGGCACCACTCCAACCATGGCCTCCGGGCACTCCAAAGCTCTCTTGGACGTACTGTCGCAGGAGCAGACGAAGGACATCGGTGGCTCCGCTCCGGGCGCGCTCCAAAGCTCTCTTGGACATACTCTCGCAGGAGCAGACAAAGGAGATCGCCGGCTCCCCTCCCGGCCGCCCTCCGCTGCCACGACCACGAAGCCGGCGCGCGTGCGCGGGCGGAGCCGGCAGCGAGGAAGAGTAGTACACGGTAGGTCGCCACCGCTCTGGTCCCAGGAAGGCCACCGCTCCTCCACTCAGTCGACGCCAAGCTTGGTGGGATAAAAATCGGCGGCCGATTAGCCGCTTGACAGCGACGTGGAGGCGGAAATCTTCATAACCTTGTGCTCCGGGGGAGGAGGTTATCGAGGCGGATAAGGAGGAGGCAAAGGCAATGGCCGGCTTTCTCGGGTTCATGGCCGGACATGGTGGTCGGGGCCCGGCGATCGTTTAGATTAGGTTTACAGTAGGTTTTAGTACGGTTTGTGCGAAATATGTAATGAATTTCGTCCAGTTTATAGGAAAAGTTCTCGAAATGTAATGAATTTCATCCGGTCAATTTGAAATTTGCTTTGTTTGCACGAATTTCGTCCGGTTAGTTCATATAGTTGTCGAAAGGTATGCGGGCAGCATTGGATGGCATCCATCAGTGTCCTCGGACAGATGCCGGTGTAAATTTGAGGGCCAGCGCTGGAGATGCCCTAACTATCATGCTATAATCGCTAACAGTGCTCCATTATTTCGCAGGGAACAGTTATCCCTCGATCAAAATCAGATCCGCCGTGTTTCGCACTCCTCCCACGTAAGAGTGTAGACTCTTGCTTACATAAAAATGGAGCAAGTGGACGGCACTGTAGCACGTCATATCACTCAAACTAGCCCGCCTAACGCGCGGGAAAGCACCGCCCTCGTCATTTTGTTCTGGATTTCTATCAATCGATCGCACGAAAATGTTACGCTTTGCAAGTTCAAAAGGAAAAGGCGGCACACTTACAACTCGTACGCGTCGCGTTCACGTCGCACCCCCGACAGTCCGGCTCGCACGCCGCTCACCAGAGGGGACACGCGTTGTCTTGCATTTTCACTGACATGTGGGACTGCAATTGAATAAACCGTCGATAGCCGAAATCTAATCGCTCGGCGGGCGTCGGCTGAGAGGAGAGAGACGGGGGAGGGAGAAGAGATCGCCCGCCCGCCGTGCACGGACTCCAAGAAATATGTGGTGATAATGTGAGGTGGGCCATGCGGGAGTCCGCACCGCTTCCAAGCCCGCTTCTTACCGCCCTGGCCCACCAGAACCCCTCCCCCACCCCACCACCTCCCCGCGCGCTCCCCCCTCAGAGGCCAGCTGCCCGCATTCATAGCAAGTAGTACCAGTAAAATTCTGGGCTATAAAGGGCATGTACAATGGTTGATAAGATAGTCTTATCATAAGTCTTGCATGTAATTTAGAGATGACAAAAAACATGTGTACAATGGATCATCTCTTAGCCTTATCTTCAATAACTAGTTATTCCTAAAAACATGGTGAAACATATTGTGCTAAGAGATCATCTCTTGTCTTCTCGACAAGCCCGCTTATGTGGAGGAGAGAGAGGCATTGACAAAGTCAAGGAGTGGGATCTGCAGGAGCCCGTCTCTACACGTGCTCCTAGGTATAAAAAACTAATTCTAAAAAAGAGGCATAAAAAACAATTGTGTCTAAAAAAAGAAAGGTAAAAAACATTTGAGAGGAAATAGATAGAGAGAGAGTGAGAAAAAGTTGTAACCTTATAGTCAACACTATGGTAGTATTACATGAGGAAGGAGGGAGTGGTGCACATGCCAAGTTCACTGGGCTGCCGTGTTTCACACTCCTCCGTCGTAACAGTGGAGACAATAGGTTTCATCAAAAATAAACAATGAATACTCGTTGCTCGTCCACTATATCGGAAAGAATACTTTCATTCGCCGACATGTGGGACGTCGACCATCCTGGTCCACCTGCCATGCACAAAATTATCCTGGTCCACCTGCCATGCACAAAGTTAGTCGGACGAAGGAACCATCATGACTTCGTTGAATTCCGCTTCTTCATGAAAACTTACTCTACCCGCAGTACTGCTACCACACGCGAAGACTGGACGGCACTGTACCACGTCATATCACTAAAACCCACTAGGCCAAACTAGCCCGCCTAGGATTTGTACTCCCTCCGTTTCAAAGTTAGTAGTACAAAGTTGACTCATCTATTTTGGAACGGAGGGACGTCTCTGTACTGCTATGATTTTGTGTTGTACGTCTCTGTACTTTTGCTATGATTTTCCAAACCTATGAACAAAATGAGGCCTGAATGTATCCGTGTCGACTACTGTCTGATCGGTCGCTAAGCCTACAATTTTAGGAGCTTGGGCTATTGGCCGATCGACGACGGATCAGTATAAGCGTACCACGAGCTCATCAGCCCCAACATTTCTCTTCGGTGAGTGTTTTGCAAGTACTATAGCTCGCACAGTAGCTAGCCTACTAACACCAAGAATCATCAAATAAGCCCTGCTGATATGATAAACAGTTCAAACTTACATCTAAGCATGCCATATATTACATCAAAAGCTGGTGAGGATACATCTGTTTCCATAACTCGGAGAGGGTTCACATGATTCACTAACAAACAAAAGTAGCAAGTACCGCCCACACAAGACAGTGCACTAGCCTAAGATGGTTTGATAACACGCATCGTTCTGGTAATTAAACACAGGGCAATGCAAACTACCCTGAAGGATTAGCGCGACCAACTATTTCTTGTCATCGATCTCTCAGGCAATGACGACAGCATGGACAGCGGCATGGGAATCGATCTCTGGGGCAATGTCCACAGGACTGACCGCGACATCGGAATCGATCTATGGGGTGATGTCCACAGGATGGACAGCGGCATCAGAATCGATCTCCGGGGCGATGCCAACAGGACGGACTGCGACATCGAAAACGATCTCTGGGGCGCTGTCCGCAGGACGGAATCATCAAGGATGTCCACCGGCACCTGCACAACCCTAACATATTAGCAAGCACATTGCAAATAATCAAAAACCACAACTTTCGGTAATAAGCCATTATTTTTTTACCTTGTGCAGCAGCTCACCGAGGGATCGCATCCCTCCGAGGCCATCTCCTCGTCCTCGATGGGGGCCATCACCTTGCCAGGGGAATACTGCTTCTCAACGGCGACTATCTCCTCAAACTCGACCTTGAGCCTCGCATAGGTGGCCATCAGAGTTTCTGGGGTAGGCACGGTGGGGCCCTTGCTGTTCTTCCAACTTTCTTTGAGGAGTTCGTTCGCCAACGTCGTCAACTCTTTGGCCAATGCTTGTTTCTTGGAGTTCTTCGTCTCCATGGGTTGGCCCGCCAACATGGTCAACTCGTTGGTCGGTGCTCGCTTCCTGGAGATCGCTGTCTCCAGTGGGTTGTCCGCCGGCAACTCTTTGCCTAGTGCTCCAGGATCCATCAATGAACTGACAAACAAAAATCAATCGAAAGGAAACCACAATCGCAATGAAAACGGGAAAAGAATAGGCTGTGAGAATCGGTCGGTGCTTCGCAAAAAGAAGATTCTTGGAATGAAAATATAGCAGCATCACTGATTCGCCCACCTTTCCTTCGTCGGTACAGAAGAAAAATGGCAGAAGTGAGTAGCCTGGAGTGAGGTTTTCTTCAAGAAAGGGGAGAAAGGGCTTCAACGAGCGTTCCAGTGAAATGATGGTTGCTTCGTCCAGTCCAACTTCGAGGCCACTTTACCACTGCTGGTAAAGGTGTGGGTTTTGTGATATGACGGGTCATGACGGCCACACCGGGGTGACCGGTGAGTTTCGACTGTAGCACCTCGCTGTGATTTGGTGGATGGCACGCGGGCCCGGATGCTTTGATGTCCCGCATGTAGATAGAGCGGCTAGTCATATAGGAGTGGTCAATATTGTGCACCGCGACCAAGGCGGAGAGGAAAACGAGAGAACTACGTAATTAATGCATGAGTTTAATTAGGGTAGTTTTGTAAAGTACGAGATACATTCCTCCAATCGCAAAATGCCTTGGTTGATGAGATTTGAGATTTGAGCCCTATAAACCGGAAGGGAGATTTGAGATTTGAGATACTGCACGCGGTGTAGTCTAGTCACTTGTTGGAATCTCTAGAAAGACTTATACCGCATGATTCTTTGCTTCTTCTTACTACTACGTACTACTTCGCCGACATGTGGGACAGCCAGCAGCATCCGGGTCGACGTAATACGTGTCATGCACCAGATTAGAGTGCGGAACGGAAGGGGGGCATCACCCCGGTCGTACCGCCTGGCCCTGTTTGGATACTCTAACTCAGTTAAAGGTTAGAGTTAGATTCTAATCCTGAACTAACCCTGAAGTAACTCTAGCGAAAGAGGTGTTTGGATGACAGGGTTAGATGGAGCGCGGATACGGCGAGGTGCCTTCATGGGCGGTGCGAGAGGGAGGGAGGGAGAGGACGAGAAGCTTCGAGGAAGTGGGGAGGGATCTGCTGCGGGGAGAGCGAGAGAAAAATGTGTTTTTTAGTGTCCCGAGAAGAACTAACCCAAATAAGCACCTCTTGGGTGGGTTAGATTTTTTTGGGTTAGTTGAGTTCAAACTAACCCAAACTAACTCTAACACATGGATCCAAACAGTAACCCAAACTAACCCTCCTGTTTGGATATTTTTGGGTTAGTTGAGTTCAAACTAACCCAAACTAACTCTAACACATGGATCCAAACAGTAACGCGCCGTCAAATCGCACAGCCCGACCTTTCCAGCAGTAAGTAAGTTGAATCCGCTACTCCCTCACCCTCCTCGCCTCTCTGTCAAACCGCCTACGCGAAAACTGCCGCGCGTACTGCCCGGGAAAAGCCCCGCCCTCAACTTTTAACTACGCGAAAATAGTTCGAGCTTGTTCGTTCTATATAAATACTAGTACTGTATGTTTATTCACCCGTGGGGTTGTTCAATGAATGGAGGGCCGGGGAGCACAAGTGAACAATACTACTACTAGTAGTAGTAAGTAGGAGTCGTACAGGTAGTCACCTTAAATAGAGAGTTTCTTTTCTTTAATGCCACGTACACAAATTGAAACGCTTGTTGTGGAGAGAAAAAGATAATCACTCCACTATATATGTACGCAGGGGCCTGAGCGCTTGCTTTACTAGGGTTGCTCTCTTCATTCTCTCATCCTCTCCAGATATAAACAAGACAGCGGTAGCGACATTTTCTCTCTGCTCACCGCTGGTCACAGATCCGGCCGGATCCCTTCGGCTGGTGTGTGTAGAGGACTAGGTGCATCGTTCACGCGGTCATCGCCGGCGAGGGAGGAAACCCACAGCTGCCGGAGGGGCCCGATCCTCTGCCCGTGCCGTTCTCTCCGACACAGCGCCGGCTCGGGAGGTCCTCCGACCCTTCTTCCTCCCTGCCGTATTGTCCGCAGATCCGACCTGCCGCCGCCGACATCCCGACGACCCTCAGGTATAAGTTCTTCGAAAGCGGCCTTGCTCTACTGCCCCAGCTCCCCACGTGTCTGCATGTGCATCTTTTTCTACTCCCATCAGCTCTTCCAAAGCCACCTAAATTTTTAGTATTATTAGAGGTAAAGCTACTTCATGCATTCGAATCTAGGGCTTTGTTCAAACAACGAAGAAAGGGGGGAAAGTTGTAGCATGAATCTAGGACTTGATTCAAAGAGGAAATAATATGGTGAAAGTAGTAGAGACCGGATACCCAACCGGTCTCTTGGTTGAAAAGGGAAATAATGGGAAAACGCAGTACAAACTGGATAAGGAACAGATCTATTATTGGTTGAAAAAGGATAGAAAGTGGCGGCTGGTGGACAAGTCAACAGAGTATGTCCAGGATTAGATTTGTTGCCCTCACATAGTAAAAGGTCTCCAGGATTAGAATTGCTGCCCTCACATAGTAAAAGGTCTCAGGATTAGATTTGCTGCCCTCACATAGTAAAAGGTCTCCAGGATTAGATTTGCTGCCCTCACATAGTAAAAGGTCTCCAGGATTAGATTTGCTGCCCTCACATAGTACAAGGTCTCCAGGATTAGGTTTGCTGCCCTCACATAGTAAAAGGTCTCCAGGATTAGATTTGCTGCCCTCACATAGCATGAACAAACTCGGCATCACCACTTTATGCCTCCTTGTAGGTACATTGTGCTGATGCGTCCACTGTCGCATGTCCTTATACCAACCTTTTGCTGTTGTTAATGTAAGGGCGCATGTAAAATGAAGCGATCACACTGTTACCTTAGGGACATGTCTAACCAGTGTTATTGTTAATCTAATGCCTCCAGTGATAAGATGCAATTAAACTGTGTTACAAATGGCACTCCTGCTGTTTTCCCCAGTATGATAAGTAAGTTGCTCCTTTACGCTGCTGAGTGTCCTGGTGTCCCCACGGTCCCATGCCCTTAAACCAACTCTTTAGCTGCTGTTGATTTACTGTATCTGGTAAACAAGCAATGCCACCATTAAAGTAATCCCATATTTGAGGAATCTCATTGTTGATCGTAATGCTTCTGGTAACATGAAGCATTGCTGACGTTTTAAAATTTCTACTGTCCTTGCGTGATTGCCATGAACATAATTAAGATGCTTCTTTTCATTTCGTATATGTTTCGTATATTCTTATTGACCAGCAACTGTTTACTTTCTATCTTTTTGTGCAGATAGGGATATCCATTTCACCTTGTTGCTATTGTGACCTTTTGGTGAACTGCACAAAACACTTTTTTTGGAATGAGTGTCTTGTGCAGTTCAACTAAAATGTCACGTGGGCAACATCTCTCAATTTTGGTGGAACTGCACAAAATGGTGATTGGAGTTTCCAAAATCTCCGTCAAGTTCTGCTGGTAATCTCGTGCAACATTTTATTAGCCTTTGCAAGATGAGCCGTCACTGTCACCACAATGGCACTTTATTTTAGTGGAACTGCACAAAAGGATAAGAAAATTATAGTTGCACCTTACATGAGCCGGACAGCCAACCTTAATGTTCCTCAATTTTAGTGCAACTACTAAAGAAGAACCTGCCAGCTCACGAGAGCAAGTACTTCTTGCTAGCTGAATGATGCAATCTTTGCTTCATTTCAGGTGAACTGCAGAAAAAGGCGCATGAATTGAATCATGGAACTCCAGGCAGGCCTCATCCGAGTGGAGCTGCAGGTTGAGTTCAAGGAGGCCACTATTAAAGTGAAATCATGCTCTTCTTGTTTGTGCTGTGCAAACAGGAATACTCAACTACAGATGTTGTGACGGTCAAGAGCATTCGCCAAGTTCTTCGATTGTATGACATGGCTAGCCAAGATGGATTTAATCCCGATATTCACTTTATCAAAAGGCTCTAATGGGTTGGTTCTGAATCTTGCAAGCTGGGAATCAATGAGATGTGTAGGCATCTTTGTTGTACTTATTATTTGAATCTTATTTGTTGGTTCTGAATCTTGCAAGCTGGGAATCAATGAGATGTGTAGGCATCTTTGTTGTACTTATTATTTGGATCTTATTTGTTGGTTCTGAATCTTGCAAGCTGGGAATCAATGAGATGTGTAGGCATCTTTGTTGTACTTATTATTTGGATCTTATTTGTTGGTTCTGAATCTTGCAAGCTGGGAAACACGGCATGATGATGCAGAGGACAACAACCATAACAAACAGTTCAAACTTGGTAGTATTATCTTTGTGAAAGTGCGACAAATGTGCTGATCGTGTGCGTCCTGAGAATAATAATTCTAATTGTTGTGCATGTTGATCCTGTGGCACTGATAGAACGAGCCAATGCATTGCTTGTTTTAAGTATAAATTTCTATTAAAGCTAATTAAATTTAAGTAAAGTGACCACTAACTCCTGTTATTACAGTACCAATACAGACCCGCTCGTGAACCGACGTGTGGCCGGAGTAGGTTTCTTAATGGAGGCGTTTGAATGCGCCGAGGGTGCATCTTCTGCCGGGCGTGCAGCGGACGAGGGAGGGGTAGTAACTGTTGTCGCCTGTACACACTCAGTTTACTGTTGAATCCAGTTCCCCAAGAGCTGAAAAACGAACTGCTGCCGCCGCCTACACACTCGTTCACTTGAAGAGACTCCAATGGCGATCCGAGGGGTGAGCCTGCTGGATATGGACTTCAGCAAGGAGTTCCCCTTTGAGTTCGCCGTTCAGTCCTATGGCTGCACCAAGTTGAATGTGATGTACACCAACGATCCGGACTCGGTGAAGCTCTGCCTCGCCGAGTTCAAGCAGTACCTACAGGACGAGAAAGCACAAGGTTGCAGGACTAGACCTTGTGCCCATCCATTCGTCTCCTGACAGGGACCAGCGGATCGCCGTCGCCCAGGTATGTGTGCGGGACGAGGTTCTCATCTACCACTTCTGTAGGGCCATCAGAGGTTCTGGAGCATTCGCCCGTTTCATCGGCAGCGCCGACTGCACCTTCGCTACGGTGGAGAGAAGGAAGAACGCGACGATTCGGCCATCTGGTGCAACAAGCTTGTCGACATCCAGAAGCAATACAAGATCATCAGCAACGGGCAGGAGAAGGACTCCGTGGTTGACCTCGCCGAGACCATCATCGACCCCTGATACGCCAACATGAAAGAAGACAACGATACCAAGGACCTGAACACGTGGGAGGTACCTCTGAATCTAGCCTACATAACCTACGCGGCCAAGGACGCATACGCATGCTACGACATGTACAGGCAGATCTTGGACATGAGGGTGTGTCTGCTTCCCGTAACCGACGAGTACACGGACAGCCGCAGCGTCATGATCAAGCGTGCCAGGAAGGTCTAGATGTTGTACTTTATCTGTTTATAAGCACCTTTATCATCTGAGTGTTTCATGCATTAGCCTATGTGTCGTAATTATCTGTTTTGTCCGAAATATTTCTTTTAAGAACCCATTAACCTGTTTGCTTTTTTAGTGGCTATTTGCTTATGTATGTAACTAGTTCACTTGTCCGTTAAAAAAAACTAGTTCACTCGGCTGCCGTGCTTTGAATCTCCTTCCTCCCAACATATTCCCCTCCTCAGGTGGACCCAGCAGGTCTCGTACACAGACATATGGGACCAACCACCTATCCATTTGTATTTCTTTATTTTGTTCAATCTTTCGTCCTCTTCCTATACAGCGGCTGGCCATCATAGCCTATGGCGTTGGCCAGGCCATCCCTCTACTACCACACACGGTCCAGTGGCGGCAGCTCCACCGGCCCACCCTGCACCCGAACAAGTCAACCCTCGTACTCCCCTCCGCCTGCGTCTTCCCCCGCTCCGGTTCGTTCGGTCCGAGGTCTCGACGTCGTCCTCCGCCTTGGTGCTCTAGCCGCGGCGCCGCCGTCTGTCATTCCCAACATGGTTAGCAAAACAAGAGGAATCGGGAGACAACTGTTCGTCGAGAGGCTGACAGTCCCGGGCTCATCAGGTCCATGGCCTCGGTTTTGTTGTTTAACATGGGCAGCCCACGACATGTTTCAACATTTTTTGGATCCAGCTGGTATCAAGCGGCCTCTGGGCCTCCCAACCTAGCTTGTCTATAACATCAACAGCCCAAGTTATGTTTGTTTTTTCAAGACGACGCACACCTCAGTTCTATTTTTCTATAAGAATGCAAAACTGAACCTGTTTTCTATAAGAATGCAAAGCTGAACCTATATTTATATCTTATCTTATTACATATATATATATATTAGAAACAACATATGTTTCCGTTAAACCTGTCGTTCGTCCAACCATTTTATAGACCTGCCCACTTCCTTTATTTTCCGTTTTCATTAATCCTATATCTGAATTTTCTCCCACTTTCTTTTTCGATGTAAACTGAATTTTCTCCCAGTACTTTTCCCTAGAACCAACTCAACTGTCCCACGTCTAGCCTAAAAAATAATAATACCCCACGTACTATTAACTCATCAAATTTAAATGATATTTTATTTCGTAAGTTGAAAGTTCTTACAAAATAATAATAATTGTTTATATATAACTTGGCAAGTTAACTCCTAGTGATTGCGTACATAAGCTTGCAAAGATTTTACTGACCAATGCAGTAATAGACGTGCAATCATATGTTTATGTTTTTATAACATTTCTCCGTCTAGCCCAACATGATATTTTCACCCAGCCCAGCAAGTCCACGGATTTCGAGAAAAATGCAAATGGGCTTTAAATTCTACCATATATATAAACGGGCTGCATAGATGCTACATCATTGTTTCACCCAGCCCACCAAATGGACTAAAAAACAAATGGATTGGCTGAGATGTGGGCCAGTAGGTCGAAGCATAAGAAGGCATTGGATTTACATCCAATGGCCGGCATTCTTCTTCAATCTCTCGTCTTCTTCCCCCACCACTGCCGGGACCGCCTGCTCCAGCCTCCGGCGTCCAGCGGTGTTGTTTTGTGCTCCACAGCGAAACGCTACCCCGCCGACGGCCAGGCCATCCCTCTACTCCGCACCTCCTGTTATTCTCTGCCGAGTGTAGGCCCACCCCGCACCCGAACCAGTCAAGTTTCCCACTCCTCTCCATCTGCGACTCCACTACCGCGTCTTCCCCATCTCCGGGTCGTTCCAGTCTGGGGCCTCGCCGTCGTCCACCGCCTCGGTGCGCTCGGTGCGGCGTGGTCAACATACGAGAGTCATCGGAAGAGGAATGTGCATGGAGAGCCTGACGGCTGGGACCCACGAGGTCCATGGTCGCACGCAAGGAAAGTTCCTCCTTATTACGCACTGTATGTGGACTGTACGTGGGAAGGGCTTCTGTATTTCGCGAAAAAAATGTTCCCCCCGCTGACAGGTCAGACCCACCAGCTATATCTTCGCATGCAAGGAAGTGCCTCCTTATTACGCACAAAAAAATGAATACCCCCTGCTAGTTGGGACCCACTGTCGGTGTCAAAACCGGCGGATCTCGGGTAGGGGATCCCGAACTGTGCGTCTAGGACCGAATGTAACAGGAGACGGGGGACACGATGTTTACCCAGGTTTGGGCCCTCTCTATGGAGGTAATACCCTACTTCCTGGTTGATTGATCTTGATGAATATGAGTGTTACAAGAGTTGATCTACCACGAGATCGTAATGGATAAACCCTAGGAGCCTAGCCTATGTGTATATGGTAATGAATGTCCCCTATCCGGACTATGCTCTCCAGTTTATATAGACACCGGAGAGATCTAGGGCTACATGGAGTCGGTTACATAAGAAGGAATCTTCACAGCTGGTCGCCTAGCTTGCCTTCCACGCCAAGGAAAGTCCAATCCGGACACGGGTATAGTCTTCGGCCTTCGTATCTTCACAGCCCATCAGTCCGGCCCAATGAATAACAGGCCGGACGCCCGAGGACCCCTAAGTCCAGGACTCCCTCAGTAGCCCCTGAACCTGGCTTCAATGACGAGGAGTCCGGCGCGCAGATTGTCTTCGGCATTGCAAGGCGGGTTCCCTCCTTCCGAATTCCGGAATAGTCTTCGGATGTAGTAGATATATTCGGACCTGTGTATATAATTGCAGAAAATACAATATTCCACGAGTCTAATTTGTTGATAACTGTTTATGACACGCACCACGCCTGCCCGGTTACTATTTCCAACCATTGGCTGGCACGTTGCCCCATGTCTCGGGACGCGGTTTTACTGGCACGTCTTGCCAAGGCAGAGATCGTGTTCCCTTATTCATGGGATTTTCATTAATGCAAGCGCGGGTAACCCAATCGTCCCCTGGGTACAACTCTCTGGGGATAGGTAAGTTTCGAGACCCATGTGGATACGCTCAGTATTTGGGGTCTTTATATAGGGTTCCAGACTCGTCTTCTTCCTTTGCGCTTGCTTGTTCCTCAACCCTAGCCACCCCAAGTTCCAACCCTCGGGTTTCCATCGCCACCAGCCCTAATCATGTCCGGATCCAGCTGTCAAGGCCGGAGGGTGGCTTCTTCTGTCACAAAGGAGGATATTGCGAAGCTCCGCGCAGCGAGGTATCTGACCCCGGAAATCTTTCATCGGCTTCCTGCACAAGGGCAGGTCGTTCCTACCCCCAAATCCGGCGAGAGGGTAGTGTTTGTGTCTCACTTCCTCCATGGGTTAGGGTTCGCGCGTAACCCCTTCGTCCGGGGGCTCATGTTCTACTATGGGCTAGACTTTCACGATCTGGCCCCGGACTCTATTCTCGTCATCTCGACATTTATCGTCACGTGTGAGCCCTTCCTCCGGACTCCTCCGCACTTTGTTTTGTGGCTCAAGACCTTTGACGTAAGGCCGCAGGTGACAGAGGAGGAGCAGGCAGAGTGCGGCAGCGTCACAATAGGCAAGCTTGCGAGCGCGGTTTGGTTTGAAGGATCTTTCGCCAAGTCTTCCGACCTATGGCAGCAGGGATGGTTTTATATCAACGAGCCGCGGGGCTCCAAGTGGGCGGCTATGCCTGTGTTCCGACCCGGCCTTCCAATTCAGCTTGCTTCACGGATCAATAAGGGACTGGACTCGGGATCCGTCAATGAAGTGCAGACTCTACAAGGTCGCATCCGAAGCCTTACCAAGAAGGGCATCGATCTTGTGAACGTCGTTCAAGTAATGCTAGTCCGCCGGACCCTGCCATGTCAGCGGCGGCCTCTCTGTATGTGGGAGTTTAATCCAGAAGGGCGGCGGCCTCTTCAGCACTTCTTCGGCACCACGCACAAAGGAATGTGGAAATTATATTTCGGGGAACGAGAGCAATGGCCCGACACCACCGAAGATGTCGGCCTTGACTGCAATCATCTGGACACTGCGGTAAGTATTCAAACTCTAAACACCTTCCATTCAAGCATCTCTTGACAAGATACTGAACAATCCATCCCTATACAGGACTGGATAAACAAAGTGGTGTTAATTTGGTGTCCGACGCCCCTTCCCGAAGACTCTGCGACCGCCCTGCTCACGAGAATGCTGATTCCCACACCGTACCAGGTTTCTATAGAGGGGGGCAAGAGCGGGGAGCCCGAAGGTGATACCCGCCCTGAGGACGAATTAGACGCTGTGTTCGGGGAAACCAAAACTCTTTTACCCAAGGGCACAGGTGCGGAGGAAGCTCTCCATGGCAAAAAAGAGGGTTGCTTCCGAAGATCAGGAGGGGAAGCCTTCCAAGAGAGGAAAAATGCCATCGTCGGGCAGTTTGGGCCGGGCGAGCGATGCTGCCGTAAGGCTTTCTGGCGAGGACGAACCTGTGGCCAAACCGTAAGTGAGGCTGGGGCACTTTAAACGTACCTCATTCTTTTCCTATTAGTGAAGTAATCATCCGACATATGCACATCCACGAAGGTTAACGCCTGGTGTTTCTCAATCGTCCTCATCCTCGGGAGACCTTCTTCCGGAGATGATGGAGAGTGACACGCCATCTTTGGCTTCTTCGCCCAACAGGGGGGATGATACCAAGGTATCGTCCCGAAGGGCTCCTCCCCATCGTCAAGCGGTGCAGGAAACGAAGAAGGCGTTACCCGAAGGTGGTGCCTCTGTCACCCAGGGTTCGGGAATCAAGAATGACGGCCCCGAACCGTCCGGTTTATAGACGGAGACGATTCTGGGGGAGAATAAGCAGATTCCTTCAAAGGAATGCCGTACTCCGGCGGCGGTTTCCGAAGACCCCGGAGCGCCGGAAATGTTAACGGATACGCTACGGCGAGCGTCCATTTCAGAGAAGCACCGTGCCTTGATGGTTACGGTGGTCAAAAAGGTTCTATCCATGAAAAGCAGATTGATCAAGGCCTTCTCGAGACTTCTAAGAGGTTTTGAGGTTTGTGATGTAGTTTTGCCAATTGAATGATATTGACAGAATGCACCTGTTGTATATGCAGTAGCCCTTGAGACTCGGATTGCCTTTCGAAGGAAGCAATCGGAGGATCAAAAAGATATGCTCATTTACTAACCTTGATTTAACTTGGAATACAGGCTGCCTCCTCTCCTGCGGCTATCCGAAATACGGAAGTGGCCGAACTGCAGCAAAAGCTGGATATTGCAGAAGATGATATTGCATTGATCAACAGGCGTCTTGATGACTCGCAAGGTATATAGTTCGAGCATTCCTTACACCACTGTTCTTGTAATTTAGGCCTGACGCCGAAAATGGTTTTATATGAAATGTGCATCATTGCAAATGGTGCCGCCGCCGTTGAAGCTCTTCGGGCGGAGCTAGCCCGGGCCAAGGAGCAGGCCTGGTGTAGTGATGCGGCTGCCGAGAAGGCATCGGCTGATCTAAGAGCCGAACAAGCAGCTCGGCGCCGAAGTGAGGAGAAAATATCCGCACTGGCGCTTGAATTGAAGAATACTGCCAGCCGCTGTGAATTCCTTGAGAAGGAGAATAAAGCCAAAATGGCTGAACTTGATAAGGCCGTACGAGAGGCGAGTGAAGCTCGGTCTGAATCTAGGGCAACTCGTGAAGAGATTCGGCAGGCTAAGGAGATAGTGGCCGGTAAGCCCTTTTTGCTTCAGACTAAGTTTGGCGATCCGGACTATGCTCAGCTAAACCAGGTCTGGAGTTCTCCGACTGAACTTTTGGACTTGCCGAAGAGTTCTTCCGATGCAGCACAATTTTACCAAGCGCAAGAGGGGTATGCAACGAAGAAGCTTTTCTGGTCACAATTTGGTGCATGAAAGCGCCCTCTGTTGCTAAATGAACAGATGTCCCAGTGGGCCGAGCTTCATAGGATATCCGGCGACGCCATGAAGAACGTCATAATCCGGTTGTGGCCGAGTGAGCCTGTTCCCAAGAGCTATTTTGGCCTGGTGCAGCGTCTTGTTGATGCGGTGCCGCGTATCGATGCTGCGAAGCGGTCGGCATGCACCGAGGGTGCACGGATGGCCTTTGCCCGAGTCAAGACATTCTGGGGGAAGATGAAGGCCGTCGATGTTGCGGCGAAGGGTCCACCCAAGGGCAAGGACCGTAATGAGCCGGAGCATTATTTTGAAGACGTCCTGGAAGCCGCCCGCCTGATATAGGGTCAATGCTCGAAGAACATAATGTTCGAGTGAAGTGTATTAGAATTGTAAAAGACAATTGATCTATTTTATGTTTTTGCTCCAAAGCTTGAATTCCTCCTGTGCGGCCGTTTTGATATAATCAGAAAGTTTTCCAGTCGTCGCTTCAGCCCCTCATAGGAAGTACGGGGGTGTTCGGAAAAGCATTTAATCACTCTTTATCCAACGTCTTGGTCCGTAAAGGAGGTGATAATGCAGCGAACCAGGCAATCGGACTATAAGGCGTTAACACTTTCACTTAGCCATAGGAGTTTTATGGTGGGGCTACGATATAGCCCCTGGTATGTATGCGGAGTATAATGCCTTGCATATTTGATCTGAAAAAGATCCCTCATGTCATACGGAGAATCGCTAAGGATTCCAAGAAGACGTCAAGTGGTTGATCAGCTCTCGCCACATCATGACAGTCAGTTTTCGGCTTTCTCTACTGAGGTGCTCGTCCGATTTAGACCAGGGCACAATCGCAGTAGTTCTCCCTTTACTACCCTAGCCGATAGAGCGAAATGTAGGGTAGCAAGCACAGGAGCCGGGCAACCCAACTATTGACCCAAGACAATGATTCGGAGCTGATGCATATAAGGCCAAACTTGCGACGCCGAAGTATGCTATAGAGTTGTTCGGACTTTTGCTGGCAACTCTTTCGTTCCCATACCGAGCCCCTGGCAGGGTATGCCGAGGTGCATCTGTAACACAGCCGTTGAGGCTGTACTCATTGTTGCAAGAGTATGAAATATTAGTTCGGACGAGGTTTACTAGGAGCGGAGCAATACACCAATGACGAATTTATGTGTATATATATAATAATAATAATAATACTAATAATAATAATAATAATAATAATAATAATAATAAAAAGAAACCACAAACCCGGCTATTTGACATGCTCGGGGTCGGGTACAGAGGAAAAAAGGGCATAGTACAGGCTCGGAATAAAGAGTGCGGTCAAAAAGTTATTTTGGAACTCCTGTCGCACGTCTGCGCCACCCGTCCTCGGGGAGGGGAATCCTTAACGGAAGTAGCCCCTTAGGTGAGTGTACGGATCCGAACTCCGATAGAGTCCGTTGTAGATGTTGTCCTGTTGGTCACCTGTTCTTAAGAAATGATACAGAAAAATAAGAAAAACGTTACGGGGATTCTTGCAGGGTTGTCCATATTGTGCTTCCGCCGATGCCCATGGTATCTTGAGTGCGTTGTGATGTACGCGTGGTGTAAATCTCGTCGGTATGGCAGGTGGGTGGCGGAAGCCGAACTGCTATTTCCGTTCCGGGAGTGGTCGAACTTTGGAGGGAAACTGCTTCTGGCCCCTGATGTTCGGCTGGCGAGCCGCTCCGTCGTCTTTGTCGCCTGGTGGCCTCCTCCCCTTGCTATCGGCGTTGAGCTTGCCTGCCTGCTTGAGGACCCAACAGTTTCTGTTGGTATGGTTAGCTGGCTTATCAGGATGACCGTGAATCTGACAAGGTCGATCCAATATTCTGTCGAGGGTGGATGATCCATCCTGGTTTGCCTTTAGTGGCTTCTTCCATTGACTGGGTTTCAGATTGTGAAATCGGGCATTGACCGCTGTGTCGCGTAATCTTTTAGTATTGTTGTGACTATTGTGTTCGGTTCGTCGTGGCTTATAGTTGTCGTCTCAAATTTCGGAAGTGCCCGGGTCGCTGGCGTTGTTGCTTTTACGAGCGAGCCAGTTGTCTTCTCCCGCACAAAAGCGAGTCATCAGAGCGGTAAGGGCTGTCATGGATTTGGGTCCTTCCTGGCCGAGGTGACGTGCTAGCCATTCATCCCGGACGCCATGTTTGAAGGCTGCGAGGGCTTCTGGGTCCGGACAGTCGACAATTTGGTTCTTTTTGACTAAGAACCTAGTCCAGAGCTCCCTGGCCGACTTGCCAGGCTTCTGGACAATATGACTTAAGTCATCGGCATCTAGTGGCCGGACATATGTTCCTTGGAAGTTGTCTCGAAAGGCGTCTTCCAAGTCTTCCCAGCTACCAATAGAATTTTCTGGCAAACTGTTTAGCCAGTACCGAGCTGGCCCTTTAAGCTTGAGAGGTATGTATTTAATGGCATGAAGGTCGTCTCCGCGAGCCATGTGGATATGGAGGAGGTAATCCTCAATCCATACCGCATGATCTGTTGTTCCATCGTATGATTCGATGTTAATGGGTTTAAACCTGTCTGGAAATTCATACTCCATTACCTCGTCGGTGAAGCAGAGAGGGTGTGCGGCTCCTCTATGTTGAGCCACACAATGAACCACCTCCGGCGGACTCTGTTTACGGAGTTCGGACCGAGCGTGGTCGGCTCTGTTGTGTCCGAATAGGTGACCATCATCACCGGTCGGGGCATATCCCCGCGATCTGTGTATTGGCTTCGTGTGTCTTGTTCTACCCTCCAGGTCCTGTTGGATGTCGGGAGTGTTCCCCCGAGCTGTTTTGTTCTTGTTTTGACAGCCGGATGGGTTGGTATGGTGCTCTGCTTGGGTTGCTGCTTTATTCGGACCGAACTGTGGTCGGCCTACAGCCGTATTCGATGGTGGTGTGGGCTTCAACGCCCTACCACCGTATTGAGGGGGCCACCTACTCTTGGGCTGGCTCTTGTTTGGGCCGATAGGGCCGTATTCTTCGGCGGCCAAGACCTCGTTCCATCTATCATTGAGCAAATCTTGGCTCGCTTGAAGCTGCAGCTGCTTCTTTCTTAGGCTCCTTGCAGTGGCTATGAGCTGGCGTTTAAAGCGCTCCTGCTCGAGAGGTTCCTTAGGCACGATAAAATCCTCGTTGTCGAGGATCTCCTCTTCCTCGGAGAGTGGGAGATAATTGCTATCCTCTGAGTCTCCATATGTTGCCTGTTCATCAGGGCTGTCTTGCCCGCCTTCCTGTTCCTCCTGTTCGGATCCTGCCTCAACAGGGTCTTCATCGTTCGGAGTGTTGTCTTCTCCGGTGCTAGTATTATTTTCTCTTGAGCGTCGTGACTTGGAGGGTTGCAGGGCGCGCCGGTGTTTGGACTATGTACCAGGAGGTTTATCCTCAACTGGGTCCTCCTTGTCATCGTCGAAGGCGTCGTTGGGTGTGTCTATCATACACACGTCGTACCATGAAGTGGCCATCCCGCGTCTAGCGGGTAGTGAGTTCTGGCCTTGCCCCTCATCGTCGCCCATATCGTCGATGTCTTCGGGGCCGAGGTCAAGCGTGTTTGTTGGGTCTTCGACAGTGGCTATGAAGTGGGTGGAGGGTGGGAAGCAAAATTCTCCATCATCAGCCATAAGTTCGAACCGAGCATAGTTCGGTGGCGAGTCGCCTGCCAGAGATAGGTTTTTTAGTTAGTTTAGTACATCGCCCATGGGCGAGTGTTGGAAGACATCTCCGGCACTGAACTTGAAGATCGATAACCGATCGAGTTCGGTATCTGTAGACTCGCAGGGTTCGGAACCTGTCGCCGGGGACGAGTCCGGGGTTCCGCTGATGCAGATATCATATGCAGTAGAATCTGTGTGCGGCTCCAATGCCGCGGAATTGGTAGCCCCCGTGATGGGGTTGAGCTTCCCATCCTGGGACGACTTGATCTGCTCCAGATCTAAGACCAGAGTTGCTGCAGGAGCTATCTCCTGGATGCGGCCCGATGAAAGGTTTAAGCCATGTCCATTGGGGCGGCGGGTAGCGATTGCCACGGTCTCGAATCCGTCGAAGATCTAGGCTCCACGGATGTCCGCAATGTAGTTCAAGCTTCCGAATCTGACCTGATGGCCAGGGGCGTAACTGTCGATCTGCTCTAGATGGCCAAGCGAGTTGGCCCGCAGTACGAAGCCGCCAAACACGAAGATCTGTCCGGGGAGAAAGGTTTCAACCTGGACAACGTCATCATCGACAATTGAAGGGGCCATCAAACCTTTTGTCGACGGCATAGTGGAACTCTCAATGAAAGCACCAATGTCGGTGTCAAAACCGGCGGATCTTGGGTAGGGGGTCCCGAACTATGCGTCTAGGATCGATGGTAACAGGAGACGGGGGACATGATGTTCACCCAGGTTCGGGCCCTCTCTATGGAGGTAATACCCTACTTCCTGCTTGATTGATCTTGATGAATATGAGTGTTACAAGAGTTGATCTACCACGAGATCGTAATGGCTAAACCCTAGGAGCCTAGCCTAAGTGTATATGGTAATGAATGTCCACTATCCGGACTATGCTCTTCGGTTTATATAGACACCGGAGAGATCTAGGGCTACATGGAGTCGGTTACATAAGAAGGAATCTTCAAAGCTGGTCACCTAGCTTGCCTTCCACACCAAGGAAAGTCCAATCCGGACACGGGTATAGTCTTCGGCCTTCGTATCTTCGCAGCCCATCAGTCCGGCCCAATGAATAATAGGCCGGACGCCCGAGGACCCCTAAGTCCAGGACTCCCTCACCCACCATAGTGGGTGGCTGACTTGTGGGCCTACTAAGTTGACGGGGACGGAGGGCTTTGTCAACTTAGTCAATATGAACGATTCTAGCTCCAGTGACCGTACGATGTCCATCCAACGGCCATAGTGCTTCTTCAACCTCTGGTCTTCTTGCTCCAGCCGCCCAAAGCAGCGCCGGTCGTGCCGCGTGATCCTGCCTCCCGTGGCCGGCTGTGATGCCGCGGAGGCCTCGCCACCCCCTACTACTCCCACCGCTGGCCAGGGCATCCCTCTACTCACCCACACCCCCTGTTATTCTAAGGTGACGGCAGCCTCACGCCGCAGCCGAACCAGTGAACCCTCGTACTCCTCTCCGCGTGGGCATCCACTGTCGCATCTTCCCCGGCTCTGCGTCGTCCCCTTCCTAGGCCTCGCCGTCGTCCACCGCCTTGGTGCTCTCGGCGCGGCGTGGTCAATGTGGTCAACGACCGACTTCCATCAGAAGAGTACTGTATGTGGAGAGGCTGACAGCTGGGTCCACGGCCACAGCCCAGTCTTTTTGTGATTTCCCAAGTAAGTCTCTTTGTCAAGCCTGTTGGGCTGCAAATCTTTCAAGACGAGGAGAGCTTCATTCGGCTGGCCGAGAAAATGGCCTATCAGTATTGAGAAATGGGTTGTATTTAAAACACATCAAACCGGCAATTAGTTTCAAATTTCTTTTTTTCATTTCGAGATTTTAAATTGCATTGATTTTTATGCGTGGACAATTTGTTGGATTTTATATTGATATACATTTATTTTTTAAATCAGTTTGAATGTGACTCAAATTTTCGGGATTAAAAACAGTTCGGACCGAACCGAAATATGCAAAATTTTGTGTAATTTTTTAACCGTGGCCACAATATGGGCTGTAATGCTAACAAAAAGAATATGGGCTCCAAAAAAACTTTAAGAATTAGCAAATGGGTTGTAAATTATTAGAAATAATGGCAGATGGGTTGTATGATGTTTTCCACAGATTTGAGGCTTTCCTAAAAAAAGGTTGACGCACAAGCAGTGACTGTTGGATGTCCATCCGACGGCCGTCGTGCTTCTTCAATCTCTGCTCTTCCTGCTCCAGCCGCTCAAACAAGCGCCGGCGGGACTGCCTGCTCTCTCCTCCTCACGGCCAGCTGTGCTGCCGCGCAGGCCTCACCGCCCCACCGTACTCCCGTCGCTGGCCTAGCCATCCCTCTACTCACCCACACCTGCTGTTATTCTCCAGCGACGGCAGACGAACCAGTAAACCCTCATACAGTAGTACTCCCCTCCACGTGGGAAACAACTGCCGATTCTTCCCTGCCTCCGTGTCGTTACCTTCCTAGGCCTCGCCGTCGTCCACCGCCCTGATGCTCTCGGCGCGGCCTGGTCAACGTGGTCAACGACCGACATGCATCTGAAGTGGACTGTACGTCGAGAGGCTGACAACTGGGTCCACGGCCGCACGCAAGGAAATGCCTCCTTATTACGCGCAAAATAATGATTCCTCCACCTCACATCTTGGACCCACCAAAAGGGCCTCTGCATTTCACGAAAACAACATTACCGCCGCTGACAGCTTGGACCCACCAGCTATATCTTCGCACGCAAGGAAGTGCCTCCTTATTACGCACAAAAAAATGAATACTCCCCCTGCTAGCTGGGACCCAGTATAGTGGTAGGCTGACTTGTGGGCCTACTAAGTTGACGGGGACGGAGGGCTTTGTCAACTTAGTCAATATGCACGATTCTAGCTCTAGTGACCGTACGATGTCCATCCAACGGCCGTAGTGCTTCTTCAACCTCTGGTCTTCTTGCTCCAGCCGCCCAAACCAGCGCCGGTCGTGCCTCGTGCTCCTGCCTCCCGTGGCCGACTGTGCTGCCGCGGAGGCCTCACCGCCCCCTACTACTCCCACCGCTGGCCAGGCCATCCCTCCACTCACCCACACCCCCTGTTATTCTGCGGCGACGGCAACCTCACACCGCAGCCGAACCAGTGAACCCTCGTACTCCTCTCCGCGCGGGCTTCCACTGCCATGTCTTCCCCGGCTCCGCGTCGTCCCCTTCCTAGGCCTCGCCGTCGTCCATCGCCTTGGTGCTCTCGGCGTGGCGTGGTCAACGTGGTCAAGGAACGGCTTCCATCGGACATGGACTGTACGTGGGGAGGCTGACAGCTGGGTCCATGGCCGCAGCAAGGAAGTGCCTCCTTATTACGCGCAAAATAATTATTCCTCCACCTGACATCAGGGACCCACCGGACAGGCCATCGTATTTCACGAAAAAAACATTCCCCCCTGACTGCTGGGACCCACCAGCTACATCTTCGCACACAAGGAAGTGCGCCCGGGCAAAATAAATGATTCGCCCCCCTGACTGCTGGGACCCACCAGCTACATCTTTGCAGGCAAGGAAGTGCCTGACAGTCGGGATCCACCTGGTCGAAGCGTACGTAGTGTTGTCATTTTGGTCGCGAATGTGTACGTACATACTGGTCGATGTAGAGGCGCGCACGTAGCATGTACACGTAAGTACATCGGCCAGTGTGCAAGAAACAAAATACGGCAACATATGTACATACGGGCAGGGTATCAAACGCCTACTCGCGCATACGTACGGCCAGGGCTCGTGTACATGGCTGGGTCAGAACGGAGAAACAACGTCGTCGTCGTGTTCATCGGGAGCCAACCGGCTGGGTCAGAACGGAATGCATCGCCGTGTTCATCGGGAGGGCTTGGACGGAACAGCCGATGGAAACGAGGCCTGGCGTACCGCAGAACGGAGGAAACGGCCTTGTGTTCGACCGGCCACGGTCGAAACGGGATCCTGTTCTTCAGGAGGGGTCTGGGGTACCACAAAACGGAGGAAACGGACCTCCTACGGTCGAAACGGGGGTCCTGTTGATCGGGAGGGGTGTGGCGTACCGCAAAACGGAGGAAACAGACTTGTGTTGGAGCGCTACGGTCGAAACGGGGGTCCTGTTCATCGGGAGGGGTGTGGCGTACCGCAAAACGGGACTCCACGGGATACTGTTCATCTCCACCGTCGACCCCCTCCAGCCTCCACGGGCTACTGTTCATCCACCGTCGACCTCCTCCAGCCTCCACCTGCGACTGTTCACCCACGGGCTCCTGTTCATCCAGCCTCCACCACGCGCTACTCCATCGGCTACTGTTCAACCAGCCCTCTCCACGGGCTCCTGTTCAACCACCCCTCCACTGTCTACTGTTCATCCAGCCCTCCACGGGGTGGTCCTGTTCATCCAGCCCTCCACGGGGTCCTGTTCATCCAGCCCCAACCGGCTCGATCGATCGGGGTCCTGTTCATCCAGAGGCAACACCACGGGGTCCTGTTCATCCACCCCCACCGGGAACTGTTCATCCAACCCCCCCAGCAACGCTCACTGTTCATCCAGAGGCAACACCACGGGGTCCTGTTCATCCACCCCCACAGGGAACTGTTCATCCAAACCCCCTAGCAACGCTCACTGTTCATCCAAAGGCAGCATCGATCGGCTTCAGTTAGCAGCAGTAGCGAAGGAATCGCTCGATCAGGTTCAGTTAACAGCCATCAATAGATCGCTCGGGTTCAGTAACGCGTAGCCTGCAGTGCAATCGCTCGGGTTCAGTTAGAGCCCAACGCCTCGCTCGGGTTCAGTTAGATCCCAACGCCTCGCACCCACGCGCGTGCGTGTACAAGAGAAACACGCATCGCTCGGCCCCGACCACCCACCGTAACCGGGAACACCCCGATATTTAACTCGCCCTTGCTTCTACCACGGTTTTTTCCATCATGGACGGCCCAAAGAATGTCATGCAGCTGGGTCTCCGGCCCGCCCAGGACGAAAAGCCCATTCTCTGTCATGATTTTTTGTCATAGAAGTAGGAGCCCACCACATCTATGATGCTACCGGGTTTTGTCACAATTATCGTCATAGAAGTGTCATAAGTATGACAGAAAAAAATTTCGTTCGGCCCAAAATGTCACGGATGTGTCTTTTTTTGTAGTGCAAACCGTGGCTCTGCCATCGCTTCTCTTGCTTGCTTTTGTCTATGAGCTTTTCGGCAGAATCATCTGCAAGGCAGAGGCACGGCCTTGAATCTACTTATCTTTGAAACGGTCTTTATAGTTACTTAATTGTCAACGTGCCCATGGAAAATTTTGCCGCTTACAAAGGCAAGATGACTGTAGAATCGTGTTTCCGGCGTCGAACAGATTCTTCAAAGTAATGTGTGCAGTAAATAATTAAATCACGGAGGGGCACGCCTGTGCCTTGTCTGCGTGTTCAACCGTGCATCTCGTACCTTGAAAGCCGTGGCTCTATTTAATGTTTCAAGCAGCCACCTACCATTTACTTGTTATGAGTAGTAATTAACCCGGACCCTCGCTCCAAAAAAAGAGGTAATTAATGTGGACCCCTCCGCTCCCCGCCGTGGGTATTTAAGTCGTTTCGTGGGTCGACGGGATGTACCATTTCTCCAGATCCACCTCAGTGAGCACTGGTCGTGGGCGGCGCCACCCCAGCAACGGAGGTGGAGATGGAAAGCGCTGCTCGTAGCATCAAGAGGTCGAGAGTGGCGCCACCGGTGATGCCGCCTTCTGGTGGTGTGCTGGTTGTCAGAGGGGATGGAAGCAGCGACCGTGCTCCCTCTCGATCCGAGGAAGAAGAAGAGGGATGTCGTGCGGACCGCATCAGCGATCTCGCCGGCACCGTCCTAGGTGAGATCATATCTTGTCTTCCCATCAAGGAGGGCATCCATACTCAAATCCTCGCACGTCGCTGGCGTCCTTTGTGGCCCATCGCTCCTCTGAATCTCGACTACCGCGAGATCTCTGTCTCTCGTCTTTCTAACGATGGAGAATCAGTAATTATCGAGACCATATCTCAGTTGTCCGCCTTCACCAAGGAGCGCGTTCGCAAATGCTATTCCAGAACGCGGCTCTGTCGAAATCCTGTCGGTAATGTTGTCAGTCTTCTGGAATCCATTCTGTCCGGCCATGCTGGCTCGGTTAGCCGCCTCTCTATCCCGCGTGCTACCTATAGTGCAGACCCTCCACCGTTGATGCCTGGCTCCGATCCTGGAAGCTGAACAATATCCAGTTTCTTGAGTTCTACTCCCTCTTCCCAGGATTTCTGACGCAAGAGGTAACACTACTGGATCTATGCACTTCAACTACGCCCTCGGCATCAGAGTCCGTGTTTCGGTTTTCCTTCTCTCTCCACACCCTCGGCTTTCCTCTTTTCCAAATACCAGACAATTACGTAGGGACGCTTAAGCTACCACTGGTGAAAAGACTCTCGCTTGTGGAGGTTGATATATCAGACGCCTCGCTGCAAAGCATAATCCACTCTAGTTGCCCTACACTTGAGTCTCTCCTGCTTGTTTGCAATAGAGGAGGTCGTCGCGTCACAATAAACTCGTCTAACCTTGTAAGCATTGGCATTTGTTGTCCACACAGAGAACTCATTATTGAGGATGCCCCTTCCCTTCGACGGTTGATTGTTGATTGTCTGGTCGACGACTGTTCGATAACCGTTGTCTCTGCACCTAAACTGGAGACGTTGGGTGAAATCGTGTTCGTGTCTCCCTCGACGTGTCTTGAGGTACCGACTTTCCTTCATACTTGAACAGAGCTGCACTTGTTCCAATGTTTGTTCTATTAATTTGATGGTCTATGTTCTATTCTTCATGCAGAGTCAGGACTTGGAGGTAACCGGTGTCTCTATGCCTGAACCGTATCCATGTCGTCTCACGTGTCTTGAGGTATTGAGTTTTCACGATACTTCCAGCTTCACTTTGTTTGTGAGGAAACAAGTTTTATTTCATCCAACCTTTATTCTATTAGTTTTGTGATCCATCTTCTGTTAATTTTCATCAAGGGTTTGAAGGCAGTCAGTCTAACAACAATGCGTCAATCTGTCAAGACCTTGCTTATCTACATGTATTATAAGGTGGACATCGTCGTTGAATTGCTGCAATGCTTTCCAAAACTGGAGAACTTGTTTGTCGAGGTGATGATCTTCAGGAACGTGCATACTGTAGTACTCGTTCCATTTCAAAATGCTTGTCTTAATTTTGACTGGAATTGATGCACCCATATCTACACATGATTTATTGTTGGATACATCCATATATAGACAAGTCTATGTCTAACTTCTTGTTACGGAGGTGGTAGAACTAATTTTCATTTGGTTTTTAGATGGTCTATATCTCTTTTTATAGACGCTAAGTATTTTCAACCTATCATTTATATTTTAGGGATCGTTGATTTGTCATGGTGAAAAAAACAAATGGCGTCTTAAGCACCGGCAGTTTCTCAAACATCATGACGTTTGTTTGAAGACAGTATCGCTGGAAGATTATGTTTGCTCCGGGAGTTACACTGAATTTGTGACGTTCTTTGTTCTTAATGCAAAGGATCTAGAGACCATCACCATTAAGTTTACCTCCCCTCCCGCAGAGTTCACGGGAGTATTTTACGAAAAGCAACAAAGGGTTCTGGAGTGGCATGGAAGGGCTTCTAAATGTGCACGTCTCAGATTATCATCAAGTTGCAGCCACGCGTGTCCGCTTTTAAGGAAGAGGAGTGTTGAATACCTGGATTTGACGGTTCCGTTCAGGTGTGGATGCTGATATCAGGCCTTGGGTTAGTTGTCCAGGTGTATGGAGTTATTTGTTGTTGCGTTCTTTTGAGCTTGGGTTTTATGTAAACTTTATCAGACAACCGTTGTAGTCTTTGCACTGTGTGTAGGCTTGTCTGTTTTTGTGTTGTGTGCAGCCATGAAGGAAATGTGTGGTTTTGCGGCTTTGTATGGGCCGAAGGACTATAAAATGCTGTGGCACCAAGGTTAAGAGACATAAAGTAGATTTATATTTTCAGTGGAGAGATGCACACTGTATGTGTAACTGTGTTGTGTTGTATGTACGACAGTGCCTGTCTTATGTACCTGTCATGCACACAATGCATGCACAACCGTGCCTATGTTGCAGGTAGAGCAGTGCTTCTCGTATGTACCTGCCATACACACTGAGGAGCTGCAGTTGAGCCTTGCACTGATAGAGCAGCATTTGAGCCGCTGCACTGTTTCTGCTCCTCGTACTGTGGTTATAAAAAACGGCTTGTAAGTTTATTTGGTGCAGTTGTAGAAACAAAATTAATTTAAGCAGACCAGATTTTGCTTGTTTAGGTATTTTTATTACTCAGCTGAGAAAATATTATAAGGGCAATAGGTTTGCTTGTAAATTTTTGCAGCCGTTTCTTTATGAAGTTGGATGGTGTAAGAATACAACCATGCGTCTCTGCTGCGACACAGGAGAGATGAAAAGAGCTGAAAGCATAGACAGCCACCACAACGGTCAACCAAACCTATTTTGCGGGGTGTTACGTAGTGCCTCTGGTGACCGCACAACCGAGTTTCTACTCAACAGGCCACACCCAAATGCGTCTCGAGGATTCTATCCGTGACACTGCAGACTCACAACCATGCTTTTGACCTTGTCGTGGCATCATGATGTTCGTTCTCTGCTTGAATAACGTGCCTTCCATAGACACCCTACTGTGCGCATAGCAAAGGAGCAACGCCAGCTGATAAAGTGCTTTTTCTACTACTAAAAGTGTGGCCCTCGTTGCTTGACTTCCATGCGTTTGATAGTGGCTCTTTGGTACAAAACCGTGGTTGCAGAGAGTTCTTGCCCGTGCTTTTAAGGACAGTGTCTCGCTGATCGGTCATTCATTGCCTCACAAAGTAAACAGTGAGGGTTCACATCTGAATCAAATTCTGTTATGTTTCTGCAGTAAACGCATGAACGTGACTCTATGTAATACCACACCATGACTCCATGCGTTCACGTCCGTGCCTCTCCGTCAGAACGAGTCGACAGAATCATTCGGAACACAAACCCAAGAGAACATGACTCTATATAATACCACACCATGCCTTTGTGGGCTTCCACACGTGCCTGTGAGCCAGAACACTAAAACACAGAACACCAGGCAGCCATGAACGTCCACGCTATCGTGAGTCCACAAGTCATGATGCTACTTGATACAGAACCGTGGCTGTAGAGAGTTCACGCCTGTGCTTTGAAGAACATCGTCTCTGGAATGGGTCATTGCGTCCCTTCACCAGTGTCAATATAAACGCCTCGCCACACCGGCCACCCTTTCCCAGCCACTCCATCAGCCGCCACCCACACGCCCGTGCTTTTAAAAACAGCGTCTCTCACATATAGGCCATTCCATGCCTCACAGAGTAAACACCTGTGGCTGTGCATAAGAGAAGCAGTGTCAGAATCGTTTTAAACTGAAACAAACAAAGATAGGAACGTTGACGCCTTCATCAGTGCACAAGACATGAGTCTAGTGGGTTCAAAGAACCTTGGCTGCAGAGACTTCACATCCATGCTTTTAAAAACAGCGTCTCTCGAATTGGCCATTACGTTAATGTTCCCATCTGTACCCATAAACTTGGAATGAACGTGACCCAGGAAAGCAAAACACATTTGTTATCAAAGTTACTGACGACACGAGATAACGCAAGACAAAATAAGAAACTTTTAGTGCACTGCTTAATAGCTTCAGATATGACGATCAGGGTCGCTGCTGTCTACTTAGTCCGGCGAGACTTGTTTTTTGGTTGCTCGGTGCGAAGTTCCTCGATCTATTTTTTCATAACGTATGATTCCAGCTTCAACTTGTCAAGCTAAAGTTTGAGCTTCGCCTTCTCATCCATAAGACGTGTAATGATGGCTTTGTTCTCGTTGTTCAACTTCGTGTTTATCTCCACGAGGTTCTTCACAATCTTGAACAAGTTCTTCATCTGGATAAAGGAGAAGGTGTCAGATTGATGGCAAGACGCACCCTCATCAACTTAGGAGGAAGCTCACCACAATAATCCACGTTTCACAACTAAATCAAGTAGCTGAAAGAAAGAAAAAACGAATGAAGCCGAAGCAGAGCGAACTTACAGGTGAGTAAACATCGGCAACCGAGATCTCCTCCTGCGACTGGACACGGCGCTCCGGAGTAGTCTCCTTCTACACAACCATGGCGGAGAGTGTCAGGGTAGAGAATAGCAAGAGGAGTGGATGGCCTGGGGGCGGATAAAAGGAGAAAGGGGATGTGGCTAGGGTTTCGAGATTCCGTCTAGCTTACTTATGTTTCACAACTAAATCAAGTAGCCGAAGGAAAGGAAAAACGAATGAAGCCGAAGCAGAGTGAACTTACAGATGAGGAACCCTCACCAGCCTGGATCTCCTCTAGTGTCTGGACATTGGGTTCCGCAGTAGTCTCCTCCTGCCTAGCCATGGCGGAGAGGGTCAGGATGGAGAGCAGCAAGAGGAATGGATGGCCTGGCAGCGGGCAGAGGGGGGAAGAGGGTGTGGCTAGGGTTTCGAGACCCCGTCCGGCTTAAATAGCCAGAGCCTGGCCTCGGGCGAAGAGCCAGAGCCACCGGAGGAGGCGCTCGTTGGACCCTTGGGTTTTCGGGGCGGCACCACATGGCGTTCACACCCGAATATGAGGGGACGCCCATCGAGCCGTTGGGTTTACGTAATAAACACACAAGCGTGGCTCCATGTAAAACGCAAGCATGCCTTCCTAGGCCTCCCGATCGTGCCTCTCCTGGTGATAGAGTCAACGGAATCATTTGGAACACAAAGAGACACGAACGTGACTCTGGATAATAACAGGTCAATGCGTTTGTGGGCTTGACAACCGTGCCTGTGACCTGAAACACTGAGATACAGAAAGTCGCCTTCATGTCTAAAGGACTGTGATGCTACTAAACACAGAAAGTCGCCTTTGTGCATTTGAGTTAAAATATCCCAACCAAAAGAATTGTAACACAGACAGTCGCTCGTCACTCTGCAGGACTTAATGACCATTTGTTTACTAATATAATTGAAGCAATTACAGAATCGCGTGTTCTCACGGTCGTTTTTCTGCAATCAATGCTTGTCTATAAGTAATTGAAATATAGAGCACATAACCGTGCTTCTGATGCATGTCCAACAGTGCCTCACGTGCCTTCACGCCGTGCTTCTGTGATGTAAAGATATCAAACACAACGGGTCACGGTTGTGTTTGTGTTTCTGTTTCACAAATTGATATAGTGCCTGGCAGTAGGTTCACGGCGTTTCCTATGAGAGAATCACGTCTTTACATGCTAGTGAAGCACGTGGAATCACGGCCGTGCCTATGTGGCATGTAGAACAGTGCGTTACAATACCGAAGGCAGGACCGTGTGTCTGGTACGTGACAAGCCATGCCTCTGCCATCACTTCGCTTCCTTGGTTTTGTCCGTGAGTGTTTCAGCAGAATCATCTGCAAAACAAAGCCACGGCCTTGAATCTTCCAGTGACTTAATTGTCTTTTTTTGAAACCTTGGGACAGTGAGGGCACCCCCACTAACTTTTGTATTAAACCTCCACACAAAGAGTTACATGAGTGATATTACATGGGGGAGGGGGTAGTGGTTAGGAGAATCCCCATACAATAGAGTATAGAGGAATTGACTAGGTCAGGTTGGCCACCTGCCGAACAAAAGGCACTAAGGCCTCTTTGACTCTATGTCTCATCATACCAAAGTCCCACTTGAACCTCTGGCTCCATCCATCCACAGTGGGCACAATATCTCTAAAGTGTTTATTGTTACGCTCCTTCCAAATGCTCCAAGCTGCTATGATGAAAATGTCCATGAACATCAGTCCGGACCACGTGCTTTTCACTGCATGCAGAAGTTGTAGCCTGTTGCCATGCTCCGGCCAAGCGATCCCCAACTTCCCCCAGCATGATCTGCTAAAGTCGCACTGAAAGAACAAGTGTTCCACTGATTCCTCAGGACGTTGGTGGCATAACATGCATGCATAGTTGTCATCCCTCAGTTTCAGATTCTTCCTCTTGAGCAGCCCTCGAGTGTTTAGTCTATCCGCGAGAAGCAGCCAAGCAAATACCTTCCACTTGTTAGTGCATTTCGTCTTCCAGATCCACTTAAATGCCTCATCTGCCTCCTCGTCTCGGAAGCAGTGGAGATAAAACTTGTTGGAAGTGAGCCCATCCAATCCCCATACGGTCTTCCAAACATCACCCCGCTCCGTCAACTCCACCGCAGACAAGGTGTTCTGGAGATCTTCGAGCTCTCCTCTAGCCTGAATCGAGAGCGGCAAGTGAAAGTTTTGGCCGAGCGTTGGTGCTGTTAGCAGCTTTTGAACGGAGACATCTTCGTTTTTAGTGAAGGAAAACAGGCGGGGGTGGCTTTCTGCCAGAATCTGACCACGCCAGTCGTCTTTCCAGAACAAAACTGTACTTCCATTCCCCACCTCAACGGACGTGACACCTCGGTATATTGGTGCCAGGTTCATGATATCCTTCCACCAGAACGATCCGCATGGATCAGAAGCATGCGGGACCCTGCCCTCATAGTACGTGTCCCAAACTAGTTGAACCCATGGTATATCCATGTGGTTATAGAACTTATGCAGTTGCTTCAGCAGCAAACCCTGGTTTTGGACCCTGAGATCGAGTACTCCGAGCCCCCCTTTGTGTTTAGGTCTACAAACCAGCCCCAAGCCGTCATAGAAATAGCTTTCGCACCATCATCCGTGTTCTTGGCCCAAAGATAGTAGCGTCTTAACTTGTCCAGATGGTGAAGTATCTTCGGTGGCAGTCTGATGAAGCACATAGCATAGATCGCCAGGGACGTGATCACCGAATTCACGAGTGTAAGTTTGGAGCCATGGTCCAGAAGCGAAGCGGCCGTAGAGAGTTTGCGCTCGACAGAGGACACCAAAGGCATGAGGCCAGTCACCGTCGGCCTGGTTGTGCCCATTGGCAACCCTAGGTACGTGAACAACATGCATCCGATCGAGCAGCCAAAAACCTGAGCCAGGCGCGAGGTCGTGTCAGCCTCAGTGTTGACGGTGATAAGTGTAGATTTTTGGAAGTTGATACGCAGCCCCACCGATGACGCATAGTCCTGGAGGATTGATTTGATGGTCTCGGCCTGGGAGCAGTCGGCGGGCATCACAAGTATGGTGTCGTCTGCGTATTGAATAACGGGATATCCCCCTTCAGTAGTAGGTATGGGCAGCTGGAGATCACCTGCAAGATGAGCTTCATTTATGGCCGCTTGCAGCAGGTCGGCTGCGAGCACAAAGATAAGGGGAGACAACGGGTCTCCTTGTCGCACACCACGCAAGCAGAAGAACTGTCTGTCGGGGGTCCCATTAAGAAGGACAGAGGACTTGGAAGTCGAGAAAAGGCAGTTGATCCATCCTAGCCATCGATCGTCAAAACCCTTACATCTCATAATCTCCATCATCGGGGCATGTTCGATCGTGTCGAACGCCTTAGCAAAGTCCAGCTTCAGGATTGCAACCTCTCTCCCCGATGCCTGGCATTGATGAATGAATTCAAAGGCCCACGCAACACAGTCTTGGATCGATCGCCCTTTCAAGAAGCCGTATTGATTTCTGTGTATGATCTTAAGAATCACTTTTTGCAGACGGTTCGCGAGGAGTTTAGTCAGAATATTGAGACAACAATTCAGGAGAGTTATCGGGCGATAGTCGTTTGCAGTCTCAGGGTATTGGATTTTTGGGATGAGGGTGATAAACCCCGTGTTCAGACTTTCAAGATCCAGATCACCTGCATAAAACGCAAAACAAAGAAGATAAAAGTCTTCCTTAATGATATGCCAGCACGACTTAATGAAGCTACCACTGAAACCATCTGGGTCCAGAGCACGATCAGCGGGCATCTCTTTGACAACCTGATCGATTTCATGGCGGGTGAAAGGAGCAGACAGTGACTAAAGCCCCTCCACCTTTTTAATGATCCTTCTCAAATCAAATTTGATGTTAGTTTGATTGGAGCAGCCAAGTCTTTCTTTGTATGTCTGAAAGAGCACCGCCTCTTTACCCACATGATCATGTATTACCGATTCATCAGGCAACCTAAGCGAAGCAATGTTGTTCCTTCGGTATCGCTCTGTGGCCACCCTGTGAAAGAATTTCGTGTTCCCGTCTCCAAACTTGAAGTATCTCACAGTGCATGGTTTCATCCAGTATGCTTTCTTGCAGTCCAACAAATGGAGGAGATGTTGTTTAAGGATCAGTCTGAAATTAGCCTCGGGGATCGACAACCTTCTCCGTTCCTCAAGACCATCCAGTTCCAAAAGCGTTTTGTTGCAGTTATCAACTAGCATGGAGAGTTTGGATATTTTCCTACTCCACTGCTTCAGATCATAACGCAAAGTTTTTAACTTCTTGCACAGAGTTGCAGCCGCGTTAGGTGCATAGCATCTTTTGGCCCAGGATCTTTCAACCACTTCGAAAAAACCTGGTTGCTTAATCTAGAAGTCTTCAAAACGGAATAAGTTGGACTTGGGTATGTGGGACTGGATGCTCACGTAGCATGGGACGTGATCAGATGTGGGCTTACCCAGTGGCATAACGACAGTGTTCGGATATTTGGCTGCCCAATTAACTGAAGTAAAGTGCCAATCGAGCTGCTCGAGCAGCGGGTCGGTTTGCATATTACTCCAAGTAAACGAGCGCCCTTTGATTGGTAATTCGACCAGAGACTGCCTTCGGATGAATTCATTAAAGAAAAGCATATCGTTAGCGTCACCTCCTCCTCTGTTACGATTATCACGCGCTCTAATAAAATTAAAGTCGCCGATAATAAGCCAGTCTTCTCTGTCAGGGATGTCAAGATCAAACAGCCAGGATGCGAAAATTGACCTATTTGGTTCAGCGCATGGTCCATAGATATTAACTAACATCCACGAATCGTTAGACTGCATTGAGGTGAGTCTAACGCCGAGCGCAAACTGTTCAGAAAAAATCGTGGTACCAGAGAAAACCGAGCTCATCCACATTGTAATAAGACCACCAGAGTTCCCAACAGAGGGCACAAATTCGAACATATCAAATTTTTTAGGACAGAACTGCTTAATAAAAGAGACATCAAAAGAAACGCGCTTAGTTTCTTGAAAGCAAACAACGGAACAACCACTAATCTCGATTGCATTACGGATCGCCAGCTGCTTCTTGTCAGAGTTGATCCCCCTCACATTCCAGTAGAGGATGTTCCACTGTTTATTCTAAGGCATCGCACCTAGTGCAGATCGGGGTCTCGCCCCTGCTCGCCCGCGAGGAGCTTCTGAGGACTAAGATCCTCAGGTGGAATCCCACACATGGCAGTACCAACAAACTGCAGCTGTTGAATAGGAATCGGGGGAGGCACCTGGTTAGTAAACTTGGGCGGGCTGTCAAGCAACAGAGTGGTGCACGGGTCCGTTGCCTTGGAAGAGCAGGTGATGGAGGGAGCACCCCTCGGCTTGACCTTGGACTGTCCCTTCTTGGCATCAGTGACCAGCGGAACCCTGAATCCATCATACCTCATGGACCGAGTGCTGCGCCTCAGGCAAGCCGTACCAACAGGCGCTTTTTCTGCCACGATCATCTGCTGAATATACTGATTACTGGGTGTAACAGCAGTCATTTCAGGCAACAAGACTGTTGGGGATTCATAGAGTACAGCGGATCCCGAGCCATTCCCCATTTCAGGCGTAGAAATCTGTATCGCATGCATCTCCCAGATCTCTGGCGGAATAAAGACTGGCATATCAAGGCCAACAGAGAAAGGCCTGATAGGGCCAGTGTTGACATCCACATCACACCTCCATCTAAACATAGCATGGGAAATCGCCCGGCAAAGGGCAAGAGGGTTGATTGGCAGCAATCCCAGGTTCATTGTTGGAGCAGAGGCCTAGATCTTTTCAATGCAGCGTGTAAACCTCCCGAAGGAGATCATCCAGAGAAATTCCAGGAAAGACAGTCCTTCCTCTGACCCAACTTCAACCGAGTGAGAGCCACCTGCAGCACGGACAAACTGAATTCCATCAACCTGTCTGCCATGGATCAGAGCCTCTGCAGCCTCTTCAATATCAGAGTCAACAGACCACTCATCCTGCGGGTCGTCAGAGATATTGCTTTCCTGTTCAACTCCATCCATGAGTGATGGGCCAGTATACTGAAACAGAGTACGGAAACTGAACCCTCTGTAGGGAGGGGGTGCGACAGGCCAAACACCCCACCCATCATTCTGCATCTGTTGCTGCAGTGGTGCTTGCTGCTCCCAAGTTGCATCAATCTGCTGTTGCATCAACTGTTGGTGATCAAGCAGCCACTGGTGCGCAGCCGTCAGGTAGGGCAACTCATATGGATGCGGAGAGGCATTCATGGGCGGTGCCGCATCTTCATTGCCAACCAAGTCAGGGATGGTGTTGCGGTCGTTCAGAATGTAAATAGGGACCGACCATGATCTCCCCATTTCCAGCAGGGTGCCGATACGCTTGATAACAAGACTGTGTGGCACCTGAGCAATGTCGCTAATCAGGACACGGACTAAAACCCTCTCCTTATTCTGACTTGGCCTATGCCAAAGATCCAATTTGCCAAAGCAGGAGACAGCTTTATTTATGTAGTGGTCCGTTTGATAATCCATAGGGAAAGCTAAGAACAGAACCCAGGCAACATATTGAAAAGGGCACTGACGCATATTCTCACCTCCATCATGCGGCACAAAAGAAAAGGGCATCTCCTCATCTACAGGATCTAATTGATGTGGGCTTTCCTGGATAAACTGATCCCTCAGAACTACATTTGCAAACGCTACCATGCCAACCCCAATAGGATACACAAAAGCATCTGGCACCTCAAGATGGAAATCTTCAGACATGATGCGGACTATCTCATTCAACACCATCTGCTTCTGATGATTTGGCACTGGAGGGGTAGCAGTGACTAGGGCGTACCTTTCATAACTTAGCGGCGGGTCATCCACCACCAGCATATCGCGCGCCAGACGATGATCGGGACCGCGCTCAATCTGGGCACCCATTGGCACGAACTCGAACGGACGGACCGGAAAGTTGGCCATGGCGGTGGAGGGCTCGACGGAGCGCACCGCTGCAGACACTGGAGGCGGAGAGCAGAGAGGTGGGTTTCATTGCCGCTCGTTGGTCGACTGGGGTGGCAGAATAGGGAACTGGCATGGGGGTGGTGTTGGTTTCTATGGTAGGGTGTGTCAACTGCAAATTAAAATTTTCCTACGCACAGAACAACCAGGAACATGCTACGGGAGATGGATCACAGTTCGTCACCACTAGACATGCAGTGCCGTGCAGCGGAAGAAGAGTTGGGGCAGCGCGTTCGCGTGGATCGTCTCCTCCTCGTCCGATCTCCCTCGAACAGCTGGTCATCGGATCCCTCATACAGGTTCGCCAGAGCGGCGTAGATGCACCGCCTCTAATGGTATCCGCGCGTGCAGGAGGAACATCATGCGGTGGACTGCTAGGTCCGATCACACAACCGGCGGCGAGTGGAGGTGTCTATTCGCAACACATGCAAACCCTAGTGACAGCGCCGAAGCGATCAACCGCATGAGTGTGCCGCACCTCCACTTTATATAGGCGTCCGTCACGGGCTCAACACTTGGGCCTTGCACGGACCCTAATGCCCATAAGTCTACTCGGCCACAATCCGGATACAACTCGGATCACATCCGACCAGTGTCCCCGGATCGGACCTCGTAGGTTCCTTCCCTTAAGCGCGCGACCCCTTAGGTTCAAGCCGGCTTGGTCGTAGTTCAGATCACCTCCGAACCGCACAGTTGGTAGCGGCCTCTAGCAAGGCATGCCGAACACCAAGCAGACTATGAAGCTGGTTAGGCGAACTTGTACATCATACTTCCATTCCTTTTGCCACACGATATATGTTGTCGGGCTCAAGGCGAGTCTGTCATCCTTGTGCTAGCCCGACCTCTTTCTCGTTCTAGTGATGCCGACCACTATCCGGATTATCTCATAATCCTTGTCGCATGGCCATGCTTATCCTGGTCGGATCACACGAGGGGCCCAGAGTATATCTCTCCTGATCGGAGGGGCAAATCCCATCTTGCTCGACCACATCTCGCAGCATGGGTCTGGACAAGCCTGAAACCTACCTTTGTAACTACCCAATCACGGAGTAGCGTTTGGTCGGCCCAAAGCAAGTCTGTCACCATCCCGAGTACATGCGTCAGCTCAGGTCTTAGGACATAGAACATACATTGTACCAGAGACTCACAGATGACATATTGCTGCGTCTCATAGTTGGGTCTGTCCGACTCGGACCTTATCTCGACTTGGATCCGACTACGTCGAATCCGACCAGACCTTTCCAAGTCTGTATTATCCGGTTAGCATCCAATGCTCCATGGCTAGTGAGACCAAGGCATCGACTGTGTCATATGCTAGTCTAGTCGGCTGCGCGTCCACACAGCCCTTTCGACTAAGGACCTTTTAGGACAGTCATCATACAATGCATAGTCCCACAAACAAGTCACGTACTTGCTGATACACATCATTGATAATGTCCAAGGACTATCTTTATTCATAAACACATAGGAAATATCATCATACATGATTGCCTCTAGGGCATATCTCCAACAGGTGGAAGCGGAGTCGTCAAGCCAATGACATTGGAAGGAAGGGCCCCAGATTCTGGTTTATTTTTTGGCCTTCAAATCTTTTTATTCTTTGGAAAGTAACGATTCCGCATACGTGTCATAGGCCTAGGATGTGTGCTACTGGTATCCTGCCGCTCCAGCTTCTTTACGCGCCAAAATAAACGACGAGTATGTTTCCCAGCGCAGCGATTTGGGCCATGGCCCAAGAATGAACAGCGTGAGCAGCATAAAAGACCGGGGCAGGAGGCCCTAAGATGGGCCGGATTGTTGCAAATATCACAGGCCCTGGTGGGTTGATCGAGGGAGATCGTAGTACAGAAGCATGCCCGCTCAAAATTATGACACGAACCACAAACTTGTGCATTGCAATTAGCCACATTGTGGTCAGGCGCACCGCATCTAAGGCAACGACCCAAAATATCATGAATCATCTCCGTAGATGGCAAGTCATTTAAAGCACAGTATTTTCGGATACTTATCTCGTCATAATGAGCCTGCCAAAAGTCCAAGATCTCCTCCAAGACAGCAGAAGGAATGTGACCCCAATTGCGCTCACGGTGATCCTTTCCAATAAATTTTTTGGCAAGAGATGATGATTTTTCGATGAAAGGGGAATTTCCAAACTACAAAATTGAACTGTGGCAATGGCCTGAAACTCGTCTGAGCAAGGATCATCACGATCATCAATTGAGTGACCAGAAACCTCATCAAAAGATTGTAAAAGATTGGCAGATGACTGTTTAGCAAAACCAAATTTTGCCAATTCACTGTTAGAAGAGGTATCTTTAGCAGCACTATGTTCAAGAAAACCCAGATTGGAACGAACGGCTTTGGGTGCTCTGGCCCCTAATTCATTGATTTCATGTGGCGTCGTCCAACCCTCAGATCCAACAAATGGAGCCTGCCAGAGCTGTTTGAATAAACCAAAATGATATAAAATCCGGCCAAACTCTATCCCGTAGGGCATAGATGAAATGGCCCACTTTATTTGAGGCCACAGAGAACCGATAGTTTTTTGCACCAATCTGAGCCACATTGAAACCAGAAGCAATACCTCCAATGCAGCATTGCAAGGCCAAACCAACCGAATCACATGAGAGGGGGAAGGAGGCTGAAGAAAAGGTGACCACCAAGAAGAATTCCTTGGAGGTAGGAGAGGGAGAGAAGTGCACCGTGGATTTGAAACGATGACGAACCTGGTCCTCGACCTTGAGGCCGGGGTTAAAGTCCCAATGGAGTAGTCCTTCCATGATGCAAGCAAGGTGATCATGGTCGCCGGAGGGGTGGTAGGGCGCCGGAGTTGGTGGTGGAGGAGGTGATGGTGGAGGAGGTGGAGGTGGAGGGTGGAGCCATCTGTAGCCCGAGGTTTGTTGAGTTGCTTTCAGTGACTTAATTGTCAACTTGCCCATGGAAAATTTTGCTGCTCGCAGAGGCAAGATGACTGTAGAACCGTGTTTCCAGCATCGAACAGATTCTTCTATTGAATGAGTGCCGTAAAAAATTAAAACACGGAGGGGCACGCCCATGCCTGGTCTGCATGTTCAACCATGCATCTCGTACCTTGCAAGCCACGGCTCTATTTAATGTTTCAAGTAGCCACCTACCATTTACTTGTTACGATTAGTAATTAACCCGGACCCTCGCTCCAAAAAAAGAGGTAATTAATGTGGACCCCTCCGCTCCCCGCCATGGGTATTTAAGTCGTTTTGTGGGTCGACAGGATGTAATCCATTTCTCCAGATCCACCTCAGTGAGCACTGGTCGTGGGCGGCGCCACCCCAACAACGGAGGTGGAGATGGAAAGCGCTGCTCGTAGCATCAAGAGGTCGAGAGTGGCGCCACCGGCGACACCGCCTTCTGGTGGTGTGCTGGTCGTCGGAGGGGATGGAAGCGGCGACCGTGCTCCCTCTCGATCCGAGTCGGAAGAAGAGGGATGTCGTGCGGACCGCATCAGCGATCTCGCCGACACCGTCCTAGGTGAGATCATCTCTCGTCTTCCCGTCAAGGAGGGCATCCGTACTCGAATTCTCGCACGTCGCTGTTGTCCTTTGTGGCCCATCGCTCCTCTGAATCTCGACTGCCGCGAGATCCCTGTCCCACGTCTTTTTAATGATGGAGAAATAGTTCATATCAAGACCATGTCTAGGTTGTCCGCCTTCACCGACAAGCGCGTCCGTAAACGCTATTCCGGAACTCGGCGCTCTCTAGAATGTTTCGCTGATGTTGTCAGCCTTCCGGAATGCATCCTGTCCAGTCATGCTGGCTCGGTTAGCTGTCTCTCTATCCCGGCGTGCTATATGCAGTGCAGACCCTCCACCGTTGATGCCTGGCTCCGATCTTGGAAGCTGAACAATATCCAGATTCTTGAGTTCTACTACCTCTTCCCAGGATTCCTGACGAAAGAGGTCACACTACTGGATGTATGCAATTCATGTACGCCCTCAGCTCCCGAGTCCGTGTTTCGGTTTTCCTCGTCACTGCACCCCCTCGCCTTTGCTCTTTGCCAAATACCTGACAATTACATAGGGACGCTTAAGCTACCACTGGTGAAAAGACTCTCGCTTGTGGAGGTTGATATATCAGACGTCTCGCTGGAAAGCATAATCCACTCTAGTTGCCCTGCACTTGAGTCTCTGCTGCTTGTTTGTAGTTGAGGAGGTCGTTGGATCACAATAAACTCGTCTAACCTTGTAAGCATTGGTGTTCGTTGTGCACACGGCGAACTCATTATTGAGGATGCCCCTTTGCTTCGATGGTTGATCCACGATATTCAGGTCGACCACTCGGTGATAACCATCGTCTCTGCACCTAAACTGGAGACGCTGGGTCAATTTGTGTTTGTGAAAGTCAGAAAATTTATTGAGGTTCTGACTTTCCACGATACTTTCAGCCATACTTGTTCGGGTCTTTGTTTCTATTTAATATGATGATCTATGTTTTATGCTTCACGGAGATGGAGGACTTGGTGAAAATTGGTGTCTCTGCAACTGTACTGGATAAATTCACGGATGCTTGGGGTGTGTCATGCCCTGCGGTACTGAGTTTTCCTAATACTTGCAGCTGCAAACAAGTTTTATGTGATCCAACCTTTCTTATATTAGTTTTGTGATCCATCTTCTGTTAATTTTCATGAAGGGTTTGGGGGCATTCGGGCTAACATGATTGCGGCATTCTGTCAAGACCTTATTTATCCTCATGCCTTATATAGTCGACTTCGTTGTTCCTTTGTTGCAGTTGTTTCCAAATCTGTAGAACTTGTTTGTCAAGGTGATTATCTTCATAAATGTTTCTACTGTAGTACTACTTCCATCTCAAAAAAGCTTGTGTTACATTTGACTGTAATCGTTCCACCCGTATCATGACAATTGTATGACAAGCTTTTCGGGACGGAGTTGGTAGAATTAATTGTTTCAGTCATTCTTTCGATGGGCTATCTCTTTTTATACATGATAGGTATTTGTTGCTTTCATGTATTTTAGGGAGGATGCATTCGTCATAGTGAAAAAAACAAATGGCGTGTTAAGCACGGGCAGTTTCTCAAACATCACGACATTTGCCTGAAGACAGTAACGCTGGAAGATTATGATACCTTCCCGAGTAACATTGAATTTGTAAGGTTCTTTGTTCTGAGTGCAAAGGAGCTTGACACCATCAGCATTAAGTTTCGCTCGCCTCCTGCAGAGTTCACGGAAGCATTTTACAGAGAGCATCAAAGGGTTCTCAAGTGGGCCAAAAAGGCTTCTAAATGTGCTCGTCTTAGGTTATCATCAAGTTGCAGGCATGCTTTTCCGGAATTAGAAAGCAGAAGTGTCGAATATTCGGATTTGACGGATCCATTCAGATGTGCTTGCTGAAAATAGGTCTTGAGTTGGTTGGCCAAGTTCTTGGGATTTATTTGTTGTTATGAACTTTTTGTGTTCGCGTTTTGTGTAAATCTTGTCAAACAACCGTTGTACTCTTTGCACTGTCTATGGGCTTTGTTTGTCTTTGTGTTGTGTGCAGCCACGAAGGAGCTTCCAACTGATGAAATCAATCTACCTTCATGTCTTTTTATGTTTATGCTACTTTATGTCGTAGTCGCCAGTCATGTGGAAATGCGCAAATAAACGTGTGCCTCTTTCTGTCTCTCCAATTGGCCATTACGTGCCTCACAGAGTAAACAGAAAGTGTTGACATCTGAACACTATTCTGTTAGGTTTTCGTAATAAACGCACAAACGTGACTCCGGGTAGAACAAACCATGTCTCCGTGGCAGTCACGTGCGTGCCTATCCTTCTGACCGAGTCCACCGACTCATTCGGGATACAAGCAGAAAACCTTTGTGCGTTACTCTATATAATAGCATGCCATGCCTTCAAGGGCTTTATGTCCGTGCTTGTGACCCTTAACAATACAAGGAAATAAGCTTTTAAATACAGCATATCTCACATAGGCTATTCCGTGCCTCACAGAGTAAACGCCCATGGCTGTGCGTAAGACAAAGGTTCAGCTCTGTGGGCTAAACGCCCGTCCATCTCCATGAGCATGACTCTATGTAATACCATCGACCATGCCTTTTGAGCGCTTCAAAAACAGCGTCTCTCGAATCTGCCACTCATTGCCTCACAAAGTAAACAGCGAGTGTTCGTATCAGAACCCAATTCTGTTCGGTTTGCGCAATAAATGCATGAACGTGACTCTGCCTAATACTAAAGTATGCCTGCATGGGCTTCTCGTCCATGCCTCTCCGTCTAAACGAGTCGACGGAATCATTCGGAAAACAGACACAAGCGAACGTGACTCTATATAATACCACACGATGCATTTGCGGATTTGGCACACGTGCATGTGACCCTTATCACTGAATCACAGAAAGTCACGAACGTACATAGCCGTGGATGCAGAGACTTGAAGTCCGTTTAGCTAATGAAATGTACGGCTTGCGTAATAAACGCATGAATGTGACTCTGCCTAATACTAAAGTATGCCTCCATGGGCTTCTCGTCCACGCCTCTCCGTCTAAACGAGTCGACGGAGTCATTCGAAAAACAGACACAAGCGAACATGACTATATAATACCACACGATGCCTTTGCCGATTTGGCGCCCGTGCCTGTGACCCTTATCACTGAATCACAGAAAGTCACAAACGTACATAGCCGTGGCTGTAGAGACTTGAAGTCCGTTTAGCTAATGAAATGTACGGCTTGAGAAAAAGACCGTTTAGCCAGAGACCAAAATACCACGTTCGCTGTTGGCAAGGTTACAGATTGAGCAAAAAGGTACGGGCATTGTTTCACCATACCTACTAAAACCCAAACCGAAAAGTGGCGGCAACATCTCACTCCAACACTATTTTCAGCACTTACAAGTGAATGGATCCTTTAAATCCAGGTGCTCAACGCATGCGTGCCTTAGATCCAAGTTCTCATGCTTGCAACTTGGCGACAACCTAAGGCAAGCATGTTCAGAAGCCTTTTTGTCCCACTGAAGCACCTCTTGTTGTTGTTTGTAGAATTGTACCGTGAAGTCTTCTTGAAGAAGGAACTTGATCCTGATAGTCTCCAGCTGTGCTGCGTTGAGAATAAGGAATGTCGCAAATCGAATGCTTTCCTCGCATTGTACATAGCTTTCCAGCGTTAGTGACTTCAAACAAACGTCGTGATGGTGCTTACAAGAACAGTCGTTCGTAAGACTTTCTTCATTAGAGGCTCTTCCCTAAATAAACATGAAGATTTGAAATGCTTAGGCTGCATAAAGAGTGATTCTGTTGGGAGAGCAAGTGAAGGAATAATTCTATAACCTCCGTTGTGATAAAAGCTTTTTTTAGTTTTGTCTACACACAGATGTCCCTAATGCTGGTCCATGAACATATACAAGTTTATCCATTACATACAAATGTAAGTGATGATTTTTTTATGAATGGAGTTCTACACCATGCATGGTATGTGTTTACAATTTGTGTGAGAAGCATCACCTTGATATACAAGTTCTCCAAGCTTCGGAAGTGTTGCACCAAGGCAAAGACTACGTGCACATCATAATCCATGCTGATAGATAATGTCTTGATAGAATGAACCGCTGTGGATGTGCTGACTGTCGGCAAACACTTCACGTAGAATAAAACAAAATATTATTAGAATAAAGGTTGGATTACATGGAACTCGTTTGTACAAACGAATGGAGGTGAAAGTATTGTCAAAATTCGGTACCTGAATAATTATACGGTCATTTGCAATGCTGGTTTCACAGGAAATATAAGAAAATTTGCCCATGACCTGCAGTTTAGGTGCAGAGGTGATAACTATCTGCAAGTTCTTGCTATGATCATCACAAAGCAACCGTTGAAGTGAGGAGGCATCCTCTATAACAACTTTCCCATAGTAACCACAAATGCCAATGCTTATAAGGTTAGGTGAGTTTATCCTGACACAATGGTGCCTGACTGTCCAAACAAGCAGCAGAGACTCGAGTGTAGGAGAACTAGAGATGGTTATGCTTTGTAATGAGACGTCTGATACATCAACATCCACTAGCGAGAGTCTCCTGAGTAGAGGTAGTTTAAGCGCCCGTACATAATTGTCTAGTAACTTGCAAAGAGCAAAGGTGATGGTTTGGAGAGAGGAGGAAATCTGAGGGTTGAATGCTGGTGGTGATGGCATGAGCGAAGGGTATGAGAATGGCACTATGTCATGTTGTCTCAAACATGGTGGAAACAGGTAATAAAACTCGAGCACCTGGAGATTGTTCAGTCTTGGGGATTGAAGCCAGGCGTCGACTGTGGAGTGTCTGCAGTGGAGGTAGCTAGCCGAAATGCAGAGGCGGTGAAGTTTCCTCTCACGGCCGGAGAGGATAGCCTCTGGAAGGTACGAATTATCTTCATCGACATGCTCTTCACTAAAAAAAGTTTCAGTGTATGTTATGCGGATGAGTTCCTCCGGTGTGGTGGAGTTCGCGGTGATAACCTTGAAATGTACTTGATCTAGAGGGTTAAAAAGACGTGGGACAGGGATCTCATGGCAGTCAAGATTCAGAGGAGCGGCGCGCCACAGAGGGCGCCACCGACGTGCGAGCATTTGAGTGTGGATGCCCTCCTTAGTGGAGAGACGGGAGATGACCTCACCGAGTACGGCGTCCGGGAGGTCACTGATGCGGTCCAGAGCAAACTCCTCTTCCTGATCCTCGGAATCAGTGTGCGGCCGGCCGCCGCTTCCAGCCGCTACCTCCAAACCACCGGAGGAGGCCGTCGTCGGTGGCCCTAGCCTCGCACTCTTAGTGCTCGGGGCACCGGAGTGGACCTCCATCTCCATCTCCATTGCCGGGTTCGCGCCGCCTGCGAGTGCCGCTATTTGTGGCGTGGATCTGGAAAGATGGCTAGGTCTTCACTGCGGGCAGATCCAAGTGTGAGTTAAAGATAAGCGAGGAGGAGAGTAGACGCGAGTGGTCGTAAAGACGGTTAGGTTTTTTGTGCGTCCTGTAGATTCATTACAGTGCTGTTACTGGAAATTGAGACGTGCTTGTCGTGGAAGCACCGTGCCTGTGCTTTATTGAAAACCATGCCCAGGCTAGCTTCAGAGCCTGCCTCACTCAGTAGACATGATGTTCGCGGAAAAACATTTGGATCACAGAGGCAGTACCGTGCATCTGGTTTGTTTATTCTCAATGGCACTGCTCACGGAGTGCTCGTGTCAGCGGAAAATTCTTGAATTCGGGGAGACTCGATTCAAGCTGTAACTGCTTACAGTACAGAGAATGGCGATGTAAAGCAGAGCCGTGCTCTTTTCTCCTTGGTCGACTTGCGTGCGTCCGATGCATGTAGGATAGTGCGTTCCGTATATAAAAGACCGTGCTTTGTTTTCTTCCGCAATAGTGAAGGAAAAAGACCGTGCTTTTTTTTTCTTCCGTGATAGTGAAGGAAAAAGACCGTGCTTTGTTTTCTTCCGCAACAGTGAAGGAAAAAGATAACTTATAGTTGTCGTCCAATTGGTCGACGTCCCCTCCCCTCCCTTCCTCACACGCGGGATCCGCCCACAGTGAATACCTAGCAGTTTTTCCAGATCCACTCCACATATAGCGGTGCTCGCAGGCGGCGCGAACCCAGTAATGGAGACGGAGATGGAGAACCGGCCAGGTGCCCCGAGCAACAAGAAGGTGAGGTTCGCGCCACCGGCGACGTCGTCCTCTGGCGGCATGGCGGTAGCGGCCGGAAGCAACGCGGGCCCGCTCAATGGTTCGGAGAAGCAGGAGTCTTGCCCGGACCGCATCAGCGACCTCCCGGACGGTGTCCTCGGTGAGATCATTTCCCGTCTGTCCACTAAGGAGGGCAACCACACTCAAATCCTCGCACGTCGGTGGCGTCCTTTATGGCGCACCGCTCCTCTCAATCTCGACTGCAGTGAGATCCCTGTCGGTCGTCTTTTTAAGCCCCTAGAAACAGTTCATATCGATGTAGCCTCGATGCTCCCCGGCAAGGATGTCATTCGCATTAGATATTTTGGAACTTGGTGCAGTTTTCAGCTTGACGTTGATGGTTCGTGCCTTCCGGAAGCCATCCTCTCCGGCCATGGGGGCGCAGTTCATCGCCTCTGCATTCCCGCGTGCTACCTCCACTGCAGACCCTCTACAGTCGACGCCTGGCTTCGATCCCCAAGACTGAAGAATCTGCAGGTTCTCGAGTTCTACTACATGTTCCCATGTTTCATTGGACAAACCATCACACTACCACATGAATTCTCTTCGTCCGCGCCCTCGCCACCGACTTCCACGCTGCTGTTTTCCTCCTCGCTGCACACCGTCACATTTGTCTTTGCCAGATACCTGATAAGTATGCACAATCGTTCAAACTTCCACTGCTTAAGAGGCTTTCGTTTTTGGAGGTTGATATATCAGACGTCTCAATGCAAAGCATAATCAACCATGGTTTCCCTGCCCTCGAGTGGCTCCTGCTTGTTTGCAATAACCTGGACCACTGCATCAGAATAAACTCAGCCAAAGTTGAACTCATCTGTATCCTTTGTGAGAATGGTGAACTCGTTGTTGAGGATGCGCCCTCACTTAAACGACTGATTCACGATATTCAGAGCCGGCAGTTGCAGATAACTGTCTTCTCCGCACCTAAACTCGAGTGTCTGTGCAATTTTTATGAAGGATTTCCTGAATCCAAGATTGTTTTTGGCTCTACAGTTATCGAGGTACTAACCTTTTGCACTATACTCTTTAGTTGCATTCGTTCCACTGCCCAAGTTTCATGTCATTCAAACTTTTATCCATCTAGTTTTATTATATGTGCTTGGTGCAGGCTTTGTCTGTAGTCAGCCTATCAATGGTGGTTCAATCTGTGAAGACCCTGCTTATCCACATGTCATTAAATCTGAACAAGGTTGTTGCCTTGATGTGATGCTTTCCTAGCCTAGAGAACTTGTTTATCGAGGTAATGATTTCCAGACGCATTGAAAGCACAAACAATGCATAGTGTACTATATTGGAGGCCTCTCTTTCCCCTTGTAGTCCTCAAGTATTCTCACTCTTCATGCATTTTCAGGGAGGAGTATGCCGCGAGGAAGGTGTAACAAACAAGTGGCGCCACAAGCACCGGGTGTTTCTCAAACAGCATGACATTCGTCTGAAGACAGTAACGCTGGAAAAATATGTACACTGCAAGAAAAACATTAAATTTGCAACGTTCTTTATTCTGAATGCAAAGGAGTTAGAGATTATGAGGCTTAAGTTTATCTCCCCCTAGACAACATCACTGAAGGATTTTATGAACGTCAAGAAGAGGTGCTTCAATGGGGAAACAAGGCTTGTAGACGTTCTCGTCTTATATTGTCAGGGTATTGTAGGCATATGAACTTGGATTTAAAAGTACACATCTGGACAAACCAGTGTCCAATCATGGATTTGCCGGATCCATTGACCTGTGAATGTTGAAAACGGTTATCCGGCTGTCACAGATAGGTGTTATTGCGTGCTTTCCAGTTTGGATTTCCAGCTTGTACTTTATGCACTGTCTGTAAGGTTGTCAGGAACTTGTTTTTGTGCTCTTCAGCCGTGAAGCAACTCACAAGCTCCAAAAACTATCAAGTTTTCATGTTATTGTGCACCGTCTGTAAGTTTGGATTTCTTTTTGTGAATAGAGCGAGCGACTAAAATCATCTGGAACACGCAGTCACGTGTGATGTGACGGTCGTGCCTCTCCAAATAACTCGTTAGCTGAAATATTTTACAATACAGAGGCGCTCGTGCCTCTTGTACCTGTAAGATTGTGCGTCTGTTATCACTGCACAACACTTCCTCTGTGTATGTCAGTGACTCTGTGGTGAACATTTGGGTGGAAACATGCTGCACAGTCTAGAACATTGCATCCTGTAGAACCACAACAGTGCTGTTTCTGCAAATCGAGACGTGCTTGTCGTGGAACCACTGTGCTTGTGCTTTGTTTAAAAGCGTGCTGTCGCTAGCTTCGCAAATTAGCAGCTAGCGACACCCTCCTGTATAAAGCACGCAACTCTCTCATCACGGCTCACCCTCCATCTTCTTCTACTCCGATCCAACTACATGGCCATCAGAGCAAGAGCGAGACGGTGAGAGATCGGCCATGGAGGCGATTTAGGCGACCACCGTACGTCTTATCGAGGTGGTCAGGGAGAGCTACCCGCAACCCAATGCACTTCAGCGCCTCCAGGGGCTGCTCATGTCCGCCACGGCGCGTTCCTTCTTCGACGCCAGCTTCGCCGCGTGGCTCAAGGGTGCACTGGAAGACTTCATCCACAAGTTCAGCTTCGCCCACATCAAGGTGAAGGACCTGACTGCTTGCCTCCATTCCATGCATCGCCTCCGTAAAGGCCACGCCTCCGCCTCAGCTTTCGGGGCCCGGCTCGCCGGACTCCATGGGAACGATCTCTTCCGCGCGCTGATGGCCTTGCAGGTCCCGGTCGGCCCGCCGCCGGAGGACCACCTGGAAGTCGCTCTCGCTGCGCAACGCCTCATCGTGTATGATGACATCGACAAGTTCAGCCAGATCTATGGACAGATTGTTTATGAGGACACCTACAGCGCCGTCCACCAGGCGACCATGGCAGCCTACTTCGACCACATGCAAACTTTGGCGAAGCTCGTTCAGGAGCACATCCACCTTGCCGACGCCACCCCCACTTCTCGTCCAACCTCTGGACCATCAAGGGCACAAGCCCGGGCGCCTTGATTAGGTCCTTGCCTTGGCTCTCCGTTCATTTGCTGCAAGCCACATCCCACATGCTTGGAGGCAAGTTCTATATATTTATGCTAGCTACTACTACTTTTGAGTTTTTAGTGACCCAGTCGATCTGTCATGATCAGGACTTCTATTTATTGTGTGTGTTCTACTATAACTTTGAGTCTAGTATTGTATGCCTGTCATTAAGTTCCATTATTAATTAATACCATCGATCGTTTACTATTACCAACTTAGTTTATCTCTTGTAGTCCACTTTTTATGCATCTCTCTATATGCGTGTGCATGTATAATCTGTTTCATTTCTGATGATGTTAATCAACATGCCTCCTCGTGCCTCTTGTACCTGTAAGATTGTGCGTCTGTTATCACAGCACGACACTTCCTCTGTGTATGTCCGTGACCCTGTGGTGAACGTTTGGGTGGAAACATGCTGCACAGACTAGAACATAGCGTCCTGTAGAACCACGACAGTGCTGTTTCTGCAAATCGAGATGTGCTTGTCGTGGAACCACTGTGCTTGTGCTTTGTTTAAAAGTGTGCCGTCACTCGCTTCGCAAATTACTGGGCCCGTGTTTCACTGTGAAACAATGAAATACATACAGCCACGAACATCCATGCCTTTTATATCGAATAATATATGTAACATTAAGAAAGAAGTGTGACACAACTCAATACGGAATCGTGTCCGTAGGGAGTTCACGTCCGTGATTTTAAATACAAGGAAATAAGCTTTTAAAAACAGCGTCCCTTACATAGGCCATTCTGTGCCTCACAGAGTAAACGCCCGTGGCTGTGCGTAAGACAAAGGTTCAGCTCTGTGGGCTAAACGCACGTGCATCTCCGTCCGATAGAGTCACAGGCTAGCGTGACTCTATGTATTACCACCGACCATGCCTTTGAGCGCTTCATGCCCGTGCCTGTGACCCGAAACACTGAAACAAAGAAAGGCAGGAATGTCCACGCCTTCATCAGTGCACAAGACATTACTCTAGTTGGTACAAAGAACCTTGGCAGCAGTTCACGCCCGTCCTTTTAAAAACAGCGACTCTCGAATCGGCCATTACGTTAATATTCACATCTGTAACCATAAACTTGGAATGAACGTGACCCAGGAAACCAAAACACGTTTGTTATCAAAGTTACTAACAACGAGGTAACGCAAGAAAAAAATAAGAAAATTTCAGTCCACTGCTGAATAGCTTCAGATACAACGATCAGGGTCGCTGGGCGCGATGTTCCTTGATTTCTTTTATCATAACGTATGTGTCCAGCTTGAGCTTGTCGTACTAAAGTTCGAGATTCGCCTTCGCCTTCTCATCCATAAGATCGTACAACCCTGTGGATATCTCCACGATCTTCAAGAGGTGAGCTTCCGTAGCATCAAGCAGGTTCTTCACCTGGGCAATAGAGAAGGTGTCAGATTGATGGCAGGATGCACTATCATCAACTTAGGATAAAGCTCACCACAATGATCCATGTTTCACAACTAAATCAGGTAGCCGAAAGAAAGAAAAAACGAATGAAACGGAAGCAGAGTGAACTTACACATGAGGAAACCTCACCAGTCGATATCTCCTCCTGCGTCTGGACACGGGGCTCTGGAGTAGTGCCATCCTGCATAGCCATGGCGGAGAGTGTCAGGGTAGAGAACAGCAAGAGGAGTGGATGGCCTGGAGGCGGATAAAAGGAGGAAGGGGATGTGGCTAGGGTTTCGAGATTCCGTCTGGCTTATTCATGTTTCACAACAAAATCAAGTAGTCGAAGGAAAGAAAAAAGGAATGAACCGGAAGCAAAGTGAACTTACAGATCAGGAACCCTCACCAGCCTTTATCCCCTCTATTGTCTGGACACGGGGTTCCGCAGTAGTCTCCTCTTGCCCAGCCATGGTGGAGAGGGTCAGGATGGAGAGCAGCAAGAGGAATGGATGGCCTGGCGGCGGGCAGAGGGGGGGGGGAAGAGGGTGTGGGTAGGGTTTCGAGACCCTGTCCTGCTTAAATAGCCGGAGCCTGGCCTCGGGCGATGAGCCAGAGCGACGTCACCGGAGGAGACACACGTCGGACCCTTGGGTTTCCGGAACGGTGCCACGTGGCGTTCACACCCGAATATGAGGAGACGCCCGTCGAAACATTGGGTTTTCGCAATTAACGCATGAACGTGACTCCACGTAAAGCACAAGCATGCCTCCCTGAGCATCCTGACTGTGCCTCTCCTGGTGATAGAGTCGATGGATGCACTTGGAACACAAAGAGACACGAAGGTGACCTCTGACCTGAAACACCGACACACTTGATGGTTTGGTGACGGTTCGTGCATTTGAGTTAAAATCTTATATCTTACAATGAAAACAATTGTAACACGGATAGTTGCCCGATTCTATTAGGTTTCAGTAATAAACGCACAATCGTGACTCCGGGTAAGAACAAACCATGCCTCCGTGGGCTTGACTTCCGTGCCTCTCCTTCTGACCGAGTCCACCGACTCATTCCGAATACAATTAGAGACCTCTGTGCGTGACTCTATATAATTAGAAAACCTTTGAGGGTTGTATGCCCGTGCTTGTGACCCTTGACACTGAAACACAGATAGCCACGAACGTCGATGCCTTTTTCGAATAACATACTATGGACTGCACGTCCGTGCTTTTAAATACAAGGAAATAAGCTTTTAAAAACAGCGTCTCTCATATAAGCCAATCCATGCCTCACAGAGTAAACGCCCGTGGCTGTGCGTAAACAAAGGTTCAGCTTCGTGGGCTAAACGCCCGTGCATCTCCGTATGATAGAGTCACATGCTAGCATGACTCTATGTAATACCTGAAGGAAATATGCCCTAGAGGCAATAATAAAGTTATTATTTATTTCCTTATATCATGATAAATGTTTATTATTCATGCTAGAATTGTATTAACCGGAAACTTGATACATGTGTGAATACATAGACAAACAGAGTGTCACTAGTATGCCTCTACTTGACTAGCTCGTTGATCAAAGATGGTTATGTTTCCTAGCCATAGACATGAGTTGTCATTTGATTAACGGGATCACATCATTAGGAGAATGATGTGATTGACTTGACCCATTCCGTTAGCTTAGCATTCGATCGTTTAGTATGTTGCTATTGCTTTCTTCATGACTTATACATGTTCCTATGACAATGAGATTATGCAACTCCCGTTTACCGGAGGAACACTTTGTGTGCTACCAAACGTCACAACGTAACTGGGTGATTATAAAGGTGCTCTACAGGTGTCTCCAAAGGTACTTGTTGGGTTGGCGTATTTCAAGATTAGGATTTGTCACTCCGATTGTGGGAGAGGTATCTCTGGGCCCACTCAGTAATGCACATCACTATAAGCCTTGCAAGCATTGTAACTAATGAGTTAGTTGCGGGATGATGTATTACGAAACGAGTAAAGAGACTTGTCGGCAACGAGATTGAACTAGGTATTAAGATACCGACAATCGAATCTCGGGCAAGTAACAAAGCAATGACAAAGGGAACAACGTATGTTGTTATGCGGTCTGACCGATAAAGATCTTCGTAGAATATGTGGGAGCCAATATGAGCATCCAGGTTCCGCTATTGGTTATTGACCAGAGATGTGTCTCGGTCATGTCTACATAGTTCTCGAACCCGTAGGGTCCGCATGCTTAACATTACGATGACGGTTATATTATGAGTTTATGTGTTTTGATGTACCGAAGGAGTTCGGAGTCCCGGATGAGATCGGGGACATGACGAGGAGTCTCGAAATGGCCGAGACGTAAAGATCGATATATTGGACGACTATATTCGGACTTCGGAAAGGTTCCGAGTGATTCGGGTATTTTTCGGAGTACCGGAGAGTTATGGGAATTCGTATTGGGCCTTAATGGGCCATACGGGAAAGGAGGGAAAGGCCCCAAAGGGTGGCCGCACCCCTCCCCATGGACTAGTCCGAATTGGACTAGGGAGGGGGCGCCCTCTTCCTTCTTTCTCCTTCTCCCTTCCCTTCTCCTACTCCAACAAGGAAAGGAGGAGTCCTACTCCCGGTAGGAGTAGGACTCCCCCCTTGGCGCGCCCTCCTCCTTGGCCGGCGGCCTCCCCCTTGCTCCTTTATATACGGGGGCAGGGGGGCACCCCAAAGACACAACAATTGATCAATGATCTCTTAGCCGTGTGCGGTGCCCCCCTCCACCATATTACACCTCGATAATATCGTAGCGGTGCTTAGGCGAAGCCCTGCGTCGGTAGAACATCATCATTGTCACCACGCCGTCGTGCTGACGAAACTCTCCCTCAACACTCGGCTGGATCGGAGTTCGAGGGACGTCATCGAGCTGAACGTGTGCTGAACTCGGAGGTGCCGTGCGTTCGGTACTTGATCGGTCGGATCGTGAAGACGTACGACTACATCAACCGCGTTGTGTTAACGCTTCCGCTTTCGGTCTACGAGGGTACGTGGACAAAACTCTCCCCTCTTGTTGCTATGCATCACCATGATCTTGCGTGTGCGTAGAATTTTTTTGAAATTACTACGTTCCCCAACAGTGGCATCCGAGCCTGGTTTTATGCGTTGATGTTATGCACGAGTAGAACACAAGTGAGTTGTGGGCGATATAAGTCATACTGCTTACCAGCATGTCATACTTTGGTTCAGCTGTATTGTGAGATGAAGAGGCCCGGACCGACATTACGCGTACGCTTACGTGAGACTGGTTTCACTGTTGCGAGCACTCGTTGCTTAAAGGTGACTGGCGGGTGTCTGTCTCTCTCACTTTAGTTGAACCGAGTGTGGCTACGCCCGGTCCTTGCGAAGGTTAAAACAACACCAACTTGACAAACTATCGTTGTGGTTTTGATGCGTAGGTAAGAACGGTTCTTTCTAAGCCCGTAGCAGCCACGTAAAACTTGCAACAACAAAGTAGAGGACGTCTAACTTGTTTTTGCAGGGCATGTTGTGATGTGATATGGGCAAGACATGATGCTATATTTTATTTTATGAGATGATCATGTTTTGTAACCGAGTTATCGGCAACTGGCAGGAGCCATATGGTTGTCGCTTTATTGTATGCAATGCAATCGCCATGTAATTGTTTTACTTTATCACTAAGCGGTAGCGATAGTCGTAAAAGCAATAGTTGGCGAGACGACAACGATACTACGATGGAGATCAAGGTGCGAAGCCGGTGACGATGGTGATCATGACGGTGCTTCGGAGATGGAGATCACAAGCACAAGATGATGATGGCCATATCATATCACTATATTGATTGCATGTGATGTTTATCTTTTGTGCATCTTATCTTGCTTTGATTGACGGTAGCATTATAAGATGATCTCTCACTAAAATTTCAAGATAAAAGTGTTCTCCCTGAGTATGCACCGTTGCCAAAGTTCGTCGTGCCCAGACACCACGTGATGATCGGGTGTGATAAGCTCTACGTCCATCTACAACGGGTGCAAGCCAGTTTTGCACACGCAGAATACTCATGTTAAACTTGACGAGCCTAGCATATGCAGATATGGCCTCGGAACACTGAGACCGAAAGGTCGAGCGTGAATCATATACTAGATATGATCAACATAGTGATGTTCACCATTGAAAACTACTCCATTTCACGTGATGATCGGTTATGGTTTAGTTGATTTGGATCACGTAATCACTTAGATGATTAGAGAGATGTCTATCTAAGTGGGAGTTCTTAAGTAATATGATTAATAGAACTTAAATTTATCATGAACTTAGTCCTGATAGTATTTTGCAAATTATGTTGTAGATCAATAGCTCGCGTTGTTGCTTCCCTGTGTTTATTTTTGATATGTTCCTAGAGAAAAATTATGTTGAAAGATGTTAGTAGCAATTACATGGACTGGGTCCGTAACTTGAGGATTATCCTCATTGCTGCACAGAAGAATTACGTCCTGGAAGCACCGCTGGGTTCCAGGCCTCCTGCAAGAGCAACACCAGAAGTTATGAACGTCTGGCAGAGCAAAGCTGATGACTACTCGATAGTTCAGTGTGCCATGCTTTACGGCTTAGAACCGGGTCTTCAACGACGTTTTGAACGTCATGGAGCATATGAGATGTTCCAGGAGTTGAAGTTAATATTTCAAGCAAATGCCCGGATTGAGAGATATGAAGTCTCTAATAAGTTCTACAGCTGCAAGATGGAAGAGAATAGTTCTGTCAGCGAGCATATACTCAAAATGTCTGGGTATAATAATCACTTGATTCAACTGGGAGTTAATCTTCCGGATGATAGCGTCATTGACAGAATTCTTCAATCACTACCACCAAGCTACAAGAGCTTCCTGATGAACTATAACATGCAAGGGATGAATAAGACAATTCCCGAGCTCTTCGCAATGCTAAAGGCAGCGGAGGTAGAAATCAAAAAGGAGCATCAAGTGTTGATGGTCAGTAAGACCACTAGTTTCAAGAAAAAGGGCAAAGGGAAGAAGAAGGGGAACTTCAAGAAGAACAGCAAGCAAGTTGCTGTTCAGGAGAAGAAACCCAAATCTGGACCTAAGCCTAAAACTGAGTGCTTTTACTGCAAGCAGACTGGTCACTGGAAGCGGAACTGCCCCAAGTATTTGGCGGATAAGAAGGATGGCAAGGTGAACAAAGGTATATGTGATATACATGTTATTGATGTGTACCTTACCAGAGCTCGCAGTAGCACCTAGGTATTTCATACTGGTTCTGTTGCAAATATTTGCAACTCTAAACAGGGACTACGGATTAAGCGAACACTGGCCAAGGACGAGGTGACGATGCGCGTGGGAAACGGTTCCAAAGTCGATGTGATCGCCGTCGGCACGCTACCTCTACATCTTCCTTCGGGATTAGTATTAGACCTAAATAATTGTTATTCGGTGCCAGCGTTGAGCATGAACATTATATCTGGATCTTGTTTAATGCGAGATGGTTATTCATTTAAATCAGAGAATAATGGTTGTTCTATTTATATGAGTAATATCTTTTATGGTCATGCACCCTTGAAGAGTGGTCTATTTTTAATGAATCTCGGTAGTAGTGACACACATATTCATAATGTCGAAGCCAAAAGATGCAGAGTTGATAATGATAGTGCAACTTATTTGTGGCACTGCCTTTTAGGTCATATCGGTGTAAAGCGCATGAAGAAACTCCATAATGATGGACTTTTGGAATCACTTGATTATGAATCACTTGGTACTTGCGAACCGTGTCTCATGGGCAAGATGACTAAAACACCGTTCTCCGGAACTATGGAGAGAGCAACAGATTTGTTGGAAATCATACATACAAATGTATGTGGTCCGATGAATATTGAGGCTCGTAGCAGGTATCATTATTTTCTGACCTTCACAGATGATTTGAGCAGATATGGGTATATCTACTTAATGAAACAGAAGTCTGAAACATTTGAAAAGTTCATATAATTTCAGAGTGAAGCGGAAAATCATCGTAACAAGAAAACAAAGTTTCTACGATCTGACCGTGGAGAAGAGTATTTGAGTTACGAGTTTGGCCTTCAGTTAAAACAATGTGAAATAGTTTCACTACTCACGCCACCTGGAACACCACGGTGTAATGGTGTGTCCGAACATCGTAACCGTACTTTATTAGATATGGTGCGATATATGATGTCTCTTACCGATCTACCACTATCGTTTTGGGGTTATGCTTTAGAGACGGCTGCATTCACTTTAAATAGGGGACCATCGAAATCCGTTGAGACGACGCCTTATGAACTATGGTTTGGCAAGAAACCAAAGTTGTCATTTCTTAAAGTTTGGGGTTGCGATGCTTATGTGAAGAAACTTCAACCTGATAAGCTCGAACCTAAATCGGAGAAATGTGTCTTCATAGGATACCCAAAGGAGACTGTTGGGTACACCTTCTATCACAGATCCGAAGGCAAGACATTCGTTGCTAAGAATGGATCCTTTCTAGAGAAGGAGTTTCTCTGGAAAGAAGTGAGTGGGAGGAAAGTAGAACTTGATGAGGTAATTGTACCTGCTCCCTTATTGGAAAGTAGTTCATCGCAGAAACCAGTTTCTGTGACGCCTATACCAATTAGTGAGGAAGTTAATGATGATGATAATGGAACTTCAGATCAAGTTATTACTGAACCTCGTAGGTCAACCAGAGTAAGATCCGCACCAGAGTGGTACGGTAATCCTGTTCTGGAGGTTATGTTGCTAGACCATGACGAACCTACGAACTATGAAGAAGCGATGGTGAGCCCAGATTCCGCAAAATGGCTTGAAGCCATGAAATCTGAGATGAGATCCATGTATGAGAACAAAGTACGGACTTTGATTGACTTGCCCAATGATCGGCGAGCCATTGAGATTAAATGGATCTTCAAGAGGAAGACGGACGCTGAGAGTAGTGTTACTATCTACAAAGCTAGAATTGTCGCAAAAGGTTTTCGACAAGTTTAAGGTGTTGACTACGATGAGAGTTTCTCACTCGTATCTATGCTTAAGTCTGTTCGAATCATATTAGCAAATTGCCGCATTTTATGAAATCTGGCAAATGGATAAACAAAACTGCATTCCTTAATGGATTTATTAAAGAAGAGTTGTATATGATGCAACCAGAAGGTTTTGTCAATCCTAAAGGTGCTAACAAAATATGCAAGCTCCAGCGATCCATCTATGGACTGGTGCAAGCATCTCGGAGTTGGAATATACGCTTTGATAAGTTGATCAAAGGATATAGTTTTATACAGACTTGCGGTGAAGCCCGTATTTACAAGAAAGTGAGTGGGAGCACTACAGCATTTCTGATAAGTATATGTGAATGACATATTGTTGATCGGAAATAATGTAGAATTATTCTGCAAAGCATAAAGGAGTGTTTGAAAGGAGTTTTTCAAAGAAAGACCTTGGTGAAGCTGCTTACATATTAAGCATCAAGATCTATAGAGATAGATCAAGACGCTTGATAAGTTTTTTTTCAATGAGTACATGCCTTAACAAGATTTTGAAGTGGTTCAAAATGGAACAGTCAAAGAAAGAGTTCTTGCCTGTGTTACAAGGTGTGAAATTGAGTAAGACTCAAAGCCCGACCACGGCAGAAGATAGAAAGAGAATGAAAGTCATTCCCTATGCCTCGGCCATAGGTTCTATAAAGTATGCCATGCTGTGTACCACATCTATTGTATACCCTACACTAATTTTGGCAAGGGAGTACAATAGTGATCTAGGAGTAGATCACTGGATAGCGGTCAAAATTATCCTTAGTGGTATAAGGATATGTTTCTCGATTATGGAAGTGACAAAAGGTTCATCGTAAAGGGTTATGTCGATGCAAGTTTTTACACTAATCTAGATGACTCTAAGTCTCGGTCTAGATACATATTGTAAGTGGGAGCAATTAGCTAGAGTAGCTCCGTGCAGAGCATTGTAGACATAGATATTTGCAAAATACTTACGGATCTGAATGTGACAGACCCGTTGACTAAAATTATCTCACAATCAAAACATGATCACACATTAGTACTCTTTGGATGTTAATCACATAGCGATGTGAACTAGATTACTGACTCTAGTAAACCCTTTGGGTGTTGGTCACATGAATATATGAACTATGGGTGTTAATCACATGATGATGTGAACTATTGATGTTAAATCACATGGCGATGTGAACTAGATTATTGACTCTAGTGCAAGTGGGAGACTGAAGGAAATATGCCCTAGAGGCAATAATAAAGTTATTATTTATTTCCTTATATCATGATAAATGTTTATTATTCATGCTAGAATTGTATTAACCGGAAACTTGATACATGTGTGAATACATAGACAAACAGAGTGTCACTAGTATGCCTCTACTTGACTAGCTCGTTGATCAAAGATGGTTATGTTTCCTAGCCATAGACATGAGTTGTCATTTGATTAACGGGATCACATCATTAGGAGAATGATGTGATTGACTTGACCCATTCCGTTAGCTTAGCATTCGATCGTTTAGTATGTTGCTATTGCTTTCTTCATGACTTATACATGTTCCTATGACAATGAGATTATGCAACTCCCGTTTACCAGAGGAACACTTTGTGTGCTACCAAACGTCACAACGTAACTGGGTGATTATAAAGGTGCTCTATAGGTGTCTCCAAAGGTACTTGTTGGGTTGGCGTGTTTGAAGATTAGGATTTGTCACTCCGATTGTCGGAGAGGTATCTTTGGGCCCACTCAGTAATGCACATCACTATAAGCCTTGCAAGCATTGTAACTAATGAGTTAGTTGCGGGATGATGTATTATGGAACGAGTAAAGAGACTTGCCGGTAACGAGATTGAACTAGGTATTAAGATACCGATGATCGAATCTCGGGCAAGTAACATAGCAATGACAAAGGGAACAACGTATGTTGTTATGCGGTCTGACCGATAAAGATCTTCGTAGAATATGTGGGAGCCAATATGAGCATCCAGGTTCCGCTATTGGTTATTGACCGGAGAGGTGTCTCGGTCATGTCTACATAGTTCTCGAACCCGTAGGGTCCGCATGCTTAACATTACGATGACGGTTATATTATGAGTTTATGTGTTTTGATGTACCGAACGAGTTCGGAGTCCCGTATGAGATCGGGGACATGACGAGGAGTCTCGAAATGGCCGAGACGTAAAGATCGATATATTGGACGACTATATTCGGACTTCGGAAAGGTTCCGAGTGATTCGGGTATTTTTCGGAGTACCGGAGAGTTACGGGAATTCGTATTGGGCCTTAATGGGCCATACGGGAAAGGTGAGAAAGGCCCCAAAGGGTGGCCACACCCGTCCCCATGGACTAGTCCGAATTGGACTAGGGAGGGGGGGCGCCCCCTTCCTTCTTTCTCCTTCTCCCTTCCCTTCTCCTACTCCAACAAGGAAAGGAGGAGTCCTACTCCCGGTAGGAGTAGGACTCCCCCCTTGGCGCGCCCTCCTCCTTGGTCGGCGGCCTCCCCCTTGCTCCTTTATATACGGGGGCAGGGGGCACCCCAAAGACACAACAATTGATCATTGATCTCTTAGCCGTGTGCGGTGCCCCCCTCCACCATATTACACCTCGATAATATCGTAGCGGTGCTTAGGCGAAGCCCTGCGTCGGTAGAACATCATCATTGTCACCACGCCGTCGTGCTGACGAAACTCTCCCTCAACACTCGGCTGGATCTGAGTTCGAGGGACGTCATCGAGCTGAACGTGTGCTGAACTCGGAGGTGCCGTGCGTTTGGTACTTGATCGGTCGGATCGTGAAGACGTACGACTACATCAACCGCGTTGTGTTAACGTTTCCGCTTTCGGTCTACGAGGGTACGTGGACAACACTCTCCCCTCTCGTTGCTATGCATCACCATGATCTTGCGTGTGCGTAGAATTTTTTTGAAATTACTACGTTCCCCAACAATACCACCTACCATGCCTTTGAACGCTTCATGCCCGTGCCTCTGACCCGAAACACTGAATCAAAGATGAGGTGGCTGCCGCGGGTTTCCGCTATAAAAGCATGAACGTGACCCCGCGTAAAACGCAAGCATGCCTCTCTAGGCCGCCATACCGTGCCTCTCCTGGTGATAGAGTCAACGGAATCAATTGGAACACAAAGAGACACGAACGTGACTCTGGATAATAACAGGTCAATGTGTTTGTGGGCTTGACAACCGTGCCTGTGACCTGAAACACTGACACACAGAAAGTCGCCTTCATGCGTAAAGGACCGTGACACTACTGAACATAGAAAGTCGCCCTTATGCATTTGAGTTAAAATCTTACAACGAAAACAATTGTAACATGGACAGTCGGCTGTCACTCTGTAGCACTTAATGACAGTAACGTTGCACTGCAGAGAAGCATGGTGTATGTACAACCTGCTATTGCTACTCCGATCGACGAGCGTGCTACTATTGCATGCAGGGCAGTGCTTCCCTATTCTAAAAGGCTGTGCCTCGTTTCCTTCCTCAATCAGGAAAGAAACAATTTCAATATTTATTATTTTGTGGGGGAAATAATATCAATATTAATAATATACTTGTTCTCCAACCGCCCCTTCGATCCTGTTAAGATTAATTAACATGGTAGTTAAGGGATTAATTCCTGCTTGTAACGGCGGTTGCTTTCTGCAATCGCGTCGGTTCTGTCAGAACCGATGCCCCCTGAAAACGCATGTTCCAGTGCTATATATAGCACGTCATCTAATGCAAGGAGAGGAGTTCGATCATTTGTTCTTGTCGATCCTGAACGGATCCCTCCACTCTTCTCCCCTTCCCTCCCGTCCCTAGTTACGCTTAGCCGTCTTTTCAGATCCATGCCACATATAGCAGCGCTCGCAGGCAGCGCGAACCTAGGAATGGACACGAAGATGGAGATCCACTCCGGTGCGCCATGCACCAAGAGGGCGAGGCTCGCGCCACCGGCGACGCCGTCCTCTGGTGGTTTGGCGGTAGCGGCTGGAAGCGGCGAGGGTGCCCCTACTGATTTCGAGGATCAGGAAGAGCAGTCTGGTCCGGACCGCATCAGCAACCTCCCGGACGCCATCCTCGGTGAGGTCATTTCCCGTCTCTCCACTAGAGAGGGCATCCGCACTCGAATGCTCGCACGTCGTTGGTGCCCTGTTTGGCCGACCGCTGCTCTGAATCTGGACTGCCGTGAGATCCCTGTCGCTCGTCTTTTTAACGCCCTAGAAACAGTTCATATCGTGATCATTAGTAGGGCCTCTGCCTACAACGAGGAGCTTGCTCACATACAATACATCGGAACTTAGCATTAGGGAAAAACAGTTCCTGGTGATGGTTCGTGCCTTCCAGAGTCCATCCTCTCCAGCCATGTGGGCGCAGTTCTCCGCCTTTGTATACCGGTGTGCTACCTCCAATGCAGACCCTCTACTGTCCACGCCTGGCTTGAGTCCCCTAGATTGAACAATCTCCAGGTGCTTGAGTTTTACTACCTGTTTCCACGATTCGTGAAAAAAACTATCAAACTATCACACACATGCTCTTCATCTACGCCCTCACTACCGAAGTTCGTCTTTCGGTTTTCCTGTTCTCTGTGCACTGCCAGCTTCGCGTGTTGCCAGATACCAGACCATTATGTAGAGGTACTTGAACTACCACTGGTCAAGAGACTTTCGCTTGTTGAGGTTGTTATATCAGACTTCTCGTTGCAAAGCATGATCAACTCTAGTTGCCCTGCGCTCGAGTGCCTGCTGCTTGTTTGCAATAGAGAAAGGCATCGGATCACAATAAATTCGCCTAACCTTGTAAGCATCGGCATCTGTGGTGAGAAAGGAAAATTCATCATCGAGGATGCCCCCTCACTTCAACGGTTGATCCATGATATCCAAAGCAATAACATGGAGGTATTCATCGTCTCTGCACCTAAACTGGAGACATTGGGCAAATTCAGGATCTCGCTTGGCTCCACAGGTCTTATGATACTGAAATTTCACAATAATTCCAGCTGCATTTGCTTGAGAAAGTAGTTTCAGGTCATCCAACCTTTTGTTCTAATAATTTTATGTTTTATTTTCTATGTTCTGTGAAGGGTTTGGCGATGGTTAGCCTGTCTACAATGCGGCAATCTGTCAAAACCTTGCTTTTGTTCATGACTTATAAAGGGGACCTGGTCGTTCACTTGATTAAGTGCCTTCCAAATATGGAGAACTTATTTGTTGAGGTGATGATTCTCACGCCCAATGAAAAGCTCATACCGTGCATAGTGGAGCACTCCTTGCATCTCAAAACGCTTGTCTTACATTTTGTCTGCAAATGGATACACCCCATGTCTAGGCATGTTTTTTTATTATACATACATCCGTATCTAGGGAAATGTTCGACGAACTGATTGGGACGGGGGTCATAGAATTTACCGTTCATTTTCTCCTTCCATAGATCTTAAGTATCTTTCAATTTTCATGTGTTTTCAGGGAGGATTCGTTACCGATGGTGCAAGAAATATTTGGCGTCGCAAGCACCGTGCGTTTGTCAAAGAACACATCATTCGTTTAAAGACAGTAACGCTGGAAGATTATGAAAAAAGCGGGAAGAACACTGAGTTTGTGAGGTTATTTATTCTGAATGCAATGGAGCTAGAGACCATGAGGATTAAGTTTCGCTTTCCCACAGACTTCACGGAAGAATTTTACGAACAGCAACAGAAGTTGTTCCTGTGGGAGAATAAAGCTTCCAAACGCGCCCATCTCAAATTATCAGCATGCTGCAATCATTTGTGCTTGGATTTGAAACACAAGCGTGTTGAATGCTTGGATTTGTCAGATCCGTTCACTTGTGCCTGCTGGACACAGGGCCGTAGTTAGTTCCTCAAGCTAGTACGGTTAGAAGTTGTTGCACCAATCCGAGACTGTGTTATGTCTAAACATGGCCAAACAATCCATTCGCCTTTTGCACCATTTTGTAAGCTTGTTATAACAATGCTTTTGTGTTATGCACCTGCTGTTCTGATAATTTGATAGTTTTATGTCATTCTATCATGATGCTACAAAAACATTCGTGTGCGGTAGTCGACTAGGGAACAAAAACATTTGGAAGAGAAGAGGCAGTGCCATGGCTGTTCTACAATGAACGTGCATCTAGTGCATGTAAACCAGTGCGTCTGGAGTGACCGGACGGCACCGCCTCCTAGCAGACACACACATGGCCGTGGCTCTGCTTAATCTCAAACTCGTGCTCTCGGCGACCTCAGACTGTACGTCCCTTTCATGAAAACGCATGTCCATGAAAGAGTTTATATCTGAGTACAAACAATCGAGTCACGGAGGCACGGACGTGCGTCGGCTTCAGGAATAAGCACGACTCTGTAGATTGTAGATTTTATGTGTGTCAGCGCTAGTGCGGTGCTCCTGTCTCACATAGGACTGTGCCTTTGACAAGTCAGTGCCACATTATGAGAGGCATGGTTCCCCATGCCTGCCAAAGCGACATCTGTGCCTTGCTAGATTATAGTAACCCATGTCTCGTGGAACGATCCAAGACGAAAGGTTGCCGGATGCGCCTCGCTGGCAGCACGTTTCTTTGAAATATAAAATATTCAGGAGATCAATATTTGATGTGCGTAGACCATCACACACCCTCTGAAAGATTGCAAAAAATGAGATACATGCCTCTAGCCAAATAACCATGACTTTAGCCAGGTAACCATGTCCAAGCATAAACTTATACTAGATGAGTATCCCTTGCAACGTTGAAAAGAAGGCAACTGTTAATGACCATTCTTCGAGGATTGCCTTGATCATCAGGAGGTCATCAGTGTTCGGAAACCCTTGCCCCAAAAGATCACAGATGACGCTTTGCATCTTCTTTCTATTCTCCTTTAGCTTATGCACCTCCTCCTTTTGAAAATCCCTGTCCAGCTTAATCTCACCCCTCTCGTCCTTAAGATTCTGAATGGCACTTGTGAGAGACCTCTGAATGCGCTTGACGTCTTTATCAACAATGCCCATCTGCTTCTTCTGCCTGTCAATCTTCATGGTAGTAGCATTAGTTCTTTCTACAGCTGCAACAAGATTCTCGAGCTTAAGGTTCACTTGTTCAATATCCATTTTAAGCCTGCTTATCTCTTCATTCTTTGCTTGCCTATCATCATTGCTCTCATGCAACATCCCCCAGAGCTTGAGTAGGCACCTCTGCATAATGATAGGCCATAGGTGGTCAACCCATTCGACGACTCCACAGTTCATGCCTCTCTGCGAACAAAAAGGAACAAAATGAACAGAGACTATTAATACACTGCTGCACATGCTCTGGGACATAATAAAGTTGACATATACTTGGTTTATAACCTCTTTCAACTAAGTATGTACCGTGTTTGTGTAATGTGGCACGTCAATGGTTAGGTACCCACATCACTAATTATGGTACTTCGCCCACCCAGTCCGCGGAGTTATTTCATAATTGTACTTAGTTTCTTTTAAGCCAGCTTGAATTAATCTGGATCTACCTCTGCAGTCAACTTATTTAGAGAGTGTTTTTTGGAAGAATATACTGACCATTAAACAGAAGTCCCATTTGTAAACAAACATTAGAGTGTCTAGATCACTTCTTTTGTGTTCAATAATGTATAATAAGTAGTGACCTTTACCCTTTATGTAAAGTAAAAGGACTACACAATATATCCTACAATCAACATGAAAACACAAGAAGAAATCAGTCTTCTTTGGAAGACTACATGTCCTATATCTAAACAGTTTGATTCAACAAGAAAGTAGCTAGCTCGGATTTTCGAAAGTGACTAACTTTCACAGCATAGCCGTAGAACCTCCTCCCCGTGTCACTTCCTTCAAAGGCCACACACCTGAGAGGCTTGGTATCGTGGAGAACGCAATAGAGAGGACGGTCGAGATCTTTGCCATAGAAATCACGGTCTTCGATGGTATCAGGGTTCTCCTACAAGGACACATGAATGTTTAGAGCTCAGGTCTTTTCTTGGGAAAACAAACCCTAGTTCAATGCTCCGCATGTAGCAGGAAATCACCTACATAGAAATCAAAATCCAGCTCAAGGAAGTTCAAGCCTTCCTTCCTCCCCTCTTCTCCGAACTTTGGTGTCGACATGGCCCGGAGGATGTGAGCAGATGCGGTGCCGTAGGCGGCGTCAAATTTGATAGGAGAGAGAGAGGGAGAGAGAGAGGGGAAGAGATATAGTGAGAGAGCAAGAGGGGAAATGAAAGTGAGGGACTTTGACATGGTTCGGCTCGACCAAATATTCCACTGATACGTCCATTTTGCATCATGCTTTTATATCGATATTTATTGCATTATGGGCTGTTATTACACGTTATGTCACAATACTTATGCCTATTCTCTCTTATTTTACAAGGTTTACATGAAGAGGGAGAATGCCGGCAGCTGGAATTCTGGACTGGAAAAGGAACAAATATTAGAGACCTATTCTGCACAGCTTCAAAAGTCCTGAAACTTCATGGAAGTTATTTTTGGAATTAATAAAAAATACTGGCTAAAGAATCCATCAGAGGGGGCCCACACCCTGGCCACGAGGGTGGGAGCGGGCCCCTGCCTCCTGGGCCCCCTGGCAGGCCTCCGGTGCCCATCTTCTACTATATGAAGTCTTTCGTCCGAGAAAAAATCATAAGCAAGCTTTCGGGAAGAAACTCCGCTGCCACGAGGCGGAAGCTTGGCAGAACCAATCTAGGGCTCCGGCAGAGCTGTTCTGTCGGGGAAACTCCCCTCCGGGAGGGGGAAATCATCGCCATCGTCATCACCAAACGATCCTCTCATCGGGAGGGGGTCAATCTCCATTAACATCTTCACCAGCACCATCTCCTCTCAAACCCTAGTTCATCTCTTGTATCCAATCTTTGTCCCAAAGCCTCAGATTGGTACCTGTGGGTTGCTAGTAGTGTTGATTACTCCTCGTAGTTGATGCTAGTTGGTTTATTTGGTGGAAGATCATATGTTCAGATCCTTTATGCATATTAGTACCCCTCTGATTATGAACATGAATATGATTTGTGAGTAGTTACGTTTGTTCCTGAGGACACGGGAGAAGTCTTGCTATAAGTAGTCATGTGAATTTGGTATTCGTTCGATATTTTGATGAGATGTATGTTGTCTCTCCTCTAGTGGTGTTATGTGAACGTCGACTACATGACACTTCACCATTATTTGGGCCTAGAGGAAGGCATTGGGAATTAATAAGTAGATGATGGGTTGCTAGAGTGACAGAAGCTTAAACCCTAGTTTATGCGTTGCTTCGTAAGGGCCTGACTTGGATCCATATGTTTCATGCTATGGTTAGGTTTACCTTAATACTTCTTTTGTGGTTGCGGATGCTTGTAATAGGGGTTAATCATAAGTGGGATGCTTGTCCAAGAAAGGGCAGTACCCAAGCACCGGTCCACCCACATACCAAATTATCAAAGTAACGAACGCGAATCATATGAGCATGATGAAAACTAGCTTGACGATAATTCCCATGTGTCCTCGGGACCGCTTTTCTCTATATAAGAGTTTGTCCAGGCTTGTCCTTTGCTACAAAAAGGATTGGGCCATCTTGCTGCACCATGTTTACTTTCATTACTTGTTACCCGTTACAAATTACCTTATCACAAAACTATCTGTTACCGATAATTTCAGTGCTTGCAGAGAATACCTTGCTGAAAACCGCTTATCATTTCCTTCTGCTCCTTGTTGGGTTCGACACTCTTACTTATCGAAAGGACTATGATAGATCCCCTATACTTCTGGGTCATCAAGACTCTTTTCTGGCGCCATTGCTAGGGAGTGAAGCGCCTTTGGTAGGTGGAATTTGGTAAGGAAAACTTTATATAGTGTGCTGAAATTTACTGTCACTTGTTACTATGGAAAGTAATCCTCTGAGGGGCTTGTTCGAGGTATCTTCACCCCGACCAGTAGAGCAAAGGTTTGCTCCTCAACCTATTGAAACTACTGAAAATGTTTACTTTGAAATTCCTTCGGGTATGATAGAGAAACTGCTAGCTAATCCTTTCACAAGAGATGGAACATTGCATCCCTATTTGCACCTAATCTATGTGGATGAAGTTTGTTGATTATTTAAGCTTGCAGGTATGCCCAAGGATGTTATCAAGAAGAAGGTCTTCCCTTTATCGTTGAAGGGAGGGGCATTGACATGGTATAGTCTATGTGATGATATGGGATCATGGAACTACAACCGATTGAAATTGGAATTTCATCAGAAGTTTTATCCTATGCATCTTGTTCATCGTGGTCGTAATTACATATATAATTTTTGGCCTCGCGAAGGAGAAAGCATCGCTCAAGCTTGGGGGAGGCTTAAGTCAATGTTATATTCATGCCCCAATCATGAGCTCTCAAGAGAAATGATTATTCAAAAAATTTATGCTCGACTTTCTCTCAAGAATCGCTCCATGCTCGATACTTGTTGTATTGGATCTTTTATGATGAAGACTATTGAATTCAAATGGGATTTATTTGAAAGAATTAAATGCAACTCTGAAGATTGGGACCTCGACGAAGGTAAGGAGTCAGGTATAACACCTAAGTTTGATTGTGTTAAATCTTTTATGGATACCGATGTTTTTCGTGAATTTAGCACTAAATATGGACTTGACTCTGAGATAGTAGCTTCTTTCTGTGAATCCTTTGCTACTCATGTTGATCTCCCTAAGGAGAAATGGTTTAAATATAATCCTCCCATTGAAGTAAAAGTAGTTGCACCTATTAAAGTTGAAGAAAAGACTATCACTTATAATGATCCTGTCGTTCCTACTGCTTATATTGAGAAGCCACCTTTCCCTGTTAGAATAAAGGATCATGCTAAAGCTTCAACTGTGGTCAACAAAAGTAATATTAAGACACCCAAACCCCCTGAGCAAATTAAATTTAAACCTAGTATTGCTATGGTTAAAGATCTCTTGGCTGATAGTATTGATGGGCATGTTATTTACTTCTGTGAGGAAACTGCTAGATTTGCTAGACCTGATACAAAAAATAAACATAGACCTGTTGTAGGCATGCCTGTTATTTCTGTTAAAATAGGAGATCATTGTTATCATGGCTTACGTGATATGGGTGCTAGTGCAAGTGCTATACCTCATTCCTTATACAAAGAAATTATGCATGATATTGCACCTGCTGAGATAGAAGAAATTGATGTTACAATTAAGCTTGCCAATAGAGATACTATTTCTCCAATCGGGATTGTTAGAGGTGTTGAAGTCTTGTGTGGGAAAGTTAAATATCCTACTGATTTTCTTGTTCTTGGTTCCCCACAAGATAACTTTTGTCCCAACATATTTGGTAGACCCTTCTTGAATATTGTTAATGCCAGGATATACTGCGAAAAGGATGTTGTTACTATTGGCCTGGGGGATATGTCTCATGAGTTTAACTTTGCTATATTTCGTAGACAACCCCATGATGAGGAATTGCCTAGTAAAGATGAAATTATTGGTCTTGCTTCTATTGCCGTGCCTCCTAGTGATCCTTTAGAACAATATTTGCTAGACCATGAAAATGATATGTATACGAATGAAAGGAGGGAAATAGATGAAGTATTCTTTAAACAGGGACCTATTTTGAAACACAACTTGCCTGTTGAAATCCTAGGGGATCCTCCTCCACCCAAGGGTGATCCCGTGTTTGAGCTTAAACCATTACGTGATACTCTAAAATATGCTTATCTTGATGAAAAGAAGATATATCCTGTTATTATTAGTGCTAACCTTTCAGAGCATGAAGAAAAGAAATTATTGAAAACTTTGAAGAAGCACCATGCTGCTATTGGATATACTCTTGATGATCTTAAGGGCATTAGTCCCACTCTATGCCAGCACAAAATAAAATTGGAGAAAGATGCTAAACCAGTTTTTGATCACCAATGACGGTTAAATCCTAAGATGAAAGAAGTGGTAAGGAAAGAAATACTAAAGCTTCTAGAGGCAGGTATAATTTATCCCGTTGCTGATAGTCAGCGGGTGAGTCCTGTTCATTGTGTTCCTAAGAAGGGAGGTATTACTGTTGTTCCTAATGATAAAGATGAATTGATCCCACAAAGAATTATTACAGGTTATAGAATGGTAATTGATTTCCGCAAATTAAATAAAGCTACTAAAAAGGATCATTACCCTTTACCTTTTATTGATCAAATGCTAGAAAGATTATCCAAACATACACATTTTTGCTTTCTAGATGGCTATTCTGGTTTCTCTCAAATACCTGTGTCAAAAGAGGATCAAGAAAAGACCACTTTTACTTGCCCTTTCGGTACCTTTGCTTATAGACGTATGCCTTTTGGTTTATTTAATGCACCTGCTACCTTTCAAAGATGCATGATGGCTATATTCTCTGATTTTTGTGAAAAGATTGTTGAGGTTTTCATGGATGATTTCTCCGTTTACGGAACTTCTTTTGATGATTGCTTGAGCAACCTTAATCGAGTTTTGCAGAGATGTGAAGAAACTAATCTTGTCTTGAATTGGGAGAAGTGCCACTTTATGGTTAATGAAGGTATTGTCTTGGGGCATAAAATTTCTGAAAATGGTATTGAAGTTGACAAAGCTAAAGTTGATGCTATTGAAAAGATGTCGTGTCCCAAGGACATTAAAGGTATAAGAAGTTTCCTTGGTCATGTCGGTTTTTATAGGAGGTTTATTAAGGACTTCTCTAAAACCTCCAGGCCTCTGACTAATCTCTTACAAAAATATATTCCTTTTGTCTTCGATGATGATTGTGTAGAAGCATTTGAAATACTTAAGAAAGCATTGAATTCTGCACCTATTGTTCAACCACCTGATTGGAATTTACCCTTTGAAATTATGTGCGATGCTAGTGATTATGCTGCAGGTGCTATTCTAGGGCAAAGAGTTGATAAGAAATTAAATGTTATTCAATATGCTAGTAAAACTCTAGACAATGCCCGGAGAAATTATGCTACTACTGAAAAAGAATTTTTAGCAGTTGTATTTGCTTGTGATAAGTTCAGACCTTATATTGTCGATTCTAAAGTAACTGTTCACACTGATCATGCTGCTATTAAATATCTTATGGAAAAGACAGATGCTAAGCGTAGACTTATTAGATGGCTTCTCTTTCTACAAGAATTTGACTTGCATATTATTGATAGAAAGGGAGCTGACAACCCCGTTGCAGACAACTTGTCTAGGTTAGAGAATGTTCTTGATGACCCACTACCTATTGATGATAGCTTTCCTGATGAAAAATTAGCCGTCATAAATGCTTCCCATACTGCTCCATGGTATGTTGATTATGCTAATTATATTGTTGCTAAATTTATACCACCTAGTTTCACATACCAGCAAAAGAAAAAGTTTTTCTATGATTTGAGGCATTACTTCTGGGATGACCCACACCTTTATAAAGAAGGAGTAGATGGTGTCATTAGACGTTGTATACCTGAGCATGAACAGGAACAGATCCAATGCAAGTGTCACTCCGAGGCTTACGGAGGACATCACGCCGGAGATAGAACTGCGCATAAGGTATTGCAATCCGGTTTTTATTGGCCTACTCTCTTCAAAGATGCCCGTAAGTTTGTCTTATCTTGCGATGAATGTCAAAGGATTGGTAATATTAGTAGACGTCAAGAAATGCCTACGAATTATTCACTTGTTATTGAACCATTTGATGTTTGGGGCTTTGATTATATGGGACCGTTTCCTTCCACTAATGGTTATACACATTTTTTAGTTGTTGTTGATTACGTTACTAAGTGGGTAGAAACTATTCCAACTAGTAGTGCTGATCATAACACCTCTATTAAGATGCTTAAAGAAGTTATTTTTCTGAGGTTTGGAGTCCCTAGATATTTAATGACTGATGGTGGTTCTCATTTTATTCATGGTGCCTTTCATAAAATGCTTGCTAAGTATGATGTTAATCATAGAATTGCATCTCCATATCACCCCCAGTGTAGTGGTCAAGTAGAATTGAGTAATAGAGAGCTCAAATTAATTTTGCAAAAGACTGTTAATAGATCTAGAAAGAATTGGTCCAAGAAACTTGATGATGCATTATGGGCCTATAGAACTACATATAAAAATCCTATGGGTATGTCTCCGTATAAAATGGTTTATGGAAAAGCATGTCACTTACCTCTCGAACTAGAACATAAGGCATATTGGGCCATTAAAGAGCTCAATTATGATTTCAAACTTGCCGGTGAGAAGAGGTTATTTGACATTAGCTCACTTGATGAATGGAGAACCCAGGCCTATGAGAATGCCAAAGTGTTTAAAGAGAAAGTTAAAAGATGGCATGACAAAGGATACAAAAGCGTGAGTTTAATGTAGGAGATTATGTGTTGCTATTCAACTCTCGTTTAAGATTTTTTGCAGGAAAACTTCTCTCCAAATGGGAAGGTCCTTACGTTATCGAGGAGGTCTATCGTTCCGTTGCCATAAAAATCAACAACTTCCAAGGCACAAATCCGAAGGTGGTGAACGGTCAAAGAATCAAACATTATATCTCAGGTAATCCTATATATGTGGAAACCAATGTTATTGAAACCGTAACCCCGGAGGAATACATAAGAGACACTTTCCAGAACGTTTCGGACTCCGAAAAGGAATAGGTATGTGGTAAGGTAAGTAAACCGACTCCAAAACAGTTCTAATGGCAATTTTTCTCAGTTTTGGAATATTTAAGAAAATAGGAAAATAAGAAGTAGTCCGGGAAGGACACGAGGCATCCACGAGGGTGGAGGGTGCGCCCTACCCCCCTGTGCGCGCCCCCTTGCATCGTGGGCACCTCGTGTGCCCTCCAGACTCCGTTTTCTTGCACGATACTTCTTTTCGTCGGTAAAAATTCATTATATAATCTCCCGAAGGTTTTGACCACCGTACCACGTAAATATCATCTATTTTTGTTTTGAGCTGTTTCTGCCGTAGATTAGAGCAAAATGTATTCTCAAGAGTCACTCGGGGAGAGCCGGGTGTCTCATCCGACACCGGGTCCAGGGGCAAACAGCGATGCCTATCACTTTGGGCCATCAACGGAGGAAGAGATGGAAGCCGACTTGAAAATGATAGATGCCATGGAGGAGGATCAAGAAGTTACTTCTCGTTTCCAGGCAGGATTAACGATGGGGGAACTACAGAGCTCAGCTATCCCATACTCGGTCATCCCTCCAATGTTAAATTTCTCTCTTATGAAAATATGAAAAAGAGTGTTACTTGTTCTCCCGCAGCTATGCAGCATCCATGGGTGCAAGGAGCTTTAACCATTACGGGTAAGCTCCGTAAGGAAGTAATGGATCTCAAGCAACAAGTCAATAAGCTCGAGGAAAAGAATCGTATCCTGAAGGGCATCATCGCCAAGAATATCACATCACCACCTCCGAAGAAAGAGACATAATCACATGGGTATGGGCACTCCCCTTGGCAACTGCCAAGCTTGGGGGAGGTGCCCCGATATCGTATCACCATCACACTCCTATCTTTACTGTTTTTCTTAGTTCGATCCTTTTGGTAATATCTTGATCTAGTAGAATAAAGTTTTAGTGTGATTTAGTTTTGAGTTTTGCCTTTTGATCCTTCTATGTAATCAAGTCCGTGAGCCATATATAATAAAGATTAGTGTTGAGTCAAGGGCTTGATTATTTTGCTATGATCTCGAGGGAATAAAAGAAAAGAGAAAGAATAAAAAGAGGTAAAGAGATCATATTGATCTTATGGAGAGTAATGATTTCACATATAAAGAGTGTGATGAATAAAAGTTGTTGAAAGTTGACAAACATAGTTTTGGTCATCGTTGCAATTAATAGGAAGTAATAAAGAAAGAGAGGTTTTCACATATAAATATACTATCTTGGACATCTTTTATGATTGTGAGCACTCATTAAAGTATGACATGCTAAAGAGTTGATGTTGGACAAGGAAGACAACGTAATGGGTTATGTTTTCTTATATCTGAAATAAAGTATATTGTCATGGATCATCCAACATGTTGAGCTTGCCTTTCCCTCTCATGCTAGCCAAATTCTTTGCACCAAGTAGAGATACTACTTGTGCTTCCGAATATCCTTAAACCCAGTTTTGCCATGAGAGTCCACCATATCTACCTATGGATCGAGTAAGATCCTTCAGGTAAGTTGTGATGTTGCGTGCAATAAAAATTGCTTTCTAAATATGTATGATTTATTAGTGTGGAGAAAATAAGCTTTATACGATCTTGTGATATGGAACCAATAAAAGCGACGGACTGCATAATAAAGGTCCATATCACAAGTGGCAATATAAAGTGACGTTCTTTTGCGCTAAGATTTCATGCATCCAACCTTAAAAGCACATGAAAACCTCTGCTTCCCTCTGCGAAGGGCCTATCTTTTATTCTAGTATGTTACCTTATGCAAGAGTCATGGTGATCTTCACCTTTCCTTTTTACATTTTATCCTTTGGCAAGCACCTTGTGTTGGAAAGATCCTGATATATATACCCAATTGGATGTAAGTTATCATGAACTATTATTGTTGACATTACCCTTGAGGTAAAAGGTTGGCAGGCAACACTATAAGCCCCTATCTTTCTCTATGTCCGGTTAAAACTCCATACCCATAAGTATTGCATGAGTCTTAGCAATTGTGAAAGACTATATGATAGTTGAGTATGTGGACTTGCTGAAAAGCTCTTATATTGACTCTTTCCGATGTTATGATAAATTGCGATTGCCTCAATGACCGATATTATAGTTTGTTGGTTCTCATTGAATTTTCCGATTCATACTTTACGTTGTGAATAGATTATTACTTGAGCATAAGAAATCATATGACAATATCCATATATGTTGCTGTTTTAAGAATGATCATGATGCCCATATGTCTTTATTCTATTTTATCGACACCTCTATCTCTAAACATGTGGACATATTTTTCGTTATCGGCTTCTGCTTGAGGACAAGCGAGGTCTAAGCTTGGGGGAGTTGATACGTCCATTTTGCATCATGCTTTTATATCGATATTTATTGCATTATGGGCTGTTATTACACGTTATGTCACAATACTTATGCCTATTCTCTCTTATTTTACAAGGTTTACATGAAGAGGGAGAATGCCGGCAGCTAGAATTCTGGACTGGAAAAGGAGCAAATATTAGAGACCTATTCTGCACAGCTCCAAAACTCCTAAAACTTCACGGAAGTTATTTTTGGAATTAATAAAAAATATTGGCAAAAGAATCCATCAGAGGGGGCCCACCCACCATCCACGAGGGTGGGGGCGCGCCCTACCCCCTAGGTGCGCCCCCCTGCCTCGTGGGCCCCCTGGCAGGCCTCCGGTGCCCATCTTCTACTATATGAAGACTTTCGTCCGAGAAAAAATCATAAGAAAGCTTTCGGGAAGAAACTCCGCCGCCACGAGGTGGAACCTTGGCAGAACCAATCTAGGGCTCTGGCAGAGCTGTTCTGCCAGGGAAACTTCCCTCCGGGAGGGGGAAATCATCGCCATCGTCATCACCAAACGATCCTCTCATCGTGAGGGGGTCAATCTCCATCAACATCTTCACCAGCACCATCTCCTCTCAAACCATAGTTCATCTCTTGTATCCAATCTTTGTCCCAAAGCCTCAGATTGGTACCTGTGGGTTGCTAGTAGTGTTGATCACTCCTTGTAGTTGATGCTAGTTGGTTTATTTGGTGGAAGATCATATGTTCAGATCCTTTATGCATATTAATACCCCTCTGATTATGAACATGAATATGATTTGTGAGTAGTTACGTTTGTTCCCGAGGACATGGGAGAAGTCTTGCTATAAGTAGTCATGTGAATTTGGTATTCGTTCGATATTTTGATGAGATGTATGTTGTCTCTCCTCTAGTGGTGTTATGTGAACGTCGACTACATGACACTTCACCATTATTTGGGCCTAGAGGAAGGCATTGGGAATTAATAAGTAGATGATGGGTTGCTAGAGTGACAGAAGCTTAAACCCTAGTTTATGCGTTGCTTCGTAAGGGGCTGATTTGGATCCATATGTTTCATGCAATGGTTAGGTTTACCTTAATACTTCTTTTGTAGTTGCGAATGCTTGCAATAAGGGTTAATCATAAGTGGGATGCTTGTCCAAGAAAGGGCAGTACCCAAGCACCGGTCCACCCACATACTAAATTATCAAAGTAACGAACGCGAATCATATGAGCGTGATGAAAACTAGCTTGACGATAACTCCCATGTGTCCTCGGTGTAAGGGCATTTTTATCCCTTAGTTGGTTTTGGTGATTGATGACAATGCTTTTGCGGACTAATCATGTGCATCGAATATTTCAGATATATTGACTAGGCACAAGATGATTGGGTTCCCCTCAAAGGCTATAGAAGACGGTGTTTCTCTTCGGTTCTTTTCAGTGGTATTGAGTCGTAGGGAAGCCGTACTATTAAGAGGGGGTCCGCATTGGAAAGTTTGGGTGGATTCATCACATACACATCTTCCTTTGCACCTCCTTTACTCTAGCCTTTGGAGCATCCTATGTTTTCCTTATCTAACAAATATTGCTCTTGTTTGCCGAACTAGGGGGAGCGGTAGTACTGCTCGTTAGAGCGGTAGTACCGCAGGACCTTGCAGTAGTACCGCCCGCTGGTACGGTAGTACCGCAAGGACCCATGGTAGTACCGCTTCTAGTAAGCGGTAGTACCGTGGTCCCTGCTTAGTTCTGCAGGTACGCGGCAGTAAGGGGCGGATGTAATTTTTTACATCCGCGCCCCGCGCGGTAGTACCGCGGCTGGCTTACGGTACTACCGCGTCGGGTTTTTGCATCGACTCCAACTCTGCGGAAGTAGCCACGGATGTAATTTTTTTATATCCGTGCCTTCCCATCCCTGGACAGCCCCTGCCTTGCGGTAGTACCGCAAGGGGGAGCGGTAGTACCGCGCCAGCAATACTACCGCCCTCTGCCTTAGTGCATGTGTGGCTGTTCTGGTCTCTGCTACGTGGGCGGTAGTACCGCGGGGCTCTGCGGTAGTACCGCGTGCCCCTGCGGTAGTACCGCGCCTCAGGTGCGGTAGTACCGCATGCACCTGCGGTAGTACCGCGCCTTAGGGCCGGTAGTACCGCGTGCACCTGCGGTAGTACCGCGCTGCGCACGCTGAGTTGGTGGATAACGGTTGGATTTGTTCTTCCACTATATAAGGGGTGTCTTCCTCCTCTAGTTGACTACCTCTTTCACCTCTAAGCTCCATTGTTGCTCCAAGCTCCATTTTCGCCCGATCTCCTTCCCTAGCCAACCAAACTTGTTGATTCTCTAGGGATTGGTTGAGAAGGCCCCGATCTACACTTCCACCAAGAGAGATTTGAATCCCCCCACTAATCCTTGTGGATCTTGTTACTCTTGGGTGTTTGAGCACCCTAGACGGTTGAGGTCACCGCAGAGCCATAGTCCATTGTGGTGAAGCTTCGTGGTATCGTTGGGAGCCTCCAATTAAGTTGTGGAGATTGCCCCAACCTTGTTTGTAAAGGTTCGGTCGCCGCCTCCAAGGGCACCAATAGTGGATTCACGGCATCTCGCATTGTGTGAGGGTGTGAGGAGAATACGGTGGCCCGAGTGGCTTCTTGGGGAGCATTGTGCCTCCACACCGCTCCAACGGAGACGTACTTCCTCTCAAAGGGAAGGAACTTTGGTAACACATCCTCGTCTTCACCGGCTCCACTCTTGGTTATCTCGTGCCTTTACTTGTGCAAGCTTATTTGTGCTTTATCTCTTGCTTGCGTGTATGCTTATTGTTGTTGCATCATATAGGTTGCTCACCTAGTTGCATATCTAGACAACCTACTTTGATGCAAAGTTTAAATTGGTAAAGAAAAGCTAAAAATTGTTAGTTGCCTATTCACCCCCCCTCTAGTCAACTATATCAATCCTTTTAATTGGTATCAGAGCCTCGTCTCTTTATTAAGGACATCACCGTCCGAAGAGTATGGTTGACGTCGTAGACGGTGTGGAGGAGCACTCCGGTGTGAATCCAGTCTCGTCTACGGGAGATGGGGAACCGTGGTCTCTCGTGAGGAATTCAATGTGGCGTTGGACACATTGAAAACCTCCATGACGACCGAGGTCGAAAGCATGTTTAATAAATTCTTAGAAGGGCTTAAACTTTCCACCGCACCGTTGAAAGTAGGTGATCCCGCTAACAAGGTGATGGATGCTACCTCCGACAAGGGGGAAGCTACTAGCGAGAAAGCTCCTTCTTCTAGTGGTAAAAATGGCACCGGCATCTTTGCCCATGTGTCACGACCGGCTTTCCAATAAAACATTTATTGAGAAACCGATCCCTTTTACGGACCAGTAGAGAAGAATCCTTCTCACTGGTAGACAATTTCTTGATTACAGAAGTATCCAGGAGTACTAAATATAATACCAGGTTGAGCGGAGACTGCTCAACAATTTATTACAAGCACGCCGATATTAAACATAAAGGCGGATATGACACGAAGGGTATGGTGGCATAACTACTGACTCGTAATAGAAGTGGGGGGAATATGTCACAGTGAAGTGGGTGACATGACTCCTAAATCTTACAGCTCATCGAGCGTCGGAGTGAGGCTCGAGGACTCTTATTGTGGGTGGCGGAAGCGTATATAATACAAGTGACCAAAATCCAGGATCGCACGGGACTGACTGGGACTCCTCTAGGCGTCGGACTCACTATCAAACTCTTCATCCATGAGATCGCCTTCGTCAACATCTGGCCAAATCAACAAGCCAGGTGAGTACTATGAAAGTACTCGCAAGACAGTTTGGACATAAGATATAACAAATGCAAACATGATGCATATGAACAGATTAATAAAGCGCACTCAGATAATGAAATAGCAATGCATGGGAAATAAAAAGGAAGTCGGGCGGTAGTCCTCCCGAAATCCCAATGCAATACTGAGGGCCAATCGAGTGTCTAAAATGACTCCTCGAAAGGGTACCAATAAAATAACAATGCCGCAGTCGGGCGTCAAGGCGACACCACATAAAGGGCTTGTAATGGGATATAAACGACAGTGCGTGCCATAGTCGGACGTCTGAGCGACATCACGTAAAGGGCTTATATCAAAGGTAAGTAACGAGAGTGCCACAGTCGGATGTCTGAGCGACATCACATAAAGGGCTTATATCAGAAGTAAATAACGAGAGTGCCACAGTCGGACATCTGAGCGACATCACATAAAGGGCTTATATTGAAAGTAAATGACAAGGGTGCCACAGTCGGACGTCTGAGCGACATCACATAAAGGGCTTATATCACAAGTAAATAACGAGAGTGCCACAGTCGGACGTCTGAGCGACATCACATAAAGGGCTTATATCAAAAGTAAATAATGAGAGTGCCACAGTCGGACGTCTGAGCGACATCACATAAAGGGCTTATATTTCAGAACTTAATATTCCAGTAGCTCATGAAGTTAAATCATTTCAAGGGAATATTCAGGTACGAAATAGTAAAACGGTTAGTCCATCCACATGAATAACATTCAACCGGGTTTACCACTCAAGCTTGTTTACCGGGGATTTCCACGGAGACTGACACAGGGACTGACATGGATATGGATATGCTGGCCACAGTCCTTGACCATGGACACGATGACTCGGAAGGTTTGACTCTGCAGAGTTTGTACTCTTAACCACAGCCAATGGATTTCAGTAGTCACAGGGGACTAGTTTCGTTTACGGTATTTTGGGAGAAACTCATCTATCCAGTACACACCCATTCCACATTCCGATGCCAGGAATCACCCTAGGCAACGTTCAAGAAAAACTTTGAGACGGGGAGGCTACAACCTCGCGTAGCATGGGATCAAATTTATACCGCGCGCTCTAAGGGGTGCCCCCCTCTCGGTCCCAACTGGAAACACCCATGCCCCCTGACCGGATGACTGGCTTTAATCCAGGGCCATGGAACCCTCATTGTGCCCCCTCTATTTGGTGTGTACAAGGAAAGAGGTTTGCAACTTACTAAACCGTATTCTTTGCAGAAAACATGTGGCAGCACGGAAGGGGACGAACGGTAACGTGGCTCGGTCCACGTTAACGTAGGAGTTTATCGAATGACATAAGACTGGCATGCTACAACAATACCATCTTACTACCTCTCATGTCACCACATGATCGGGTCATCTCTCATCAAAAGATCACAGTAAACTCCGAAGCACACGGTTAGTTGCCTTGCATGCAACGTAACACTCACCGATGCTCATATGCCATGCACAAGCTATTCAAGCAAACATGCAAAACACTCATCATATCAAAGGTTCAAACATGCTTGCTTGGTTCGGAGAAGTCGGAGTCTAGCTCGGCGAAGTTCGCGGCTCCGTCACCTCCTCCGGAACCTACGGTATAACAAGACCGTATACTAACGTGAAAACCGTTGCATGTATAAAAATTGTTCCAAATAATTTCCAAATAAATACTATAAAAAACTAGACAAAAATATAAGACTGACAGAAAAAGAATCAATCCAAAAGCATCTTTTATTTAAAAGATATAAGGGTTTTAGTCCAAGGACTGATCTGTGATGAAACAGAAAATATCCAGGGACTTGTTTGAAAAAGCAGAAAACGCTTCGGTATGAAATACGTCAGCCCAGAGAGAAAACACACTTTGCCCGAAGGCGTCTTCAGAAAACGGTTCGAAGGGGAAAGGAAAGAGAGGCTGACGGGGGGGTCCCACCCGTCAGGTTCAAAATCTGAACAGGACTCGCCGGCGCCCGAAGGCTGCGGTGGTCGCCGGCGTTGAACCACGGCGAGGCAGAGTGATCGGAGGGTACCTACGAGTTCAGGGTGTCCTTCCGCGTCGGTGGGTGGTGGACTTGACCGTCGGTGAGCACCACGTCGACGGCGACCCTATCTCCGGCGGACGGTGGTTCGGGCGATGGTGGAATACTCCGGTGGGTGCTGCAAACTCCAAATTGATGCGCGGGTCAGAGATGTGGATGCACTAGGAGGCTACTGGCAAGAGTTGAGAGGCAGGGGTGCACGCACGGGAGTGAATCGTGCTGGATCCCGAAGCGGGTCGAGGCGGCCGGAGTTGGGGAAGAAGACTTCCTCGAGGCTCTCCCAGTGGCTTGGCGTGGTACTTGTGGTGTGTAGAGATGGTGCGGGTTCGAGTGCGAGCTCGGGACCTTCTTTTATAGGCGATCCGAGGAGGTGGCCGTGAACGGGATAACGCCGGCGAGAAATTACGGCGAGGCAGAGGTTGGGCAGGGGGTTAGGTGGCTAGGCATCATCGTGGTGGATCACTGGCACCGTTTCTCTGCTCAAACCTCGGTCGGGCTTGCGTAATACACTGGCCCTCGACGGAACGGCCGTACGGGCACGACGGCGGCAGGGAGCGCGCTCCGCGCCTTCCAGTTCACGACGACGGCCCTGCAGCGTGCACAGGTGAGTGGACGGCCACGCGGTGGCCTCTGGTGGCTTGGGCGGCGTTGGACGGCGCCGTCCAATGCTGCGCCTCTCTGGCAGCCGCAATGGGCGCTGCTGCTGCCACTCACGGGGAGGCGCACCTCTGCCAGCTTGTCGCCGACGCCCGCAAGTGTCCAAGCGATCGTGCGGCGCAGGGATAAGAAAGAAGGAACAGGGAGCAAGGCGCCACCACGGCTACTGGCGAGATCGAGGTAGGTTTCTTAATAAAACGACGGCGGCTCTGAAACTGTATCTCTGAACACTGAACTTTGACAGTAACAGTGCACGCCAGGTGTTCGACGATATGATTTGGCATGAGGAAAATATTTCTGGAGCTGGGACTTGGTGAGGTGACCTCTCGATGCATCCAGAGGCTGCCTGAATTTTCTCAGACTTTTAGGAGGAGAAAACAAATGAATTTCATCAAATTTGACAAATATGGTCCAAACTTGCAGCAAGCACAATTTGAAAATTTTGAACTGGAGACCAGTGGATCTTCATGGATCTTGGTTGAGGGCTCTAAGGACTAGCCAGGGAAATTTGCTTGGAGGCAAAACTCAAAGGAGAAATAGTAGTTCCTTTGTAAATCTTCAAGGATCAAAATAGAAGGCAGAAAAAGCTTTTGATAAGAAATAAATGGAAACAAAATCATGGGGGAGTTCAACTTGCTGGATTTGAAGTTTATCTTGACACCAAGAGGGGAGATGGCCTTTGGGAGGGGATTTCCACTTAGGTCATGGCCAAGAGGAGATTTTGGAAGGGGAAACGATCACTCCATAAGCCATAGGGCTATTTTAAAAAGAAAAGATTTTCAAAAACTTTTCCAATGAAGAACATTGGTGTTGAGTCAACACAAGATGAGAAACCTCCAAGACCAAAGATCAAGTCTTGGATGAAACCAAGCAAAAATACTTGTCATAAAAATAAGGTTTTTGAGAAGGAGAGTCCTTTAGAAGAAAAATTTAAATAACCTCCCTCAAATCAAATAAAAGTTTGATAAAGCCAAATAAAATTTTTGGGTGTCACAACACCTACCCCCTTAGGAAAAATCTCGTCCCCGAGATTTCAGCTGATCCTCAAATAGATGTGGGTACTCTGCCTGAAGAAAATCCTCTCTTTCCCATGTTGCTTCATCCTCGGTGTGATTGCTCCACTGGACCTTGAAAAATTTAGTTGTTTTCTGACGGGTTCTCCTTTCAGACTCTTCCAATATTTTTACTGGTCGCTCTCTGTAGGTGAGGTCTGGCTGCACGTCAATGCCCTCATGAGATACGTGCTTTTCCGGGTTGCTCACACATTTCCTCAACTGTGAGACGTGGAACACGTCGTGGACGTATGACAGCTCTTTGGGTAGGTCCAGCTGGTAGGCTACTGTGCCTCTTCGTGCAACTATACAGAAGGGTCCAATAAATCTTGGGGCTAGCTTCCCTTTAATTTTGAACCGTTGCAGGCCCCTCATAGGAGACACTCGTAGGTACACATATTCACCGGGTTCAAAGCTGACCTCACGATGTTTTCGATCGTAGTAGCTCTTTTGTCGACTTTGAGCTGTCTTGAGTCGGTCCCTGATTTGTTTAACTTTCTCCTCGGCTTCCTTGAGCATGTCTGGGCCGAAGATACGACTGTCACCTGTTTCTGAACAGTTTAATGGGGTACGACATCTCCGTCCGTACAATGCTTCAAAAGGTGCCATTTGTAAGCTGGCTTGGTAACTGTTGTTGTATGCGAACTCGGCATATGGCAAACTTTCTTCCCAACTGGATCCATAGGTGAGAACATAGGCTCTCAGCATGTCTTCTAGGATTTGGTTCACGCGTTCCGTTTGTCCATCAGTCTGGGGGTGGTACGCTGTACTGAATGCTAGTTGCGTGCCCAGAGCTTGTTGTAAGTGATCCCAAAATTTAGAGACAAATTGAGTGCCTCGGTCGGATATTATAGTCTTTGGGACTCCATGCAGACAAACTATACGGGAGAGATAAAGCTTAGCAAGCCTCTGAGTGGAGTAGGTCGTCTTCACGGGAATGAAATGTGCTACCTTGGTTAGCCTATCTGTGATGGCCCATATGGCATCATTTCCGTGTTGTGATCGAGGTAGTCCGACGATAAAATCCATCCCAATTTCGTCCCATTTCCACTCAGGTATCCTGTTGGGCTGTAGCAGCCCTGCTGGTTTTTTATGCTCAGCTTTAATGCGCTGACACGAATCACAACAAGCAATGAATGTGGCTATATCCCTTTTCATACCGTGCCACCAAAATCTTTCCTGAATGTCTTTGTACATCTTGGTTCCTCCAGGGTGGATTGAATATGGGGCAGTGTGGCTTTCGGTTAGGATTTGCTGTTTAAGGTCCTCAATGTTTGGTACGCAAAGTCTGTCCCCGTACCATAATACTCCCTCATTGTCTGTGACGAACTCTGAAACCTTGCCAAGGCTCATTTTTCTCTTTATACCTTCGATGCTAGGATGTCCATGCTGAGCCTTCTTAATTTGTTCCATTAGGGTGGGATGTATCTCCAGATTTGATACGTTGCCCTCAGGGACTATCACCATGTTGAGTTTAACGAACTCCTGCTGAAACTTAGGCCTCAAGCTCTGTGGACTGTCGTTGCCCGAGCTGGGGTTTCGACTAAGAGCATCTGCCACTACATTTGCTTTCCCTGGATGGTAGTGAATGCCGACATCATAGTCCTTGACTAATTCCAACCAGCGTCGTTGTCGTAAATTGAGCTCTGGCTGCGTGAAAATATATTTAAGGCTTTTATGGTCCGTATATATTTCACAACGATTTCCCAGCAAAAAGTGTCTCCACTCTTTGAGTGCATGGATGACTGCTGCTAGCTCCAAGTCATGAGTAGGATAATTTTCTTCATGTTTCCGTAGTTGCCTGGAAGCATATGCGACAACTTTGCCGTCCTGCATCAATACGCACCCGAGGCCCTTCCGGGATGCGTCACAATACACTTCAAAACTTTGGTGTATGTCTGGCACAACCAAAACCGGTGCTGTTGTTAATTTCTTTTTGAGTTCTTGGAAGCTTTTCTCGCACGCTTCAGTCCATACAAATTTCTTATCTTTCTTGAGCAACTGTGTCATTGGTTTTGCCACAGTGGAGAATCCTTCAATAAACCTTCGGTAATATCCAGCCATTCCTAGGAAACTTCGTACGTCTGTTACGTTGGCTGGTGGTTTCCAGTCAAGTATGGCTTTGACTTTTTCTGGGTCTACGGCAATGCCTTCTTGGGTCAATATATGGCCTAGAAAACCAACTTGTCTTAGCCAAAATTCACATTTGCTGAATTTGGCGTACAGTTGATGTTTTCTTAATTCTCCCAATACAATCCTGAGATGTTCAACATGTTCTTCTGGTGTTTTTGAGTATACCAGAATATCATCAATGAACACCACAACAAATTTGTCCATAAATTTCATAAACACTTTGTTCATGAGGTGGACGAAATATGCGGGGGCGTTCGTTAGTCCAAACGGCATCACTGTGAACTCATATAATCTGTATCTGGAGGTGAATGCTGTCTTAGGGATATCTTCTGTCCGTACTTTTAATTGATGATATCCCGATCTTAAATCAATTTTTGAGAACACCTTGGCTTGTGCGAGCTGGTCAAATAAATCATTTATCCGTGGCATCGGATATTTGTTTTTGATGGTGACCATGTTGAGAGCTCGGTAGTCTATACACAATCTCAGTGTCCCATCCTTTTTCTTGGCGAATAATACTGGTGAACCCCAAGGTGAGGAGCTGGCTCGTATAAATCCTTTGTCCAGTAATACTTTTATTTGCTTCTTCAATTCTACCAACTCGGAGGGGGCCATTCTATAAGGTTTCTTATAAATGGGGGTGGTGCCAGGTGCTAGTTCAATGCTGAACTCTATCTCTCGGTCTGGTGGCATGCCTGGTAGTTCTTCAGGAAATACGTCGGGAAACTCGCACACCACTGGAACTTTTCTCAATTCTGAAATGTCCACCTTGTTCAACTTTGGTTGCCGTGACCGAGGTCTCTCTTGAGCTGTAACTTTTATTGTCTTGCCGTGATGGTGAGTGAGGATTACAGTCCGATTGAAGCAGTCAATAAATCCCTTGTTGGTGGTTAACCAGTCCATTCCTAGGATAACATCCAGTCCTTTATTTTCCAACACGATGAGATTTGCCTGAAACTTTAGTCCTTCAAACTCAATAATCACTCCTTGGCAGTAACTCTGAGTGATCTGCTTATTCCCGGGGGACTTGATGATCATAGACTTTTCCAACGGAAGTATCAGAAAACCATGTTGCAAAACAAAACTCTTCGAAATGAACGAGTGAGAAGCTCCAGAATCAAACAAAACCGTGGCAGGTATTGTGTTGACAGGGAACGTACCGAGCACGATATCTGGGGCATTCTGTGCTTCTTCCTTGGTCACATGGTTCAGGTGACCCTTCTTGTGACTGTTGTTGGGATTGAAATTGTTACGCCTGGGGGCTGGATTAATTCCACCATTGTTCGGCTTGGGTGCCGAGTTCCTTGGTTTTGGGCACTGTTTGGCATAGTGCCCTTCCTCTCCACAAGCATAGCAAGTGACACCTGGACGGTATGTAAAGTCCTTGTCCCTTGAATGGAAATGTTTGGTTGGCCTTAGAGCAGTGGTCGTGGACTTTCTCGCTTCATTCCTCTGAATATCAGTCTTGCTCCGGTTGCTGCGAGCATGTACCGTCTTGTCCCTTTTCCGCTTGCGAATATCCTCCAGGCTGCGGCGCTCATTCTCCAATGTAATAGCCTTGTCAACCAGAGTTTTGAAATCAGGAAAAGTGTGTACGACCAGTTGGCATTTTAGTGCTGGCGCCAGGCCGTCCAAATTTTTTTCCATCCTTTTATTCTCAGTCATATGCTCATCGTAGGCATAACGAGATAGTTGAGTAAACTGACTGTTGTATTCCGTCACTGTCATGCCTCTCTGCTTGAGGTCATCAAACTCCCTTTTCTTGATCTTTATAATGCTCCTGGGGATGTGTGCCCCACGAAAACCTTCCTTAAACTCTTCCCAGGTGATGTTATGTTCACTGGGGTGCATGTGTAGGAAATTTTCCCACCATGCGGCAGCTGCTCCAGTGAGGTAGTGAGGTGCATAAAGCACCTTCTCATGATCTGAACATTGAGCAATAATCAACTTTCTTTCAATGTCTCGAAGCCAATCACCGGCTTCAAGCGGCCTATCAGTGTGAGCGAACATTGGAGGACGTGTCTTCTGTAGTTCAGACAACTTGGAGTGCGGTTGGTATGGCTCACGGTGATTTCCCATATTGATGACGTGATTCATCATTTCTTGGTGTTGTTGTTGGCTTTGTTCGAAAAGGCGGCATACTTGAGATAAGGCTGCCTCGCTGTCCTGTTGACTAGACTGCCCCTGTGTGAAGTTGTTGCTTGTCTGGGTTCCATAAACTTCTTCCGGTGGATTTGGCATGGAACGAGTCCACGGACGAGACATTTTCCACTCTGGGGTATTATTTTGCAAAACTCATGAGAAGAACTATGTGGCACAAGGAAAATTTTGCAAAGGCAAAAATTTAAAAGACCTCAAAAATTTTCAAGAAAATATTTGATTGCGCACGGAGAAGGACTGCTCTGTACATATCTTACACGCGATACGTAATTATACAATACAGCACTCAGGATGTGCGTACACATTCCTGACATGTTATTTAGGCTAGTGCACTTCTCCGAGTCCTACATGATGCGCACACAAACTACTTCTCTCCAAACATATGTACATATAAACATATCATACAAGCGGGTACAACACACAGCTGCTAGGCGCACTCAGTCGGAGATGGTGAAGATTTCCTTATGCCTGCCGAGGGTAAGACCCGGCGGCGCAGGAGACTCAACCTCCACCTCCTCCCTAATAGGCTCCAGGCGCGTAGCACTGCGTTGAGGAGATGGTGCGGGTGCGGTCAGCGGTGCAGCTCTGACTGGAGTTGGAGCAATGACCTGGTCGAACTCCTCAGTGGTAGGCAGACGGCGAGCGGTGGCCAAAATGGCAGGTGAATAGGATGCTGAGGACGAGACGAAAGTCAGTGGCGGTGCCATGTGGAGAAGCTCCCTCCTGTTGGCAGAACAGCCCCGAACTAAGTCCATACGGGCAGCCACAAGATCGTCCACGAGGTTGTCGAAAGCTGCCTCCAGAGCTTTGAGATACTCAACAAGCATCTCGATAGCTTCATCCCTCTCTCCCCTATGGCAGGCGAATGCATAGTGACAAGTATGTGGCACATGGCATGGGAGGTAGCGGTAGCGACGAGTCTTCATCGTAGGAAGAACATCCCGAAGACGAGCTATCGCCTCACGGGCGACCATCTGCATGGCATGCCTCTCCGTAGGCATGGCCCTTCCCACAAAATGGAAGTGGCGAGACGCAGAACGTCCTCCCTTGAATTGCACCACGGCCTGGTGCATAGACACGTCATCGCTGAGCTTGTGCTGGTAAAGCGTGAACTCTGGACGAGTCGCTGGCCCGATCGTGAGCTTGGTGATGGAGACGAGAAGTTTGACAAACCCCTCGGGCACATTAGTGAACACCCGAGTCTCGCAGTCGCTGCCAGCCATCTACAAAAGTAGGCAAAAATTCTGAGTAGTCAAATCATAAATTTATGATGACCAACAGAACATAGCTACATTTGCAAAATGCTGAAAAAGCACTAAAAACGCTAATAACCGATTAGCGATCGCACCTAGTGGCTTCCTACAGTCAGCCTGGCTCTGATACCAAGCTTGTCACGACCAGCTTTCCAATAAAACATTTATTGAGAAACCGATCCCATTTACGGACCAGTAGAGAAGAATCCTTCTCACTGGTAGACAATTTCTTGATTACAGAAGTATCCAGGAGTACTAAATATAATACCAGGTTGAGTGAAGACTGCTCAACAATTTATTACAAGCACGCCGATATTAAACATAAAGGCGGATATGACACAAAGGGTATGGTGGCATAACTACTGACTCGTAATAAAAGTGGGGGGAATATGTCACAGTGAAGTGGGTGACATGACTCCTAAATCTTACAGCTCATCGAGCGTCGGAGTGAGGCTCGAGGACTCTTATTGTGGGTGGCGGAAGCGTATATAATACAAGTGACCAAAATCCAGGATCGCACGGGACTGACTGGGACTCCTCTAGGCGTCGGACTCACTATCAAACTCTTCATCCATGAGATCGCCTTCGTCAACATCTGGCCAAATCAACAAGCCAGGTGAGTACTATGAAAGTACTCGCAAGACAGTTTGGACATAAGATATAACAAATGCAAACATGATGCATATGAACAGATTAATAAAGCGCACTCAGATAATGAAATAGCAATGCATGGGAAATAAAAAGGAAGTCGGGCGGTAGTCCTCCCGAAATCCCAATGCAATACTGAGGGCCAATCGAGTGTCTGAAATGACTCCTCGAAAGGGTACCAATAAAATAACAATGCCGCAGTCGGGCGTCAAGGCGACACCACATAAAGGGCTTGTAATGGGATATAAACGACAGTGCGTGCCACAGTCGGACGTCTGAGCGACATCACGTAAAGGGCTTATATCAAAGGTAAATAACGAGAGTGCCACAGTCGGATGTCTGAGCGACATCACATAAAGGGCTTATATCAGAAGTAAATAACGAGAGTGCCACAGTCGAACGTCTGAGCGACATCACATAAAGGGCTTATATTGAAAGTAAATGACAAGGGTGCCACAGTCGGACGTCTGAGCGACATCACATAAAGGGCTTATATCACAAGTAAATAACGAGAGTGCCACAGTCGGACGTCTGAGCGACATCACATAAAGGGCTTATATCAAAAGTAAATAACGAGAGTGCCACAGTCGGACGTCTGAGCGACATCACATAAAGGGCTTATATTTTAGAACTTAATATTCCAGTAGCTCATGAAGTTAAATCATTTCAAGGGAATATTCAGGTACGAAATAGTAAAACGGTTAGTCCATCCACAGGAATAACATTCAACCGGGTTTACCACTCAAGCTTGTTTACCGGGGATTTCCACGGAAACTGACACAGGGACTGACATGGATATGGATATGCTGGCCACGGTCCTTGACCATGGACACGATGACTCGGAAGGTTTGACTCTGCAGAGTTTGTACTCTTAACCACAGCCAACGGATTTCAGTAGTCACAGGGGACTAGTTCCGTTTACGGTATTTTGGGAGAAACTCATCTATCCAGTACACACCCATTCCACATTCTGATGCCAGGAATCACCCTAGGCAACGTTCAAGAAAAACTTTGAGACGGGGAGGCTACAACCTCGCGTAGCATGGGATCCAATTTATACCGCGCGCTCTAAGGGGTGCCCCCCTCTCGGTCCCAACCGGAAACACCCATGTACCCTGACCGGATGACTGGCTTTAATCCAGGGCCATGGAACCCTCATCGCGGCCCCTCTATTTGGTGTGTACAAGGAAAGAGGTTTGCAATTTACTAAACCATATTCTTTGCAGAAAACATGTGGCAGCACGGAAGGGGACGAACGGTAACGTGGCTCGGTCCACGTTAACGTAGGAGTTTATCGAATGACATAAGACTGGCATGCTACAACAATACCATCTTACTACCTCTCATGTCACCACATGATCGGGTCATCTCTCATCAAAAGATCACAGTAAACTCGGAAGCACACGGTTAGTTGCCTTGCATGCAACGTAACACTCACCGATGCTCATATGCCATGCACAAGCTATTCAAGCAAACATGCAAAACACTCATCATATCAAAGGTTCAAACATGCTTGCTTGGTTCGGAGAAGTCGGAGTCTAGCTCGGCGAAGTTCGCGGCTCCGTCACCTCCTCCGGAACCTACGGTATAACGAGACCGTATACTAACGTGAAAACCGTTGCGTGTATAAAAATTGTTCCAAAAAATTTCCAAATAAATACTATAAAAAACTAGACAAAAATATAAGACTGACAGAAAAAGAATCAATCCAAAAGCATCTTTTATTTAAAAGATATAAGGGTTTTAGTCCAAGGACAGATCTGTGATGAAACAGAAAAGATCCAGGGACTTGTTTGAAAAAGCAGAAAACGCTTCGGTATGAAATACGTCAGCCCAGAGAGAAAACACACTTTGCCCGAAGGCGTCTTCAGAAAAAGGTTCGAAGGGGAAAGGAAAGAGAGGCTGACGGGGGGGTCCCACCCGTCAGGTTCAAAATCTGAACAGGACTCGCCAGCGCCCGAAGGCTGCGGTGGTCGCCGGCGTTGAACCACGGCGAGGCAGAGTGATCGGAGGGTACCTACGGGTTCAGGGTGTCCTTCCGCGTCGGTGGGTGGTGGACTTGACCGTCGGTGAGCACCACGTCGACGGCGACCCTATCTCCGGTGGACGGTGGTTCGGGCGATGGTGGAATACTCCGGTGGGTGCTGCAAACTCCAAATTGATGCGCGGGTCAGAGATGTGGATGCACTAGGAGGCTACTGGCAAGAGTTGAGAGGCAGGGGTGCACGCACGGGAGTGAATCGTGTTGGATCCCGAAGCGGGTCGAGGCGGCCAGAGTTGGGGAAGAAGACTTCCTCGAGGCTCTCCCAGTGGCTTGGCGTGGTACTTGTGGTGTGTAGAGATGGTGCGCGTTCGAGTGCGAGCTCGGGACCTCCTTTTATAGGCGATCCGAGGAGGTGGCCGTGAACGGGATAACGCCGGCGAGAAATTACGGCGAGGCAGAGGTTGGGCAGGGGGTTTAGGTGGCTAGGCATCATCGTGGTGGATCACTGGCACTGTTTCTCTGCTCAAACCTCGGTCGGGCTTGCGTAATACACTGGTCCTCGACGGAACGGCCGTACGGGCACGACGGCGGCAGGGAGCGCGCTCCGCACCTTCCAGTTCACGACGACGGCCCTGCAGCGTGCACAAGTGAGTGGACGGCCACGCGGTGGCCTCTGGTGGCTTGGGCGGCGCTGGACGGCGCCGTCCAACGCTGCGCCTCCTTGGCAGCCGCAATGGGCGCTGCTGCTGCCACTCACGGGGAGGCGCACCTCTGCCAGCTCATCGCCGACGCCCGCAAGTTTCCAGGCGATCGTGCGGCGCAGGGATAAGAAGGAAGGAACAGGGAGCAAGGCGCCACCACGGCTACTGGCGAGATCGAGGTAGGTTTCTGAAGAAAACGACGGCGGCTCTGAAACTGTATCTCTGAACACTGAACTTTGACAGTAACAGTGCACGCCAGGTGTTCGACGATATGATTTGGCATGAGGAAATTTTTTTCTGGAGCTGGGACTTGGTGAGGTGACCTCTCGATGCATCCAAAGGCTGCCTGAATTTTCTCATATTTTTAGGAGGAGAAAACAAATGAATTTCATCAAATTTGACAAATATGGTCCAAACTTGCAGCAAGCACAATTTGAAAATTTTGAACTGGAGACCAGTGGATCTTCATGGATCTTGGTTGAGGGCTCTAAGGACTAGCCAGGGAAATTTGTTTGGAGGCAAAACTCAAAGGAGAAATAGTAGTTCCTTTGTAAATCTTCAAGGATCAAAATAGAAGGCAGAAAAAGCTTTTGATAAGAAATAAATGGAAACAAAATCATGGGGGAGTTCAACTTGCTGGATTTGAAGTTTATCTTGACACCAAGAGGGGAGATGGCCTTTGGGAGGGGATTTCCACTTAGGTCATGGCCAAGAGGAGATTTTGGAAGGGGAAAGGATCACTCCATAAGCCATAGGGCTATTTTAAAAAGAAAAGATTTTCAAAAACTTTTCCAATGAAGAACTTTGGTGTTGAGTCAACACAAGATGAAAAACCTCCAAGACCAAAGATCAAGTCTTGGATGAAACCGAGCAAAAATACTTGTCATAAAAAGAAGGTTTTTGAGAAGGAGAGTCCTTTAGAAGAAAAATTTAAATAACCTCCCTCAAATCAAATAAAAGTTTGATAAAGCCAAATAAATCTTTTGGGTGTCACACCATGTGGAACCTCCACTTGTCTATGGTGGACCGCTTCCTTCCACTCATTTGAATCATGCCGGCCCCTAAGATTGAGAAGAATGTAGAATTTGATTCTTGGGTCTATTGTTTTAAGCGTCATTTAAATCACGTGAACACTAACCTTTGGAGAATCATTGAAGAAGGTTTCTATCCGCATGACCAAAGCAACTTCACTCCTAGAGAAGTCGTGGACCATCAATTCAATGAGAATGCTCTCTTCATCATCCAAGAAGCAATCCCACCCGAAGATCTTCCTCATCTCCGGCCCTATACCATTGCCAAAGATGCTTCGCAACAAGTGATTTCCCTCTATCGGGGAAGCACAAGCATTCAAAGCTCCAACCATGAAGTGGTGCAAGATGAAGCCGATGAGTTTGCAATGAAAGAAGATGAAGAACCTCGTGAGCTTTATCGGAGAGTAACCAAACTCGCGGTCTCTCTCCGTGATCATGGAAGTAAGGACACGGATGACAATTGGATCAAGCGCAAATTCCTCAAGGCAATGATGCCCTACCACAAAGCCATGTCCTCCGTCATTCGTCAAAGGCTGGACTTCCACACCTTGTCCTCAAGTGAAGTGTTGGATGAGTTCGTTGCTATGAGCATCTTGGACAAGACCGCCGACAACGCGGTTCTTCACTCTCAAAGAGTAAAGTAGCCCAACCTTGCGCTAAAGGCCAAGGTGAGTATGGAGGAAGAGGATGAAGAGGAAGAAGAGGAGAGCAACCTCAAAGATACGAAGTATGCCTATCATGAACACATGGCTCTTGCTTCAAGGCAATTTTGGAGCAAGAAGAACTCAAGGCCAAACTTCAACAAGAACAATTCAAGTGGCGCAAAGGGCAAGCAATGAGTGAGAACTTGCTTCAATTGTGGCAATGTGAGCCACTTTGTTGCGGAGTGCCCTTACGAGAAGAGGGAAGACAATGGTGGCAAGCTCATCTGAAAGGACAAGGCCAAGTCGTTCCCCAACAAGAGCAACTTCACCAAGAAGACTCCTCCCAAGGCATTGGTGGTACAAGAAGAGTACATGAGGATGATGACGATGATGAAGATGGTGAGTCGGTTGCCATGGCCTCCGTTGCCATTGCGATGACTCCACGGATGTCTCTCTTCGACTCACCCAATGAGAACATCACCGCCAAGTGCCTCATGGCTAAAGCCACCAACAAGGTAACCTCCAACATTAAAACCACCATCATTAATCATCCTTCTTCGACGGATAGCATTGATGAATATGAGGGGACAAATGTGGAGGAGAATGAGTTTGAGAACTTTATGGGTAAACTCAAGGGTAAATCCAAGAAGCACTTCATTGCTCTCTTGGAACAACTTGGTGAAGCCAATGACATGATCGAGGCTCACGAAGATACCATCTATAAGATGGAGGGGCATAGTCGTGACTATGCCAATGAGATTTCGGATCTTTCCAATGCTCTTGACGAAGAGCGTGGTCTTCGTTTGGCTCTTGAGGAGTCACACAACGATGATCATGCTAAGTTAAAGAAAGATCTTGATCATGCTCTTGTTGTGTCTCGTGTGCTAAACTCCGAGAAGGCAAAGCTTGGGGTTGATCTTGCTAGACTCAAAGAGGAGTTTTACATTCTCGACAAGGCTCACAAAGTCTTGAAGGGTGTTCATGCTAGCCTCAAGGAGTCTCATGATCAACTCCAAGTGAAGCTAACTAAGGAGAAAGCCACCTTTCCTCATATGGTGTTAATTGACAATGCAAATGCTACTAACCCTTGTTGTGAGCATGTGCATCTTGTTGAGGAGAATGCTAAGTTGAAGGAGCAACTTGAGAAAGGCCTTGTGTCATGCATACAAGGTGAGAAGAACCTCAACGACCTTTTGAGCAATCAAAAGGAAGTTTTGGCCAAGGAGGGGATTGGGTTCGCACCCAATCCCAAGAACAAGAAGAAGAATGACAAGACCAAACGACCTCCTCCTCTCAAGCAAATTTTTGTGAAGGAGGGAGAGGGTGCTTCCAAGGAGAAGAAGAACAATGCGAAGGGTGGCGGTGTCAAGAAGGGCAATTCCACCCCTTCCAACAAAGCCGGCGACTTTAATCCTTCTTATGTGTTATGTCGTGCTAGTGATGGGCATGTTTATGCCAAATTTGTTGGTTCTCCTCATGAGTATATTGAATGGTCTATTTGGGTTCCTAAGACCCTTGTTACTAACATCAAAGGACCCATTACAAAATGGGTACCTAAAACCAAGCATTGATCTCTTGTAGGTGTTTGCTTCCGGTGGGGGATCATGGTTGCTCGATAGTGGAGCTACAAATCATATGACCGGAAGCAAGGACTTGGTGGTGGACGTGCACAAGATTCCATCTATGCCCACCAATGTCGAGTGGGGTGATGCCTCGTCTTCTAAGGTATTGGGACTCGGCAAAGTTGTCATTTCTCATGATCTCACGATCGAGAAGGTCATGCTTGTTGAGTCCCTTGCATACAATTTACTTTCCGTTCGTCAACTTGCAATCATGGGCTTTGCCACTTTCTTTGATATTGATACCGTGGCCCTCTTGTGGAGGAAGACTCTTAAAGTAGCCTTTGTTGGGCATGTCGATAACGATCTCTATGTGATTAACTTTTCGGAGCGACTCACTAAGACCGCGACATGCCTAATGGCTAAAGTTGACATGGGATGGCTTTGGCATCGCCGTTTAGCCCATATCAATATGAGATCTTTGCAAACTCTTCTCAAGGGGGACCATGTCCGTGGACTAACGAATGTTAGTTTTGCTAAAGATCGTGCTTGCAGTGCTTGTATCGAAGGAAAGCTACATGAGAAGGCTCACCCTCCCACGACTATCATTTACTCGAAGAGGCCTTTGGAGCTCCTTCATTTTGGATCTCTTTGGGCCTCCATATTTTGATAGTCTTGGGGGTAGGAAGTATTGGTTGGTGATTGTGGATGACTATTCAAGATACACTTGGGTGTATTTCTTCAAGAGGAAGAGCGAGACCCAACAAACCGTCATTGACTTTGCAAATGAAGCCCAAAGTCAACACAATGCAAAGATCTTGACAATAAGAAGTGACAGCGGCACCGAGTTCAGGAACTACACCTTGGATGAGTTTCTTAGTGATGAGGGGATCAAGCATCAATATTCCGCACCTTACACCCCTCAACAAAACGGTGTTGCGGAGGGGAAGAACCAGACATTGATGGATGCGGCAAGGACCATGATGGCGGAGTTCAAGTCTCCATACAACTTTTGGGCCGAAGCCATCAACACCGCGTGTCATGCATCCAATCGTTTCTACCTCCGCAAGGGCTTGAACAAGACTCCATATGAGATTCTCACCGGTAACAAGCCCAACCTCAAGTATTTTCGGGTGTTCGGGTGTAAGTGCTTCATTCTCAAGAAAGGTGTTCGGTTGTCTAAATTTGAGGCTAGAGCTTATGAGGGCATATTTGTTCGTTATGCTACAAACTCTCATGCTTACCGTGTCCTCAATAAATCCACGAGACTTATTGAGGAGACGTGTAACGTGGAGTTTGATGAGAATAACGGCTCCCAAGTGGAGCAAAGTGGCACTTGTGATGTAGGTGATGAAATCCTCCTCAAGCCATAAGAAGAATGGGTGTTGGTTTTATCCTACCCATTGAGGAACCCCTTGTGGCCGAAGGAGAAGGACACTGCTCCACTCAAGTGGAGCCATCACCAACCCAAGGCCCACACGCTTCCGAAGAACAAAGTGAAGGCCCTCAACCTCATGAACAAGACCAAGGGCAAGATCATGCTCAAGACGGTGTTGACACACCAAGTGATGCCCAAGGTCAAGTTCTCTCCCCCGAGCAAGTTCAAGATCAAGAACAAGCTCAAGACGGCGCTCAAGATGATCAAGTGACCGCTCCTCAACTCACCACCGAGGAGGAATTGGAGCGTCGTGCTGCCAAGATTGCATCCAAGCTCTCCACCAAGGGTCATCTCATGAAGAATGTGCTTGCAAGCATTCAAAATGGGGTAAGCACTCGTAGACAATTGGCAAACTATTGTGAACATCACGCGTTTGTCTCTTGTGTTGAACCCCAAAAGGTATATGAAGCACTCGAAGATCCGGATTGGCTTAATGCCATGCATGAAGAACTCAACAACTTCGAGTACAACAAGGTGTGGAGATTAGTGCCAAGGCCAACGGGGAACCACAATGTCATTGGAACCAAGTGGATATTCAAGAACAAGCAAGATGCTCATGGGACCATCATCCGCAACAAGGCACGATTGGTGGCACAAGGCTACTCCCAAGTCGAGGGTATCGACTACGGTGAAACCTTTGCTCCCGTTGCTCGCCTTGAATCTATTCGTTTGTTGATTGCTTATGCTTCTCATCACAACTTTAAGTTGCAAAAAATGGATGTGAAGAGTGCTTTTCTTAATGGTCCTATTAATGAGTTGGTTTATGTCAAGCAACCCCCCGGGTTCGAGGATCCCTACTTTCCCGATCATGTGTATCAACTCGATAAGGCACTCTATGGCCTTAAACAAGCCCCACGTGCGTGGTATGACCACCTTGCCGAGTTGTTACAAGATCGTGGGTTTGAAGTTGGGCTAATCGACCCCACTCTTTTTACTAAGAAGGTCAAAGGGGAGTTGTTTGTATGCCAACTGTATGTTGATGACATTATCTTTGGTTCTCCTAACAAAGCTTTCAATGAGGAATTTGCCGCACTCATGACCTCAAAGTTCAAGATGTCTTCCATGGGAGAGTTGAAGTTCTTTCTCGGTTTCGAAGTAAAGCAAAGAAGAGAAGGAACCTTCATCAACCAAGCCAAATACACTCAAGAGATTCAAGCTAAGTGATGTCAAGCTGGCGTCCACTCCAATGCCCACCAAGTGCCAACTTGACATCGATCCCAATGGTAAAGCGGTGGATCAAAAGGTATATCGCTCCATGATTGTTTCCTTGCTTTACCTTTGTGCATCTAGACCGGATATCATGTTGAGTGTGGGAATTTGTGCACGGTTTAAAGCCGCACCTAAGGAAAGCCACTTTGTGGCGGTCAAGCGAATCTTTAGATATTTGGCTCATACCCCAAACTTTGGCTTATGGTACCTAAGAGGAGCAAACTTCAAGCTTGTAGGATATTCGGACTCCGATTGGGCGGGAGACAAAGTGGATAGGAAGTCCACTTCCGGAGGGTGCCAATTCCTTGGTTGCTCTTTGGTAAGTTGGTCTTCGAAAAAGCAAAGTTGTGTGTCTCTCTCATCCACCGAAGCGGAGTATGTGGCGGCCGGGAGTTGTTGTGCACAACTCTTATGGATGAGGCAAACTTTAAAGGATTACGGTGTCATTTGTGACAAAGTGCCTCTTTGGTGTGATAATGAAAGTGCCATCAAGATTTCTCTCAACCCCGTGCAACACTTCAAGACAAAGCATATTGAGATTCGGTATCACTTCATCCGAGATCACATTAGGCGAGGGAGATCGAGCTCAACTACTTCACCACCCATGATAACCTTGCAGATATTTTCACGAAGCCTTTGGATGAAGCAAGATTTCGCGTGTTAAGGCATGAGCTAAATATCATTGATTCGAGCAATGTTGCTTGAACCCTTGACCACCCCACCACACTCAACTTGTTGTCTAATCTAGTTGTAGGCATGGACATAGGGGGAGTGTTGTTCTCTCAATGAACTCTCCCTCCCCCATTATGCATAAAGTGATCAACTATTTCACATTAGCCATTTTTGATGGTACTTGTGCTTCAAAGACGAGTTTTGGTCATGGGCCCAAGGATAATTCTTCGCGGTGCCATACCAATTGACTCAAACATAGGTGGCTCCGGCCACCGCCCTCTCCTTGGAGAGTTTGTGTCTCGTTTTTGGTCTGTGTTGTCTCTTGCCTCTCTTCCTTCATGCCGAGCTTGTGCTTGTGGTGTCCAGTGTGTTAGCTCTTTGGTGTGGCCTCCCGCTTGAAGGTTCCGTGCTTCGGTGTCCTCTCTTTTGGTTGAAACTATCTTTTCTTGAGCTCACGGTACTACCGTGGCCTGCCACGGTACTACCGCAAGGGGGGCGCATTACTACCGCAATGACGTGCGGTACTACCGCGTGAGGAGCGCACGGTACTACCGCACCCAGCGCAGCAGTAATTGTTTACTGCCGCCTGGGGGAGCGGTACTATAGTCATGGTGCGGTACTTCCGCCCGGGGCGGTAGTACCGCGATGACGTGCGGTACTACCGTGTGGTCGAGGGTGTGTGGGGGTTAAACACGGGCAGGGGGAGTTCTAACTCCCCCATACCCATTCGTCTCTCTCCCCACTCCGTCTCTCTCTCTCTCTCTCTCAAGAACGGCGCCGGAGGTCCTCGCCGGATCTCCGTCTCCGGCCGCTCTCATCGTATTCCGACCGGTGGGATCGTTCCCCACCACTCCCTCTTGCCATGGAACAAGGTTTCTTCCAAACCCCTCCCTTTTTCTTGTTCGTCTTGTTGTTTTTAGGTTTTGGGGAGATGCAAGTTGTTCTTGAGATTTTACGCCAAATCTATGCAAGAGTAGGATGTAGGAGAGCAGTTTTGTGTAGTGATGGTACTTGCTATAGTTGTCCCGTGATGGATTTGATCGACCGTAGTACCGCGTGTTGACACGGTTGTGCTCAGACCTCCATGGCTGTTTCAGATCTGCACAGTGCAGTACTACCGCTCTCCAGGTGCGGCACTTCCGCACGTCCGGTACTACCGCCCTGCTAGTGCGGTACTACCGCACGTCCGGTACTACCGCTCCTTGGAGCTGTACTACCGCACGTGGCGCAACACACGATATTACCATTGTCTCAAATCCCTCTTGTGGCACTTCTCACGTGCCATGTCTACTTGTTTCACCTGCTTTGCTATGGTCTTTGCATTGATCCTTCTCGTGTTTCATGCATGTTTGTTTTTTGGTGTGTGTTTTAGGTGGTGGCTCAGGTGCTCCAGCTCGCCGCTCCAACCCAAGCCGTGACACGGGGTCCAAGCGTATGCGCAACACAGAGGAAGCAGAGGGCTCCAATGCCCCCCAACGCAGAACCAAGACCACTGCCACCAAAGAGAAGGAACCCGCCAAGGGTATGGATGAGATACCGCTTGCTGAGTTCATCTCTCGGAGGAAGATCAATCCGTATGGAAACCCTCGTGCTAACTTTCGTGGGAATGATCTATTCTGGACCAAGCAGTAGAATCTCATTTATCTGGATGTCATCAAGGCCAAGCAAAATATCCATGTGGAGGTGAAGTGGATCAACATGCATCACATGCGCAAAGAGGCGCACCGGGAATACTTTGGTGAGGCTTTGGACCTAGTGGAGCAATTTGGCATTGAGCATATCATCTCATTCCACAAAGACTATGATCCTGAGATCCTTGCTCAGTTCTTTGCCTCAGTGCATTTTCATCCCAATGAGGAAAGGACCATGACTTGGATGACCAATGGTCGGCAACTGACTGCTACTTGGAAGGAATTCATGACCTTGCTTGGGGTTTCGGATGAGGGGCTCGCCACACCCCAAGGTGTTCGCCCTCATGCCAATCCCGAGTTTGCCAACAAGAACAAGCTTATGCCCTACTATGTGGAGAACAGGCTCTCCAATGGCAAGTCATCTTGGGTACTCAACTCCTTTCTTGACATCATGCACCGGATCTTCCGCAACACTCTCTTCCCACGCATTGGGGACAAGGACAAGGTGCATGCCTATCTTGTGGATATGATGCTCCTGTGTGAAGATGCTCGCAACTCTCAGACACCACCACTTGATGTCTCTCATATCATGTGGCATGAGCTTCGCTTTGCGGTCTACAACCGCAAGGTCCCCATCTATGGACCTTATCTGTTTCAGTTGATCTCGGCTACCTGGGAGCGGGTCTACCATCAGGATGAGTTTGAGGCCCCTGGTTGGATCCAGCATGAGCCCATCAACCTCCGTATCAAGCCTAAGTGGGCCAACACTACCTCTCGTGCTGATACTGCGGCTGCCATGCACGTGGATGCAGATGAGGATGAGGAGGAGGCAGCAGACGAGGACACCTCTGAGGGTTACATCCCTCCCACCTCTGAGCCTTCTTGGGCTAAGCGACTAAAGAACAAGATGAAGATGATGTTCTGTATGCAAGCAAAGGGGCAGTACCAGACCCATGTGGCTTCCAAGGAGACTCGCCGCCGCGACAAGCGGATTTTCAGGACCTTTGGCGAGAACATTTCTAGCGGGTCAGAGGTGAACATCACCCCAGAGGTAGAATGGTTGCACAAGCAGGGTTATCGGTGGACCGAGTCTGAGGAGGAGTCCATCCCAGCTGTAGAGTCTGACGAGGAGCGTGCAAGTGACTACTCCGCTTGAGCCACCACTATTGTTGTAGGTGTCCTCTCTGCCTTTTTGGCGTCTCCATGCCAAAGGGGGAGAGAGTGTAGGATTTGCGAGTTGTGTCGTGTTTGGGTCAGCTGAACTTCGTTTATTTCGTTTGCTTTGGTTTGCTTTGGTTTGTGCTCGTGAGACCTTCTATCATATGGTGTAAGACATATGCACTCTATCGTACCGTAGTGAGCTTATTCTATCTTGTGCTTATTACATTATGCTCCTGTCTATCTTGCTTAGCTTTAGCCTTATTGCAAGATTTGCCATGTCTATAAAATATAGGGGGAGTGTTGATCCTAGTATGTGTGTCGTACAGTCCAAAGCACTCATCGAGATAGCACACATCTAGGGGGAGCCCGTCTATATTTTAGAGACTTGGGGTTTGCCCTTGCTCTTTGCGTTATTCCCTCATGCAAATCCCGTGCTATCATCAATCCACCAAAAAGGGGGAGATTGTAAGGGCATTTTTATCCCTTAGTTGGTTTTGGTGATTGATGACAATGCTTTTGCGGACTAATCATGTGCATCGAATATTTCAGATATATTGACTAGGCACAAGATGATTGGGTTCCCCTCGAAGGCTATAGAAGACGGCGTTTCTCTTCGGTTCTTTTCGGTGGTATTGTGTCATAGGGAAGCCGTACTATTAAGAGGGGGTCCGCGTTGGAAAGGTTGGGTGGATTCATCACGTACACATCTTCCTTTGCACCTCCTTTCCTCTAGCCTTTGGAGCATCCTATGTTTTCCTTGTCGATGCAAATATTGCTCATGTTTGCCGAACTAGGGGGTGCGGTAGTACTGCTCGTTAGAGCGGTAGTACCGCCCGCTAGTGCGGTAGTACCGCAAGGATCCACAGTAGTACCGCTTCTAGTAAGCGGTAGTACCGTGGTCCCTGCTTAGTTCCGCAGGTACGCGGCAGTAAGGGGCGGATGTAATTTTTTACATCCGCGCCCCGCGCGGTAGTACCGCGGCTGGCTTACGGTACTACCGCGTTGGGTTTTTGCATCGACTCCAACTCTGCGCAAGTAGCCACGGATGTAATTTTTTATATCCATGCCTTCCCATCCCTGGACAGCCCCTGCCTTGCGATTGTACCGCAAGGGGGAGCGGTAGTACCACGCCATCAGTACTACCTCCCTCTGCCTTAGTGCATGTGTGGCTGTTCTGGTCTCTACTGCGTGGGCGGTAGTACCACGGGGCTCTGCGGTAGTACCGCGCCTCAGGTGCTGTAGTACCGCGCCTCAGGTGCGGTAGTACCGCGCCTCAGGTGCGGTAGTACCGCGCTGCGCAGGCTGAGTTGGTGGATAACGGTTGGATTTGTTCTTACACTATATAAGGGGTGTCTTCCTCCTCTAGTTGACTACCTCTTTGACCTCTAAGCTCCATTGTTGCTCCAAGCTCCATTTTCGCCCGATCTCCTTCCCTAGCCAACCAAACTTGTTGATTCTCTAGGGATTGGTTGAGAAGGCCCCGATCTACACTTCCACCAAGAGAAATTTGAATCCCCCCACTAATCCCTTATGGATCTTGTTACTCTTGGGTGTTTGAGCACCCTAGACGGTTGAGGTCACCGTGGAGCCATAGTCCATTGTGGTGAAGCTTTGTGGTATCGTTGGGAGCCTCCAATTAAGTTGTGGAGATTGCCCCAACCTTGTTTGTAAAGGTTCGGTCGCCGCCTCCAAGGGCACCAATAGTGGATTAACGGCATCTCGCATTGTGTGAGGGCGTGAGGAGAATACGGTGGCCCTAGTGGCTTCTTGGGGAGCATTGTGCCTCCACACCGCTCCAACGGAGACGTACTTCCTCTCAAAGGGAAGGAACTTCGGTAACACATCCTCGTCTTCACCGGCTCCACTCTTGGTTATCTCGTGCCTTTACTTGTGCAAGCTTATTTGTGCTTTATCTCTTGCTTGCGTGTATGCTTATTGTTGTTGCATCATATAGGTTGCTCACCTAGTTGCATATCTAGACAAGCTACTTTGATGCAAAGTTTAAATTGGTAAAGAAAAGCTAAAAATTATTAGTTGCCTATTCACCCCCCCTCTAGTCAACTATATCGATCCTTTCACTCGGGATCGCTTTTATCTATATAAGAGTTTGTCCAGGCTTGTCCTTTGCTACAAAAAGTATTGGGCCATCTTGCTGCACCTTGTTTACTTTCATTACTTGTTACCCGTTACAAATTACCTTATCACAAATCTATCTGTTACCGATAATTTCAGCGCTTGCAGAGAATACCTTGCTGAAAACCGCTTATCATTTCCTTCTGCTCCTCGTTGGGTTCGACACTCTTACTTATCGAAAGGGCTACGATAGACCCCCTATACTTGTGGGTCATCATCCACCTACTCACCACACAAACCACCCCCACCCCCTCCCCCCCTTTTTTGCGCTGGGATGGCAATGAGCCATTTACTATTGTCAGTAGCTTCAGTTACTCCATAAATACATCGTTTTGTGCATCTTCTCTCCCGAGTCACTTGCTCTTCCGCTCCCCCTCTTGTCTGGTTCCTTCCGTCTTTGTTTCTTCGTCTTCCTCACACTACAGTCCACACAGATAGATCTACAATTCGCCCATTTGCTCTGAAATAAAGTAAAAAAATTCCCCTCTGCTTACTAATTACGCATTGCGCGTTGTGTTTTGTTTGTTGGATTCTTGTTGTATGTTACACTTTTAATTTTAGTTTTTGTGATAATATCTTACCGCTTTTAAGAGGTTCTATAGGGGAATAATTTTGGACGACAACAGTTGATTTTTATCAGCTAGTTCGCTGCAAGCTTGTAGATTTGAGGAGGTCTGTGCGTGTTTTTTCATTTTTTACAGAGACACTAACATCAAGGGATATCACCATGTCAGCATTCGCTCCGCTCTATCTTACTCGTTGAAACAAGCGTGTATCAGTGATGTACAGTCCTTTAATTATTTGTACCATTAGCGGAGTGTTGAAATAAATTTGTCTTTAATAATTAATGAACCTGAATCTTATATATTGCTACAACTCGCAGACAAAGATGGCGTGTGGTGTTTGCAGGAACCTCAACTGTCCCGATGTTGAATCTGATGTTGCCCAATCTTTCGTGATTGTGTCTTTGCCTCGTTGTTATGAGTCATGCCTGGTAAGTTTTACTACCAACCACGTGGCCAGTAAAAATCCTTCGTCACTATCGTTGTTGCAGTTACCTTTATTCCGTAGTCAACAACCACACGTATTCCTTCAGAACGAACTATACTGTGCATGCTTGTTTTTATTTTATAGGCCTTGATGTAATTAGAAGCTCAACTGTGTTGTATAGGTTTAATTAAATGTCATAGATGGTGCCTGTGCTTGTGCCTGAAAGCCAAGAAATTTGAAGGAAAAAAACACTTTCATGCATTTTTCTGAAAACCATTAAAACTTTTACTTTTATGCAGTATGTCCCATGCTACTACCGGAACCAGGTCCTTTCTTTGATCTCTTTATGGAAAGATGAAGCTTTCGAGGATGGTTTTGAAGAAGATTTTGACCTTGTGTTCGGCATTACTGAGGATTTGTCTTACAAGATTAAGTTTACATATGGAAACCACAGGTGTAAGTTTCATGGACGTGGATGGGACAAGTTGATACATGACTATGATCTGTTTTATGGTGATATTATAAAATTGGATTTGCAAGCAGAAGATTTCTTCTTTCCCATTGACTTGATGTTGAGTGAATCTCGAGTAGGTCACAAAGCATTTCCCAAACCTTCCGTTGGTATGTTCTGATCGCTTATCAATATTTGTTCTGGTTTAACATTTATCTATTATAATTTTACTGTGGCATGCCGTTGATATTTATGTGCTTAATCTATGTTATATAATGTATTAAATCTTTCTTTGTGCTCACAATGTAGTTTAAAACTGCAATTTCCCTTTTAAAACCCATTATTCGTTTATTTTAGTTTTAACTGCTCTATTCATTGCTTCACACATAGTGGCTAAATACATGGCTGTATTTATTTAGCCCTTGAAGGCCTCAGTTTATCGGAAAGGAGCTACATAGACGAGACAGTCTACACCCGGGGCATAAAACTTTCCTATATCGACATGACGTGCATGATTAAACTAGTCCTAAATGCTAAACACATCCCTGCCATTACCTTTGTGCACTGTCTATGTTTCACCAACGTTCACACACACCGTTTGGTACGTCGTTGTTTCTTTCTTTAATCCACCGTCAACATGTGTGTCCTCCTAATCTAATGCCATAATAATTTGTTATTGTACGGAAAATCCCAGCTATTGTTACCAATGATCTTAGGATGAAGCTTGGATATTTGCCTCTCAAAGGCAGCATCAGGCTTGTTTAAATTTTCAGCAGCCTTGATTTGCCTGGCACCTACTATATACACAAAGATGGAAGGATGGCGATCACCGGGATTTCTGCTTTTGGAGATGCAGCCAGGCTGATAATTGACTGCGTTGTACTCATCAGTATCCAGTGGCACACTGTGCGCGGGGAGGACTCGCTCTCACTTGTGATCACCGGTCTTTAGAAAAAATGGCATGCCGCGAGATGTGTACGGTGATGGAGGGATGGCATTACACCATATAAATTTTAACTACTATGGTATTAAAGTTAAGTATCGTACGTGTGTTATTTCAAATTATGAGTGCAGTTGAAATCCTCATAGTACATACCTAATAGAACTTATCAGTTCAAATTCTTATTCAGACTATGGTACTGAAAGCAGATGCAACCCTAAACGTGGTTGTTGTTGTTGTTGTTGTTGTTCTGGTTGTTGTTGTTGTGGGTGTCTCTCTCGGTTCGACATGTTTCCTTCGACATGTTTGCTCAGAGAGGCACTTGAACCTAGTGTAGGGTGCTGTCCTGTGTTAAGAAGACTCATGGTCATGCCTCTGTGCTTTGATTAACTTAGCTGACTCGTGCAGTAAGAGAGGCACAACCGTGAAGTTAGTGAAGGCACGGTCATATAGTATAAGAGGTGACGGTCGTCCCTCCCAGTTGTCATTATTTCAGCTGAGTTGTGTACTTAGATAGGCACGTCGGTCGAGCAAGCGGAGGCACGGTCCCATATTAGGAAGAAGACTTGCGATCGTGCATCCCATGTCAAAAAGAAGAGCTGCGATCGTGCGTCCGTGTTCACTATGTTTGTAGTGACACGTTGCTTGGAGAGGCATGCGCGTGAATCAAGTGGAGGCATGGAGTCCGACTTGTTGCCACTGTCTGACTGTCACTGCTCTCGCAACGACACCAGTTAAAAATACTACTTTTTTTTATAAACGGTGTTGTTGCAACACCTCCGTCCTCCAAACCGTCTTTCCAGATCCACCGCACCCGTCGCTCCTAGAGGGAGTCTGATGCTTCTAGTACCAAGAGGGCAAGGCTCGTGCCACCGCCGATGCATTCCTCTGGGTGTTTGGCGGTACCAGCGGGGACTGGTGAGGGTCCGCTCACTGGATCTGAGGGGCACGAGAAAAAAACTCGTCTGGACCGCATCAGCGATCTCTCGGACGTCATCCTAGGTGAGATCATCTCTCGTCTCCCCATCTTGGATAGCATCCGTACTCGAATCCTCGGTCGTCGGTGGCGTCCTTTGTGGCCCACCGCTCCTCTGAATCTAGACTGCCATGAGATCCCTGCCGCTTGTCTTTTTAAGCCTCTAGAAAGAGTTCATATCGAGAAAATCTCCGTAGCGCCTCCTACCTGGGAGCTCGCCCGCGAAAGGCACTTCGGAACTCGGTGCCCTCGCAAATCTGGCACTGATGATACGACCCTTCCGGAAGCCATCCTCTCCGCCCATGGGGGCGCAGTTCATCGTCTCTGCATACCGGCGTGCTACCTCCAGTCCAGACCCTCCGCCGTTGACGCCTGGCTGGAATCATCCAAACTGAAAAATCTCCAGGTGCTCGAGTTCTATTACATGTTCCCAGATTTCGTGATAGAGTGTGTCGTACGACCACTCACACACCCATCATTTGCGCCTTTTGCACCGGCGTCCTTCTCTCGGTTTGCATCCTCCCTACACACCGCCACCTTTGCTCTTTGCCAAATACCAGGCAGTTACGTTCAGGCTCTTAAATTACCACTGCTCAAGAGACATTCACTTGTGGACGTTGGTATATCAGACATCTCGCTTGAAAGCATGATCCACTCTAGTTGCCCCGCACTCCGGTGCCTACTGCTTACTTGGAATATGGAAAGTCGTTGCATAAGAACAAACTCACGTAACCTTGTAAGCATTGGAATTCGCTGTGGACATGGCGAACTTGTTATAGAGGATGCCCCGTCACTTCAGTGGTTGCTTAACGATATCCTCAGTAGCAACTTGCAGATAACTATCATGTCTGCACCTAAACTGGAGACTCTGGGCAAATTCCATGATTTTTTTCTCTAAATCTAAGGTCACGCGTAACCCTACAGTTATCCAGGTACCTGGTTTTCAGCTGCATTTGTCCGGGTAAACAAGCTTCATGTAATAGAACCTTTCGTTCAATTTTTAAAATCGTTGTGCGTGCACCATGCAGGGTTTGCCGGCAGTCAGTCTGTCAATAGTGCTTCGAACGGTCAAGACTTTGATCATCAGGATGTGTTTTGAAGTGGACGTGGTCGTTTCCCTGATGCAATGCTTTCAAAGCCATGAGAACTTGTTTATCGAGGTGATGATTCTCACACACATTGAAAGCCCATGACATGCATATTGTACTACTTCTATTGTATGTCTTAAAAAGCTTGTCTTACATTCATCTGTAAATTGATTCACCCGTGGCAATACATGTTTTAGTATTACATACACCCGTATTTACAAAAATTCCAATAAATACTTTACAAGGACGGAGGTAATAGAATTAATCATTCATCTGCTCTTTCAACAGAATCTTTGTTTTTAGAGCTCAAGTATTTTCAATCTCCATGTACATCTAGGGAGGACTCTGTTACGGAGAAACAAATACATGGCGTCGTAAGCACCAACCATTTGTCAGCCGAGATGACTTTCGTTTGAAGACAGTAACGCTGGATGACTATGAACCCTGCTTGGTAAACATTGAATTTGTGAGATTCTTTGTTCTGAGTGCAAGCAAGCTTGAGACCATGAGGCTTAACTATCGCTTTCACCAAGACTTCACGGAAGAATTTTACGAAAAGCAACAAAAGGATCTTCTGTGGCACAAAAAGGCTTCTGAACGTGCTCGCCTTATATTATCAGCAGCGTGCAAGCACCGGTTCTTTTATTTGAAACTCACGCCTGTTGAATACCTGGATTTTACAGACCCATTCAGCTGTGACTGCTAAACACAGAGCCGGAGTTAGTTGTTCAAGCTTGTAGGGTTACATGTTGCGCCCTTTTGAACGTGCATTTTGTCCAAACATGAACAGACAACCCTTGTACTTTTTTTGCACCGTCTGTAAGCTTGCCATAACAATCCTTGGCTAGAAAGTGTTGTAACCGTGCTTGTCTTCTAACAGGCGACACCAGCTATAAGCAATTTTAATATGGTGCCATTTGATATGGATTTATATCATGTTACCAGATTGGTTATGTGAAATAGAGCAGTACGCAACTGGAAGGGAAAAAACATTGAAGCTACAATAAATATAATTGTTGTTAGAACGAACAAGATGCTCATAGTGTGTTTCAGCGGAAAGATTCTGAGTTGTAAACTCATGCTCCATGCCACGGGACGTCCGTGCCTTGCACATTGAATGTTTCAGCGGAAAGATTTCTGAGTATTTACAGTCATGACCCTGACTCTTGTTAGTATAGGACCATGCTCTTGATAATGAACTCGTCAGTGGAAACCTTTCCAATACTGAAGAACGTCCGTGCTTCGTACGCCCATAAAACCGTCTTCTCGTGACATGACGGCCGTTCTTCATCTTAAGGTCAGACTTTGTCTAGAAACTTCACAATCCTGGTTTTCTAACTGAGTATCCAGAGGGCCGGTACACGTGCTTGTAGAGGCCTCACTTTGGCGCCTTCTGCCCACACTTTTGTGCAACCAGAGAGGGTTTATGACGAGACAGGCCTGGAGAAACGCCACACCCGTGCGTGTAGTGGCTCCCCAACAGTGCCTCCGGCGCCTGCATCTACGTGGGTCACGTGACATAAGCCGTGACTCTTACGTGCCCGTGGAGCCAGACGCCCGTGGGTCCAAAGATTTCCCAACGGTGCCTCTCCAACAGAGTATTATCACCCATGCCTCTGCCACCACACCTTTGTGCATCCACAGGGTTCACACTCGTGCCTAAGAGGCTTCCTTTCCATGCCTCCGGTGTCTCAATCCACGTGCCTCACATGACACTTGTCGTGACTCGTACGTGCCCGTGATGCCACACCCTTGTGTGGTTCCACAACCGTACCTCCCTAACTGAGTATTCGGATCCATGCCTCTGCCACCATAATTTTGTGCATCCACATGGTTGACAATCGTACGTGCCTGTAGAGGCTAAACTTCGGTGCCCCTGGAGTCTGCACCCTTGTGCCTCACGTGACACGAGCCGTGGCTTTTACGTTCCCCTGGAGACACACAGCACGTGGATCCAGAGACTTCACAACCGTGTCTTTTCAACTGAGAGTTCACAGCCATGCCTCTGCCACCACACTTTTGTGCATCCAGGGAGTTGATACCTATGTCTGTAGAGGCTTCAATGGGGTCGGTGCCTGCACAGACTGCAATTAGGTGCCTCCAGCGCCTGCACGCGCGTGCCTCACATGACACTTGCCCCCGTGTCGTGGCTCCACACCATCGTGTCTCTACAGACCGCACAACCGTGCGTCCTTAACTGAGTATGCCGACCCATGCCTCTACCACCAAACATCTGTGTATCCGGACGGTTGATAGTCGTGCCTCGTCAAGACGCATGTTTGTCGAAGCCGTTACTATTCCACCACGTTTGTCAAAATCTTCTAGATTAGGTACGTATATATATTGTCATCTTTGTGAATCGTAAAACCCTAACCCTCTTCCTAGATCCACCGCACAGAGAGCTGCAACGGAGGCGGCACGAGCTCGGCAATGGAGATGAACAAGCGTGCCTCTAGCAACAAGAAGACGAGGATCACGGCTGTACCCGTGCCCTCTAAGCTCGTTTAGAGGAGCGACTGTGGCCTGCCCACTGGATCCGAGAACCATGTTGAGTCAGGTCCGGACCGCATCAGCGATCTCCCGGACGCCATCCTCGACGAGATCATCCCTCGTCTGTCCATAAAGGAAGGCATGCGCACACAAGTGCTCGCATCTCGGTGGCGCCGCATATGGCGCACCGCACCACTCGATCTCGACTTTTGTGTGATCCTTGATACTCGTTCTACCAGATCTCCGGAAAAAATATGTTGCCAAATCATCCGCGTTCTCCCGGGTAAGCAAATCGTCCAGGAAACATACGTTGGAACTCAATGCCGACATCATAGTTGCAACTGCCGCGGAGAATCTCTCGCTGATGGCTTCAGTCTTCCTGTATCTATCCTCTCCGACCACGAGGGCCCGATTCGCCGCCTCTGCATCCCGATGATACGTCCATTTTGCATCATGCTTTTATATCGATATTTATTGCATTATGGGCTGTTATTACACATTATGTCACAATACTTATGCCTATTCTCTCTTATTTTACAAGGTTTACATAAGGAGGGAGAATGCCGACAGCTGGAATTCTGGGCTGGAAAAGGAGCAAATATTAGAGACCTATTCTGCACAACTCCAAAAGTCCTGAAACTCCACGAAAGTTATTTTTGGAAATAATAAAAAATATTGAGCGGAAGAAATACGTCGGGGAGCCTCCACCTGGGCACGAGGGTGGGGGGCGCGCCCCCTGCCTCGTGGGCCCCCTGTTGGCCCTCCGGTGCCCATCTTCTGCTATATGAAGTCTTTCGTCCGAAGAAAAATCATAAGCAAGCTTTCGGGACGAGACTCCGCCGCCACGAGGCGGAACCTTGGTGGAACCAATCTAGGGCTCCGGTAGAGCTGTTCTCCCGGGGACACTTCCCTCCGGGAGGGGGAAATCATCGCCATCGTCATCACCAACGCTCCTCTCATCGGGAGAGGGCAATCTCCATCAACATCTTCACCAGCACCATCTCCTCTCAAACCCTAGTTATTGTCTCCATGTCTGGGATTGGTACCTGTAGATTGCTAGTAGTCTTGAGTACTCCTTGTAGTTGATGCTAGTTGGTTTATTTGGTGGAAGATCATATGTTCAGATCCTATATGCATATTAATACTCCTCTGATTATGAACATGAATATGCTTTGTGAGTAGTTACGTTTGTTCCTGAGGACATGGGAGAAGTCTTGCTATTAGTAGTCATGTGAAGTTGGCATTCGTTCGATATTTTGATGAGATGTATGTTGTCTATCCTCTAGTGGTGTTATGTGAACGTCGACTATATGACACTTCACCATTATTTGGGCCTAGAGGAAGGCATTGGGAAGTAATAAGTAGATGATGGGTTGCTAGAGTGACAGAAGCTTAAACCCTAATTTATGTGTTGCTTCGTAAGGGGCTGATTTGGATCCATATGTTTCATGCTATGGTTAGGTTTACCTTAATACTTTTGTTGTAGTTGCGGATGCTTGCAATAGAGGTTAATCATAAGTGGGATGCTTGTTTAATTAAGAACAACACCCAAGCACCGGACCACCCACATATTAAATTATCAAAGTACCGAACGCGAATCATATGAACCTGATGAAAACTAGCTTGACGATAATTCCCATGTGTCCTCGGGAGCGCTTTTCTTTATATAAGAGATTGTCCAGGCTTGCCCTTTGCTACAAAAAGGATTGGGCCACCTTGCTGCACTTTATTTACTTTTGTTACTTGTTGCTCGTTAGAAATTATCCTATCACAAAACTATCTGTTACCTATTGTTTCAGTGCTTGCAGAGAATACCTTGCTGAAAACCGCTTATCATTTCCTTCTGCTCCTCGTTGGGTTCGACACTCTTACTTATTGAAAGGACTACGATAGATCCCCTATACTTGTGGGTCATCAAGACTCTTTTCTGGCGCCGTTGCCTGGGAGTGAAGCGCCTTTGGTTGGTGGAATTTGGTAAGGAAAAATTTATGTAGTGTGCTGAAATTTACTGTCACTTGTTACTATGGAAAGTAATCCCTTGAGGGGCTTGTTTGGGGTATCTTTACCCCGACCAGTAGAGCAAAGAGTTGCTCCTCAACCTACTAAACCTACTGAAGATGAAAATGTCCACTTTGAAATTCCTTCGGGTATGTTAGAAAAACTGCTAGCTAATCCTTTTGCAGGAGACGGAACAAAGCATCCTGATGAGCACCTAATATATGTGGATGTAGTTTGTGGATTATTTAAGCTTGTAGGTATACCCAGTGATTTTGTTAAGAAGAAGGTCTTCCCTTTATCTTTGAAGGGAGAGGCATTGACATGGTTTAGGCTATGTGATGATATGGGATCATGGAACTACAACCGATTGAAATTGGAATTTCATCAGAAGTTTTATCCTATGCATCTTGTTCATCGTGATCGCAATTATATATATAATTTTTGGCCTCGCGAAGGAGAAAGCATCGCTCAAGCTTGGGGGAGGCTTAAATCAATGTTATATTCATGCCCCAATCATGAGCTCTCAAGAGAAATAATTATTCAAAGTTTTTATGCTCGGCTTTCGGATAACAATCGCACCATGCTCGGGGTTCTCCCTACAGTTTCCAGTCAAAAAAACAATCGCACCATGCTCGATACTTCTTGTGCTAGCTCTTTTATGAAGAAGACTATTGAATTCAAATGGGATTTATTGGATAGAATTAAACGCAACTCTGAAGATTGTGATCTTGACGAAGGTAAGGACTTAGGTATGACACCTAAGTTTGATTGTGTTAAATCTTTTATGGATACCGATATTTTCCGTAAATTTAGCACTAAATATGGACTTGACTCTGAGATAGTAGCTTCTTTCTGTGAACCTTTTGCTGCTTATGTTGATCTCCCTAAGGAGAAGTGTTTTAAATATCATCCTCCCATAGAAGTAAAAGTAGCTTCTCCTATTAAAGTTGAGGAAAAGACTATCACTTATAATGATCCTATTGTTCCTACTTCTTATGTTGAGAATCCACCTTTCCCTGTGAGAATAAAGGATCATGCTAAAGCTTCAACTGTGGTCCGTAAAAGCAATATTAGAACTTATACACCTCCTGAGCAAATTAAAGTTGAACCTAATATTGCTATTGTTAAAGATCTCTTGTCTGATAATATTGATGGGCATGTTATTCATTTCCGTGATGAAACTGCTAGAATTGCCAAACCTTGTGCTAAAGATAAACATAGACCTGTGGTAGGCATGCCTGTTATTTCTGTTAAAATAGGAGATCATTGTTATCATGGCTTATGTGATATGGGTGCCAGTGCTAGTGCTATACCTCATGACTTATACAAAGAAATTATGCATGATATTGCACCTGCGGAGATAGAAGATATTGATGTTACCATTAAGCTTGCCAATAGAGATACCATATCACCCATTGGAATTGTTAGAGATGTTGAAGTCTTGTGTGGGAAAACTAAATATCCTGCTGATTTTCTTATTCTTGGCTCCCCACAAGATAGCTTTTGCCCCATTATATTTGGTAGACCCTTCTTGAATACTGTTAATACTAAGATAGACTGCAAAAAGGATGTCATTACTATTGGTTTGGGTGATATGTCTCATGAGTTTAATTTCTCTAAATTTAGTAGACAACACCGTGAAGAGGAATTGCCTAGTAAGGATGAAATAATTGGTCTTGCTTCTATTGCTGTACCTCCTAGTGATCCTTTAGAACAATATTTGCTAGACCGTGAAAATGATATGTTTATGAATGAAAGAAGGGAGATAGATGAAGTATTCTTTAAACAGGAACCTATCCTGAAACACAATTTGCCTGTTGAAATCCTAGGGGATCCTCCTCCACCCAAGGGTGATCCCGTGTTTGAGCTTAAACTGTTGCCTGATACTCTTAAATATGCTTATCTTGATGAAAAGAAGATATATCTTGTTATTATTAGTGCTAACCTTTCAGAGCATGAAGAAGAGAGATTATTGAAAACTCTGAAGAAGCACCGCGCTGCTATTGGATATACTCTTGATGATCTTAAGGGCATTAGCCCCACTCGATGTCAACATAAAATAAATTTGGAGAAAGATGCCAAACCAGTTCGTGATCATCAACGACGGCTGAATCCTAAGATGAAAGAAGTGGTAAGAAAGGAAATACTAAAGCTCCTTGAGGCAGGTATAATTTATCCCGTTGCTGATAGTCAGTGGGTAAGTCATGTCCATTGTGTCACTAAGAAGGGAGGTATTACTGTCGTTCCTAATGATAAAGATGAATTGATTCCGCAAAGAATTATTACAGGTTATAGGATGGTAATTGATTTGCGCTCTACTAAAAAAGATCATTACCCCTTGCCTTTTATCGATCAAATGCTAGAAAGATTATCCAAACATACACATTTTCGCTTTCTAGATGGTTATTCTGGTTTCTCTCAAATACCTGTGTCAGCCGATGATCAATCAAAAACCACTTTTACTTGCCCTTTCGGTACTTTTGCTTATAGAGGTATGCCTTTTGGTTTATGTAATGCACCTGCTACCTTTCAAAGATGCATGATGGCTATATTCTCTGACTTTTGTGAAAAGATTTGTGAGGTTTTCATGGACGACTTCGCCGTCTATGGATCCTCTTTTGATGATTGCTTAAGCAACCTTGACCGAGTTTTGCAGAGATGTGAAGAAACTAATCTTGTCTTGAATTGGGAAAAGTGCCACTTTATGGTTAATGAAGGTATTGTCTTGGGGCATAAAGTTTCTGAAAGAGGTATAGAAGTTGATAAAGCCAAGGTTGATGCTATTGAAAAGATGCCATGTCCCAAGGACATCAAAGGTATAAGAAGTTTCCTTGGTCACGCCGGATTTTATAGGAGGTTCATTAAAGACTTCTCAAAAATTTCTCGGCCTCTGACTAATTTATTACAAAAAGATATACCATTTGTCTTTGATGATGATTGTGTAGAAGCATTTGAAATACTTAAGAAAGCATTGATCTCTGCACCTATCGTTCAGCCACCTGATTGGAATTTACCCTTTGAAAATATGTGTGATGCTAGTGATTATGCTGTAGGTGCTGTTCTAGGGCAAAGAGTTGATAAGAAATTAAATGTTATCCAATATGCTAGCAAAACTCTAGACAATGCTCAAAGAAATTATGCTACTTCTGAAAAAGAATTCTTAGCAGTCGTATTTGCTTGTGATAAGTTCAGACCTTATATTGTTGATTCTAAAGTAACTATTCACACTGATCATGCTGCTATTAAATATCTTATGGAAAAGAAAGATGCTAAACCTAGACTTATTAGATGGGTTCTCTTTCTACAAGAATTTGATTTGCATATTATTGATAGAAAGGGAGCTGAGAACCCCGTTGCAGACAACTTGTCTAGGTTAGAAAATGTTCTTCATGACCCACTACCTATTGATGATAACTTTCCGGATAAACAACTAAATGTCATAAATGCTTCTCGTACTGCTCCATGGTATGCTGATTATGCTAATTATAGTGTTGCTAAATTTATACCACCTAGTTTCACATACCAGCAAAAGAAAAAAATCTATGATTTGAGACATTACTTTTGGGATGACCCACATCTTTATAAAGAAGGAGTACATAGTGTTATTAGACGTTGTGTACCTGAGCATGAATAGGAACAGATCCTACGCAAGTGTCACTCCGAGGCCTATGGAGGACACCACGCTGGAGATAGAACTGCACATAAGGTATTGTAATCCGGTTTTTATTGGCCTACTCTCTTCAAGGATGCCCGTAAGTTTGTCTTGTCTTGTGATGAATGTAAAAGAATTGGTAATATTAGTAGATGTCAAGAAATGCCTATGAATTATTCACTTGCTATTGAACCATTTGATGTTTGGGGCTTTGATTATATGGGACCTTTTCCTGCCTCTAATGGATATACACATATTTTAGTTGCTGTTGATTACGTTACTAAGTGGGTAGAAGCTATTCCAACTAGTAGTGCTGATCATAACACTTCTATTAAGATACTTAAAGGGGTTATCTTTCCGAGGTTTGGAGTCCCTAGATATTTAATGACTGATGGTGGTTCACATTTTATTCATGGTGCTTTTTGTAAAATGCTTGCTAAATATGATGTTAATCATAGAATTGCATCTCCTTATCACCCACAGTCTAGTGGTCAAGTAGAATTGAGTAATAGAGACCTCAAATTAATTTTGCAAAAGACTGTTAATAGATCTAGAAAGAATTGGTCCAAGAAACTTGATGATGCATTATGGGCCTATAGAACTGCATATAAAAATCCTATGGGTATGTCTCCGTGTAAAATGGTTTATGGAAAAGCATGTCACTTACCTCTCAAACTAGAACATAAGGCTTATTGGGCTATTAAAGAGCTCAATTATGATTTCAAACTTGCCGGTGAGAAGAGGTTGTTTGACATTAGCTCACTTGATGAATGGAGAACCAAAGCTTGTGAAAATGCGAAATTGTTTAAAGAAAAATTTAAAAGATGGCATGACAAAAGAATACAAAAGCGCGAGTTTAATGTAGGTGATTATGTATTGCTATACAACTCTCGTTTAAGATTTTTTGCAGGAAAACTTCTCTCTAAATGGGAAGGCCCTTATGTTATCGAGGAGGTCTATCGTTCCGGTGCCATAAAGATCAACAACTTCGAAGGCACAAATCCGAAGGTGGTGAATGGTCAAAGAATCAGACAATATATCTCAGGTAATCCCATAAATGTTGAAACCAATGTTATTGAAACCGTAACCCCGGAAGAATACATAAGGGACACTTTCCAGAACGTTTCAGACTCCGATAAGGAATAGGTATGTGGTACGGTAAGTAAACCGACTCCAAAACAGTTTTTATGGCAATATCTCTCCGTTTTAGAATATTTAGAAAAATAGAAAAATAAGAAGCAGTTCGGGAAGGACACGAGGCCTCCACGAGGGTGGAGGGCGCGCCCTACCCTACTGGGTGCGCCCCCTGCCTCGTGGGCACCTCGTGTGCTCTCCGGACTCCGTTTTCTTGCACGATACGTATTTTGGTTGGTAAAAATTCATTATATAATCTCCTGAAGGTTTTGACTCCCGTATCACGCAATTGTCTTCTGTCCTTGTTCTGAGTTGTTGCTGCTGCATATTAGAGCAAGATTTCTTCTCAAGAGTCAGTCGGGGAGAGCCGGGTGTCTCATCCGGCATCAAGACCAAGGACAAACAGCGATGCTGACCACTTTGGGCCAGCCACGGAGGAAGAGATGGAGGCTGATTTGATGAGGATAGATGCCATGGAGGAGGATCAAGAAGTCACTTCTCGCTTCCGGGCTGGATTCACGATGGGGGAACTACAGAGCTCAGCTATTCCAAACTCGGTTATCCCTTCCAATGTTAGATTTCTTTCTTATGAAAATATGAAGAAGAGTGTCACTTGTTCTCCCGCAGCTATGCAACACCCTTGGGTGCAAGGAGCTTTAGCCATTACAAGAAAGCTTCGCAAGGAAATAATGGACCTCAAGCAACAAGTCAATAAGCTCGAGGAGGAGAATCGTATCCTGAGAGGCATCATCGACAAGAATATTACACCATCACCGAAAAAGGAAACATAATCATATGGGTATGGGCACTCCCCTTGGCAACTGCCAAGCTTGGGGGAGGTGCCCCGGTATCGTATCACAATCACACTCCTATCTTTACCGTTTTTCTTAGTTCGATCCTATTTAGTAGTATCTTGATCTAGTAGAATAAAAGTTTTGGTATGATCTAGTTTTGAGTTTTGCTTTATGATCTCTCTATGTAATCGAGTCCGTGAGCTATATAATAAAGATTAGTGTTGAGTCAAGGGCTTGATTATCTTGCCATGATCTTGAGTGAACAAAAGAATAGAAAGAAAGAATAAAAAGAAATAAAAAGAGATCATATTGATCTTATGGAGAGTAATGACTTCACATAGAAAGAGTATGATGATTAAAAGTTGTTGAGAGTTGACAAAAATAGCCTTGGTCATCGTTGCAATTTATAGGAAGTAATAAAGAAAGAGGGGTTTCACATATAAATATACTATCTTGGACATATTTTATGATTGGGAGCACTCATTAAAATATGACATGCTAAAGAGTTGATGTTGGACAAGGAAGACAACGTAATGGGTTATGTTTTCTTATATCTGAGATAAACTATATTGTCATGGATCATCCAACATGTTGAGCTTGCCTTTCCCCCTCATGCTAGCCAAATTCTTTGCACCAAGTAGAGATACTACTTGTGCTTCCAAAAACCCTTAAACCAGTTTTGCCATGAGAGACCACCATATCTACCTATGGATTGAGTAAGATCCTTCAAGTAAGTTGTCATCGGTGCAAGCAATAAAAATTGCTCTCTAAATATGTATGATTGATTGGTGTGGAGGAAATAAGCTTTATACGATCTTGTGATGTGGAAGAAATAAAAGCGACGGACTGCATAATAAAGTTTCATATCACAAGTGGCAATATAAAGTGACGTTCTTTCGCATTAAGATTTTGTGCATCCAACCCTGAAAGCGCATGGAAACCTCTGCTTCCCTCTGCGAAGGGCCTATCTTTTATTATTATCTTCTACCTTATGCAAGAGTCATGGTGATCTTCACCTTTCCTTTTTATATTTTATCCTTTGGCAAGCACAGGGTGTTGGAAAGATCCTTATATATATATATATATATATATATATATATATATATATATATATATATATATATATAATTGGATGTGGGTTAGCATGAACTATTATTGTTGACATTACCCTTGAGGTAAAAGGTTGGGAGGCGAAACTATAAGGCCCTATCTTTCTCTATGTCTGATTAAAATTCCGTAACCACAAGTATTGCGTGACTGTTAGCAATTATGAAAGACTAAATGATAGTTGAGTATGTGGACTTTCTAGAAAGCTCTGACATAGACTCTTTCTAATGTTATGATAAATTGCAATTGCCTCAATGACTGAGATTATAGTTTGTTGGTTCTCGATAAAGTTTCTGATTCATACTTTGCATTGTGAATAGATTATTACTTGAGCATAAGAAATCATATGACAATATCTATTTATGTTGCTGTTATGAGAATAATCATGACGCCCTCATGTCCGTATTTTACTTTATCGACACCTCTACCTCTAAACATGTGGACATATTTATCGTTATCGGCTTTCGCTTGAGGACAAGCGAGGTCTAAGCTTGGGGGAGTTTCTACGTCCATTTTGCATCATGCTTTTATATCGATATTTATTGCATTACGGGTTGTTATTACACATTATGTCACAATACTTATGCCTATTCTCTCTTATTTTACAAGGTTTACATAAGGAGGGCGAATGCCGGTAGCTGGAATTCTGGGCTGGAAAAGGAGCAAATATTAGAGACCTATTCTGCACAACTCCAAAAGTCCTGAAACTCCACAAAAGTTATTTTTGGAAATAATAAAAAATATTGAGCGGAAGAAATACGTCAGGGGGGCCTCCACCTGGCCACGAGGGTGGGGCGCGCCCTACCCCCTGGGCACGCCCCCTACCTCGTGGGCCCCCTTTTGGCCCTCCGGTGCCCATCTTCTGCTATATGAAGTCTTTCGTCCGAAGAAAAATCATAAGCAAGCTTTCGGGATGAGACTCCGCTGCCACGAGGCGGAACCTTGGTGGAACCAATCTAGGGCTCCGGCAGAGCTGTTCTGCCGGGGACACTTCCCTCTGGGAGGGGGAAATCATCGCCATCGTCATCACCAACGCTCCTCTCATCAGGAGAGGGCAATCTCCATCAACATCTTCACCAGCACCATCTCCTCTCAAACCCTAGTTCATCTCTTGTATCCAATTCTTGTCTCCAAGTCTGGGATTGGTACCAGTAGGCTGCTAGTAGTGTTGATTACTCCTTGTAGTTGATGCTAGTTGGTTTATTTGGTGGAAGATCATATGTTCAGATCCTATATGCATATTAATACTCCTCTGATTATGAACATGAATATGCTTTGTGATTAGTTACGTTTGTTCCTGAGGACATGGGAGAAGTCTTGCTATTAGTAGTCATGTGAATTTGGCATTCGTTCGATATTTTGATGAGATATATGTTGTCTATCCTCTAGTGGTGTTATGTAAACGTTGACTACATAACACTTCACCATTATTTGGGCCTAGAGGAAGGCATTGGGAAGTAATAAGTAGATGATGGGTTGCTAGAGTGACAGAAGCTTAAACCCTAGTTTATGTGTTGCTTCGTAAGGGGCTGATTTGGATCCATATGTTTCATGCTATGGTTAGGTTTACCTTACTACTTTTGTTGTAGTTGCGGATGCTTGCAATAGAGGTTAATCATAAGTGGGATGCTTGTTCAAGTAAGAACAACACCCAAGCACCGGTCCACCCACATATCAAATTATCAAAGTACCGAACGTGAATCATATGAACGTGATGAAAACTAGCTTGACGATAATTCCTATGTGTCCTCGGGAGCGCTTTTCTTTATATAAGAGTTTGTCCAGGCTTGTCCTTTGCTACAAAAAGGATTGGGCCACCTTACTGCACTTTATTTACTTTTGTTACTTGTTGCTCGTTACAAATTATCCTATCACAAAACAATCTGTTACCTATTGTTTCAGTGCTTGCAGAGAATACCTTGCTGAAAACCGCTTATCATTTACTTCTGCTCCTCGTTGGGTTCTACACTCTTACTTATCGAAAGGACTATGATAGATCCCCTATACTTGTGGGTCATCACCCGACAAGCTACCTCCGGTGCCAACCTTGTGGTGTCGATGAGTTGTTCCTGTCTCGGAATCTGGACCAACTCCAGGTTTTAGAGTTCTATCATATATTCCCAAATTTCTTCTACCCAGGGCCCAGGCAAGCACGCAGAATCCCTTCTTCTATGCCGTCCCCACTGGCATCCATCTCGAGATTTCGCTCGTCTCTCCACACCGTCACTTTCGCCATGTGCAAACTAGAAGACAATCTAGTAGAAATGTTTTGCCTCCCACTGCTCAGTAGACTTTCACTGGTAGAGGTTTATATATCGGATGTCTCCTTGCGGAAGTTCATCCACCACGGTTGCCCTGCCCTGCAGTGCCTGCTGCTTGTTTGCAACAAGAAATTCTGTTGTCTATGAATAAACTCAGCTAGGCTTGTAAGCATTGGCATTCATTCCGACGGAGGAAAACTGATCATTGAGGATGCCCCTTCCCTCCGCAGACTGCTACATGATTCTGTAGATGCACAACTACAAATAACAGTTTTGTCCCTGCCTGTGTTGGACACACTGGGAAAAATTTCTGAATTACCCAATGAAACAAATATCGTCATTGGGTCTACAGTTATTCAGGTACTGCCTCTGCACGTTACTTTGACCTGCGTTATTCAAAAGCACTTGAGATTCACATCCACGAGCTAATAATATCACGTTATGTGCTCAATGAAGGGTCTCTGCATAAGTAGCCTACACGTGGTGCTAGATTCTGTCAAGACTTTATTCATCTCACAGACATGCTTTAATCTGGATGAGATTGTTGACTTGCTGCGATGCTTTCAATGCTTGCAGAACTTGTTTATCGAGGTGATGATTTCACACACGTTGAAAGCCCATGCACAATATACATAATATACTGGCACTTACTGCTCAGTTTGCTCTTCATGTGTGTTTAGGGGGGAGGATGGGATCAAAGAGGTATAACAAATGAATGGCGCCAAAAGCAGCGGGTGTTTCTCAATAATCACGACATTTGTTTGAGGACATTAACGCTGGAAGACTATGAAGTCACAGATGCAAACACTGAATTTTGACATTCTTTATTCTCAATGCTAGGATGCTACTAACCATCAAGCTTAAGTTTGGCCTGCGCAGAGATTTCACTTGTGAATTTTACAAACGGCAAGAAGAGGTACTGCAGATGGACAAAAGGGCTTCTAATTGTGCCAAGCTTAAATTAACAACAACTTGCAAGCATATGCACATGGACTTAAAAAACGCGGGTGTTGAATATCTAGATTTGCCAGATCCATTCAACTGTGGATGCTGAAATCAGGTCTGGAGAGATGTACTTGCTATATTGAATGAGTGCATTGTGTAAACATGGTCAAACAATTCTCAGTCGTTTTGCACCGTATCGTCTGTAAGCTTTTTGTTTTTTTAGGCAGTAAGCTCATATTTTTAAAATTAGGGATATGAATGTTTATGATATCAATTACGTACATGCTTTCTGTTTTCAATATCGATCATATATTTCTGGACCCAATGATAAAAGAAATCAGCTCACACAGATGCTCAAAAATCAAACTAGTATCCTCTTGTTTATCTCAATTGCTTGCCATGAAATTCTGTCTTTTAAAAGCAACATGCGTCCACTGCAAACCTGCAATTGCTGCAACCACGCCTCTCCGAAGGACGTCCATGCACCCCACAGGAAACGAACATGCATCAAGAGGTTGTGAAAATCATACGTCCGTGTGAACGCGTCACTAAAAACATTTGGAATGTTGTGATAATGACTTAAGGTCAGCAACGAACCTCCAATCACTTTTTAGATGCTGGGTTTCAATTCTCATTATCATATTGAACAAAACTCATGCATCCGAAGAATTCATCAAAGCGAAAGATTACGTGCTCCTTTTAATTGCGCACACCGTGTCCCTCCGAGAGACCGTGTCAGAAATGAACAATACGGAAAACAGTAGCACGGTCTGCGTCATTTAAACGTACACCCGTGCCTAGCTGAGTGAACAAGCAACTTAAAATGTTACGAAAACAGAGGCACTTCAGTGCATTTTCTCCTTGGACAACCGTGCGCACCGTGGCTTCACTCCCCTATCCATCAGAGTGGCCGTGTCATGCGAAAACAACTAGGAGAACACAAAAGATGTTCGTGCGTCGTGCACATGTACAACCGTGCGCCAACTGCATAAAGACCACGCGTCTGTCAATGAACACGTCACTAAGAACATTTAGAATACAGAGGCCCTTCCGTGCGTCTCATTCTTATCCTTATAGGACGATGCGCACCGTGGCTTCACGTCCCTGTCCCTCCGAGAGACCGTGCTAGGGAAAAATACTTCGGAAAACAGAAGCATGGTCGTGCGTCATGGACGTGCACAACCTCTCTCAGTGAACGCGTCACTAAGAAAATTTGGAAAACAGAAACAAAGCTGTGCCTTATATGCATGTAAGTCCGTGCGTGTTGGGGCCGTCAGTCTGTTCCTCTATGCTCCTAATAAGCCGATAGTCTTGTCTTTGCCGCTGTACAGTAGCCCCAGGTCAGTGAGCAGGCGCGTATTATAACTGTCTGTTCTGTTTTGTGCCAACCCAGACCCCCCTCCCACTCACCTGCTGTAGAGTTCATCGTCTCTTCCCTCTCGATTCTCGCTCTAGATCTAGGGTTAGTCCATTTTCTCTTAATTTCTATGTGAATTTTTTCGCTACGATCCGTTTTCCTCTCTGTTGGTTTCGTCTCTTCGTGTTTGAAAGCGACGCATCTACGCTGTTATGCTAGGAATTGCCAGGAAATTCGTTGTGATCTAAACCAAATCCGCGCATGCTACCTCTTGAGCACTGCGTTGGTTTTCCCTTGAAGAGGAAAGGGTGATGCAGCAAAGTAGCGTAAGTATTTCCCTCAGTTTTTGAGAACCAAGGTATCAATCCAGTAGGAGGCTACGCGCGAGTCCCTCGCACCTACACAAACAAATAAATCCTCGCAACCAACGCGACAAGGGGTTTTCAATCCCTACACGGTCACTTACGAGAGTGAGATCTGATAGATATGATTGATTATATTTTTGGTATTTTTGTGATAAAGATGCAAAGTAAAGTAAACAAAATAAAAACGGCGCCAGAAATAGCTTGTTGTCGGGAGATTAATATGATGGAAAATAGACCCGGGGGCCATAGGTTTCACTAGTGGCTTCTCTCAAGAGCATAAGTATTTTACGGTGGGTGAACGAATTACTGTTGAGCAATTGACAGAATTGAGCATAGTTATGAGAATATCTAGGTATGATCCTGTATATAGGCATCACGTCCGAGACAAGTAGACCGACTCATGCTTGCATCTACTACTATTACTCCACACATCGACCGCTATCCAGCATGCAACTAGAGTATTAAGTTCATAAGAACAGAGTAACGCTTTAAGCAAGATGACATGATGTAGATGGATAAATTCATGCAATATGATAAAAAACCCTTCTTGTTATCCTCGATGGAAACAATACAATACGTTCCTTGCTGCCCCTACTGTCACTGGGAAAGGACACCGCAAGATTGAACCCAAAGCTAAGCACTTCTCCCATTGCAAGAAAGATCAATCTAGTAGGCCAAACCAAACTGATAATTTGAAGAGACTTGCAAAGATAACCAACCATACATAAAAGAATTCAGAAGATTCAAATATTGTTCATAGATAAGCTTGATCATAAACCCACAATTCATCGGTCTCAACAAACACACCGCAAAAGAAGATTACATCGAATAGATCTCCACAAGAGAGGGGGAGAACATTGTATTGAGATCCAAAAAGAGAGAAGAAGCCATCTAGCTAATAACTATGGACCCGAAGGTCTGAGGTAAACTACTCACACTTCATCGGAGAGGCTATGGTGTTGATGTAGAGGCCCTCCGTGATCGATGCCCCCTCCGGCGGAGCTCCGGAACAAGCCCCAAGAAGGGATCTCACGGGTACAGAAGGTTGCGGTGGTGGAATTAGGTTTTTGGCTCCGTATCTGATTGTTTGGGGGTACGTAGGTATATATAGGAGGAAGGAGTACATCGGTGGAGCAACGTGGGGCCCACGAGAGTGGAGGGCGCGCCCCCCTACCTCGTGGCTTCCTAGTAGCTTTCTTGACGTAGGGTCCAAGTCCTCTGGATCATGTTCGTTCCGAAAATCACGTTCCCGAAGGTTTCATTCCGTTTGGACTCCGTTTGATCTTCTTTTTCTGCGAAACTCTGTAATAGGCAAAAAACAACAATTCTGGGTTGGGCCTCCGGTTAATAGGTTAGTCCCAGAAATAATATAAAAGTGAATAATAAAGCCTAATAATGTCCAAAACAGAAGATAATATAGCATGGAGCAAAAAACAGCAATTCTGGGCTGGGCCTCCGTTTGGAGACGTATCAGCGCAGTACGAGGCCGAACCTATACACGACCCGTGCCTCTTAGGGGTGGGTTGATTGGGAGTCGGCATTTGTGCTTGAGAACGCTACGAGCTGCAGCGACCTGCAGCGTCCAAGTCCTAGGTGAGCGATGAACTTCGCCGAGGGAGGTTGGTAGTTTAAATTGAAGCCCGTTAGGTCCTGCAAACAACGGCGGTGGCCGGAAGTCCAAGGGAGTGGCCAGACGTTGAGCTCTATTGCTTAACCGGCCACAGGGTGCTGGAGGTCGGCGTTTGGGGTGCTGTTGACTAGGATTCGGCGTCTGTGCTTGAGGATAGCGTTTGGGGTCCTGTAGGCTGGAGGCAAGGTTAACATTGATGGATCACCCATTTCAAATACCACCTAGCCACACATGTTCCGGTGGTTGGCGTCGGTGACGGTGGCGTATGGTTGCGGATGACGTTGTTGCTGGGTGCAGCTCTGACGAATTTACATATAATTTTAATGTTACAAACACTCCTTTGAGCCGCCTGATGATAGACTATTGTTTCTCCTTTTTGCTTGTCTTGTCTTGAAATATACATTTGCTATAGCTGCTTTTAAAACCAAGCAGCAGAAATCCTTTCACTGATTGACATTGACAGCCAAGATTGTGAACTGCTCTAAAAATAGTCAATACTGAATTGTGATGAATTAAGCAACCATTTTTGGAAAATAAAATACTGATTTAATTAAATTCATATTTCCTCTGTTATTACATATCCCATATCTACTGTTCACCTTCTAATCAAAAGCTGTGCACATGTCTTTTTAGGAAATTGTTTGTGAACGACTATTTATGTAAAATGCCGGTTTAGCCGAATAGTTTCTCAAGATAATATAATTTTCCTTGTGTTGAGAATTTCATATAAACGTTGTTTTGCAACGTATTCCAGGGGAAACCATGTGCTGTGATATATGTACCAACTTCGGTTGCCCTGGATTGGAGTCAGGCGTTCTTCACAGCGCGATAACAGTGCATCTTCCTCAATGCTTCAAGATGCCTAGTAAGGAGAAATGTTTGGCACCCCATGCTGCCCATCAGTTACTACCAACTACTTTATCTTTCTGATGGAGGAAATAAAAGTTTCTACCATATTATTGGAATGGAATGCCTACATTTAAGCATTTAACGATATGTTTTCAATTTTCGATGTACCTTGTTCTATCAAATAGCAACCTGTTGAAAACAATTGGTACATATATGATAAGCGCTATCTGTCTTGGTTATACATGTCGGTATTCAAGGATTCCTTCTTGCCGGTTTGAAGATTTTTTTTCTTGCGCAGTATGTGCCATGCTATTGCAGGTAGCAAGTCACTTCTTCAATCTATCAGTGGAAAGAGGAAACATTTCAAGAAGGAAAAAAAATGAATCCAGTACTGATCATCAACGAGGATCTGTCATATGAGATCTGCATCACCGATGAACCTAACCGGTCTAAAATTCATGGACCTGGCTGGGAAAAGTTAATTAATGACTACGATCTTCATTATCGAGATCTAATCATCATAAACCTGGATACTGGGAGTCTGTCCATTGAGATAGATCTAAGACTCAGTGATTCTCGAGGAGGTCACAGGCCCCTTCCCAAACCATCACTAGGTAAGTGCACCAACTTCCATCCTGTTTTATCAACTACGTTTATCAGCATACTTTGGTGCTCCTACTTCTGTCCACTAAATGAATGTCATACTTACAGTCGAAGTTATTTTCAAAACATTTTATGCAATTCTGTTGATTATCATCCCAACTTGATCACATGCATTGAATTTAACCATTCCTTTTAAACTTTAATAGCGAGTTCATTTGTTTAAACAAATTCGTTTGAAAATGAGTTATTTTTTCCATGCAACTTTTCATTTTCTAAATGATTCGGAGAGGGGGTACATTGGGAAAACAGTGTTTGGTCGAGGCGTAAACCTCTCATACAGACAATTTGGACAGATGATATACTATGTGTTTGAGTCTGACGACTTCCCCACAATACCCTTTGTTCAGCGTCAAAACGTCACCAATGTCATAAATGGTCGTCTGGTTAGTCATTGAATATTTGTTTTGATCCACTGCCATGGTTTTGTTTGCTATTTTCGATGTTTTATGTCCTTGTATATTGATTTTATCTAGTAATATCGGTACAATCTGCAGAGAATCCCGTCTGCCATTGTGAGGCTTCTAAAGATGAACCTGGGATATCTACCTCAAAACGGTGGAATCATCCTAACAGAGGTGTATGATGCAATAGACATGAGCACAACGTACTCCATACGAACCGACGGCAGAATGGAGGTGATCGGTTTTTCAGATTTTGCCCGGGAAGCCCAGCTAAGTTTTGGTTCAATTGTCCTTGTCACAATTGAAAAGCGGTGGCCAACTTTGGGAAACATGAAGCTGCTGCGGATGATAATCAACGACCTTTCCTAATAGAGCGTTGCCGGTGGCTATACTTCCTATATCACAGTTCAGTAATTTATGTCTGGTTTTTGAATAGGCTGTTCACACCAGTTTTGTTATTTAGTTATGTCATGGTATGTAACTGAGCATATAATTATGTCCAAGAGGACGGTGGTGAAAATTCCCGGTCAAAGAAGGTGAAACACTTACGTGGGTTACTTTATCTATCTCTGATAATAATAAAAGGATTCGCTGACTAATAATGGAGGATGAATTGTTGTGGTGAAGTATGTTTCTGAATAGTTTAGTGACGTTGCTAGCTCCCCACGTCAATAGTATACATAATTTTCACTATGGTGCTCCGTAGAATAGCGTGATGCCAAGTAGTTTGTTGCGATGAGCTCAAACATACAAATCTGTCTATGGCACAACACTTCTCCTAAAAAACTAGTGCCTTCACCTATGGCTCTGTCACCTTAAACATCCATGCCTTTACAAAGTGTCACTTAAAACATTTAACAGAACACGAGCACGGATTGACGTCCGTGCAATCACATAGCTTCATGTCCGTGCCTCACGTAGCATCGTACATGTGCCTCTAGCTGTGCTTCTCGCTGTATAAGTGTGTCTCGCAGTTGCATGCCCACGCGCCTCGTTGCTTCTCGTTGTTTCCGCCCATCTCGTCCTTGCAACTATTTCAGACATGACCATGCCTGTTGCATCTGCACATTCATGTCTCTCTAGACCGTGCCTTGACAAGAATAACGACCGTGCTTGTAACAGTGAAGCGTATAGATGATACATTCAGGACACCTTAGGGACCACCTTGCAACTATTTCAGACATGACCGTGCCTATTCCGTCGGCACATTCATGCCTCTCACAGTTAATTGAAAAACATTCTGGAAAAACAATAACGGACGCTTATTGTCAACCCTCACATTACGTACATTTGACGTTCATTCCTTCGTCACGGAAGTAATAGCCGTGCCTCTGCCACAGAACATATAAGTGAAAAACGATTCTTCCTACACTTGTAAAACCCGGAATGCCCTGGATAAATGTTGAATCCCATCTTGCAGTTAAACCATGGAGACCGGTGCTTCTCAGAAACACATCTGTGGCTTTTTGCGCATGTAGCTGAGTGCACGGCTATATGTTTGTGCCCATGCCTCACGTAGCACGACATCACGAATTGACGTTCGTGCAAACACGTAGCTTCATGTCCGTGCCTCACGTAGCATCGTATTGGTGACTCTCGTTGCGCCTCTCGTTGTATAAGTTCCTCTCGCAGCTGCATATCTACGCCTCTTGTTGCTTCTCGTTCTTTCTGTCCATCTCGTAGCGTTAGTTGCAACACGGACACACAACAGTGCCTCTGAAAAAACACAGCATTGCTCCTCCCAGCGAATGTATCACTGAAAACAATTGCCACTCCCAGTGAATGTATAATGCCCATGTGTCTCTACATAGCCACTTCAAGCATGCTTCTCTTGGTTAGAGATGTGTGCCTCTACATACTGCCCCTGCATGCCTCACGAGATAAATTGTAAAAATTGACATTTTATAGCAAACTACGAAAGACAACGATCTTCTCCCCGAGTTGCTGGAGATGTAACGGCTGTTAAAAACATAACTGCTGAATTTGTTTTATTTTCTTTTTAAGAAAAACCACGATCAAAAACCCAGGATGTGCACAACCAAATCGACAGGGAGACGAAACCACGATCCAGAAACCACGATGTGCACAACCGCATCGATAGTGAGATCGTGCACTCCTTTGCTGCTTCCCCGACCTTAAATTTAGACTTCCACTGCGGACTTCTCACCCACAAACAGAAATCGCCATTGTGCTCCCACTCATTGTTCCCCACGAAATACCAGGTTGCAGGAGGAAGAACTGCTCCAGACCATGGGATTCATCAAGGAATTCACGGAGGTGCAGGCCCACGGCAACACCAAGTTGCACGTGATCCACACCAATGACTTGCACAAGGCGGCCACCACCATCGAGCAGTACGAGCGACACCTCGAATTCGAGCGCCACAAGATCGTCGGAGTTGATGTGGAGTACGCCAACGACGTTGGCGAAGATCAGAAACCGGCCCTCGTCCAGCTCTCCGTCGGCAAGGATCATCCGGTGCTGCTCTTCCAACTGAGCGCCGCCGACAAGAACTGCACCAGGTTCGACAACATCCTCGCTGACCCCAGATACACGTTTGCTGGCTTCTCCATCGACGGCGACATAGAGATGCTCGGCCGCATCGGACTGGAGATCGCCCACTTCATCGACATCCAGAAGGAATGGAGGGTGCCTACAGCTACCAAGCCTTTGGACTCTCTTGGGGATGTCTCATGCATCCTTGTCCACGACTACTACAATGACATGAAGAAGAAGCTCACCAACGCAGAACACAAGCGCTGGGCGTGCATGACCCTGTCCATGAGGCACATCGAGTACGCGGCAAAAGATGCTTACGCTGCGTACGAGATATGGAGCCGCCTCACCACCATCTAGGAAGGGCTCCGTCGGGCAAAACTTGAGAAGGAGCAGTCCAGGAAGTGCGCAAGGTCCTGGGGCGACTACGACTACTGAAGCAGGTGGTCCCGGCCAAGAAAAGTATCTAGAAGATTGCTCATGCCATTCTAGATTTCTCATTAGATTTGCTTTCTCTCAAGACTGTCATTTGCTTGTCATAAATTTAGGTTTGCTTGTGTCGTAGTTAACCTTGTAGTTTGCTTCTAGTTTACATATCTTTTGAACAAGTTTATTTCCAGTGCAATGTTGGAGTTTTCTATTAGTAGAATATATTGGCGTGAACGAAAAAAAATATAAACACAGTACATATAGTATACGATAGCGTAACGCACAGAGCAGGTACACATAGCAGTCCACAAAAATGACGAGCATGCAATGCACTAGTACCTTTGTGGATGCAGCATCGAAATGCAGGGACAACAATTACAGAATGCTCCTAAAAGCAGTGCACAATGTTCTAACAAACCATTGCACACACGATATTAAAAACCGTTCATATGGAACACTTTAGAAAAACATTTTGAATACAGAGGTAGTTAGGTGTTTGTTCTCCTTGGAAAACATTGCTTACGTCCCTGACCCTCAGAGAAGAACACTACAGAGGCACGGTTGTCCGTCAATAACACCAACTACTTAAAACACCCACGGAGGCACTTATATGCCTCCACTCCTATGGGGACCGTGCGTAACTTGGCTTCACGTCTGTTAATGAGGCAGAATGCCTTCGAAGACACATGGAACTCATAGGCCATGGCCCCCGCAATGAAAACGTGTCAATGAAAGCTTCTTGAAAACAGAGGCACACCTTCACGTGCTTGCATCACGATCCTTCACGTCCCTACCTCCCTTAGAATCACGTTCGTGCCTCCAGTTCGTCATGTGAATGCCTCTACCTCAGGTAAAATCATACCTCTCTCGTGCGTAACATGTTAAGAAAGTTGCTGACAACAAAAACATCAGAAAGCCGAGCCTAACGTCCACCCTGCTGGCACTAAATGTGACGTCACCGAAAACGCAAAGGCAGGACCGTGCCTTATGGCCAGGTTCCGACATATCGGGTCTATGAAGACTTGCTTCCTTCTTAATATGGGGCGTGACTACTGCAAAGGCATTGGCTCCATCCTTCATGTCCGTGCCTCGACAAGAATAATGATCGTGCTTGTAACAGTGAAGCGTATAGGTGATACATTCAGGACACCTTAGGGACGACCTTGCAACTATTTCAAACATGAGCGTGCCTGTTCTGTCGGCACATTCATGCCTATCACATTTAATTGAAAAACATTCCGGAAAATAGTAACAGACGCCTATTGTCAATCCTCATGTCACGTACATTTGACGTACACATTCATGCCTCTCACAGTTAATTGAAAAACATCCTGGAAAAACAGTAATGGACGCCTATTGTCAATCCTCACGTCACGTACATTCGACGTTGATTCCTTCGTCATAGAAGTAATAGTCGTGCCTCTGCCACAGAACATATAAGTGTAAAACGATTCTTCCTACACTTGTAAAACCCGGAATGCCCTGGATAAATGTCGAAACCCATCTTGCGGTAAAACCATGGAGACCGGTGCTTCTCAGAAAGACATATGTGGCTTTTTGCGCATGTACTTGAGTGCACGGGTAAATGTTCTTGCCCGTGCCTCACGTAGCACCACAGCACGAATTGACTTCCATGCAATCACATAGTTTCATGTCCGTGCCTCACGTAGCATCGCATCTGTGCCTCTAGTTGCACCTCTCGTTGTATAAGTGCTTCTCGCAACTGCATGTCCACGCCTCTCGTTGCTTCTTGTTATTTATCTCCATCTCGTAGCGTCAGTTGCAACACGGACACACAATAGTGCCTCTGAAAAAACACAGCACTGCTCCTCCCACCGAATGTATCACTGGAAACAATTGCCACTCCCAGTGAATGTATCATGTCCGTGTGTCTGAGAGTTAAACCAGCCACTTCAAGCATGCTTCTCTTTGTCAGAGACTCATGCCTCTACATACTGCCCCTGCATGCCACACGAGATAAATTATAAAAGTTGACATTTGACAACAAACTACGCAAGACAACGATCTTGTCCCCGACTTGCTGCAGATACAACGGTTGTTAAAAATATAACTGCTGATTTTATTTTTATTTTTTATAAAGAAAAACCACGATCAAAAACCCAAGATGTGCACAACCGCACCGACAGGGAGATGAAACCATGATCCACAACCCACGATGTGCACAACCGCATCGACAATGAGATCGTGCACTCCTTTGAGGCTGCCCCGCCCATAAATTTAGACTTCCGTCGCGGCCTTCTCACACACAAACAACAGAAATCTCCATTGCACTCCCACTCACTGTTCCCCACGAAATACCAGGTTGCAGGAGGACGAACTGCTCCAGGCCATGGGATTCACCAGGGAATTCATGGAGGTGCAGGCCCACGGCAACACCAAGTTGCACATGATCCACACCAACGACTTGCACAAGGCGGCGACCACCATCGAGCAGTACGAGCGACACCTCCAGTTCAAGCGCCACAAGATCGTCGGAGTTGATGTGAAGTACACCAACAACCATGGCGAAGATCAGAAACCCGCCCTCGTCTAGCTCTCCGTCGGCAAGGATCATCCGGTGCTGCTCTTCCAACTGAGCGCCGCCGACTAGAACTTCACCAAGTTCGACAACTTTCTCGCCGACCCTAGGTACACATTTGCTGGCCTCTCCATCGACGGCGACATAGAGATGCTCGGCCACGTCGGTCTGGAGATCACCCACTTCGTCGACATCCATAAGGAATGGAGGGTGCCTACAGCTACCAAGCCTCTGGAATCCCTTGGGGAGGTCTCAGGCATCCTCGTCCATGACGGAGAGCACACCAACGCAGAACACAGCCGCTGGGCATGCATGCCCCTGTCCATGAGGCACATCGAGTACGCGGCAAAGGATGCTTTGGCTGCGTACAAGATATGGAGCCGCCTCACCATCATCCAGGAAGGGCTCTGCCGGGCAAAACTCGACAAGGAGCAGACCACGAAGCACGCTAGGTCCTGGGGCGACTACGACTACTGAAGCAGGTTGTCCCGGCCAAGAAAAGTATCAAGAAGATTGCTCATGCAATTCTAAATTTCTCATTAGATTTGCTTTCTCTCAAGATTGTCGTTTGCTTGTGTCGCAGATAACCTTGTAGTTTGCTTGCAGATAACCTTGTAGTTTGCTTGCAGTTTACATATCTTTTGGACAAGTTTATTTCCAGTGCACTGATACGTCCATTTTGCATCATGCTTTTATATCGATATTTATTGCATTATGGGCTGTTACTACACGTTATGTCACAATACTTATGCCTATTCTCTCTTATTTTACAAGGTTTACATGAAGAGGGAGAATGCCGGCAGCTGGAATTCTGGGCTGGTAAAGGAGCAAATATTAGAGACCTATTCTGCACAAATCCAAAAGTCCTGAAACTCCACAGAAGTTATTTTTGGAATTAATAAAAAATACTGAGCGAAGAAAGTACCAGAGGGGGGCCACCCACCATCGACGAGGGTGGGGGCGTGCCCTACCCCCTGGGCACGCCCCCTGCCTCGTGGGCCCCCTGGCAGGCCTCCGGTGCCCATCTTCTGCTATATGAAGTCTTTTACCCTGGGAAAAAAATCATAAGCAAGCTTTCGGGAAGAAACTCCGCCGCCACGAGGCGGAACCTTGGCGGAACCAATCCAGGGCTCCGGCGGAGCTGTTCTGCCGGGGAAACTTCCCTCCGGGAGGGGGAAATCATCGCCATCGTCATCACCAACGATCCTCTCATCGGGAGGGGGTCCATCTCCATCAACATCTTCACCAGCACCATCTCCTCTAAAACCCTAGTTCATCTCTTGTATCCAATCTTTGTCCCAAAGCCTCAGATTGGTACCTGTGGGTTGCTAGTAGTGTTGATTACTCCTTGTAGTTGATGCTAGTTGGTTTATTTGGTGAAAGATCATATGTTCTGATCCTTTATGCATATTAATACCCCTCTGATTATGCACATGAATATGATTTGTGAGTAGCTACGTTTGTTCCTGAGGACATGGGAGAAGTCTTGCTATAAGTAGTCATGTGAATTTGGTATTCGTTCGATATTTTTATGAGATGTATGTTGTCTCTCCTCTAGTGGTGTTATGTGAACGTCAACTACATGACACTTCACCATTGTTTGGGCCTAGAGGAAGGCATTGGGAAGTAATAAGTAGATGATGGGTTGCTAGAGTGACAGAAGCTTAAACCCTAGTTTATGAGTTGCTTCGTGAGGGGATGATTTGGATCCATATGTTTCATTCTATGGTTAGGTTTACCTTAATACTTATTTTGTAGTTGCGGATGCTTGCAATAGGGGTTAATCATGAGTGGGATGCTTGTCCAAGAAAGGACAGCACCCAAGCACCGGTCCACCCACATACCAAATTATCAAAGTAACGAACGCGAATCATATGAGCACGATGAAAACTAGCTTGACGATAATTCCCATGTGTCCTCGGGAGCGCTTTTCTCTATATAAGAGTTTGTCCAGGCTTGTCCTTTGCTACAAAAAGGATTGGGCCATCTTGCTTCACCTTATTTACTTTCATTACTTGTTACCCATTACAAATTACCTTATCACAAAACTATCTGTTACCGATAATTTCAGTGCTTGCAGAGAATACCTTGATACGTCTCCAACGTATCTATAATTTTTTATTGCTCCATGCTATATTATCTTCTGTTTTGGACATTATTGGGCTTTATTATTCACTTTTATATTATTTTTGGGACAAACCTATTAACCGGAGGCCCAGCCCAGAATTGCTGTTTTTTGCCTATTTCAGAGTTTCGCAGAAAAAGAATATCAAACGGAGTCCAAACGGAATGAAACCTTTGGGGGCGTGATTTTTGGAACGAACAAGATCCATGAGACTTGGACCCTACGTAAGAGAAGCTTCCAGGAGGCCACGAGGTAGGGGGGCGCGCCTACCCCCCTCCCCCCAGGGCGCACCCTCCACCCTCGTGGGCCCCCTGTTGCTCCACCGACGTACTCCTTCCTCCTATATATACCTACGTACCCCCAAACGATCAGAACATGAGCCAAAAAACTAATTCCACCGCCGCAACCTTTTGTACCCATGAGATCCCATCTTGGGGCCTGTTCCGGAGCTCCGCCGGAGGGGGCATCCATCATGGAGGGCTTCTACATCAACACCATAGCCTCTCCGATGAAGTGTGAGTAGTTTACCTCAGACCTTCGGGTCCATAGTTAGTAGCTAGATGGCTTCTTCTCTCTTTTTGGATCTCAATACAATGTTCTCCCCCTCTCTCGTGGAGATCTATTCGATGTAATCTTCTTTTTGCGGTGTGTTTGTTGAGACCGATGAATTGTGGGTTTATGATCAAGATTATCTATGAACAATATTTGAATCTTCTCTGAATTCTTTTATTTATGGTTGGTTATCTTTGCAAGTCTCTTCGAACTATCAGTTTGGTTTGGCCTACTAGATTGATCTTTCTTGCAATGGGAGAAGTGCTTAGCTTTGGGTTCAATCTTGCGGTGTCCTTTCCCAGTGACAGTAGGGGCAGCAAGGCACGTATTTGTAACATCCCAAATTTTCAATTTGGAATGTTATACATTAGATCATCATTGAATAGCATATTTTATTGCATTTTGGCAAATCCTCGAAATCCTAAGCAGCTCAAGGACCCTCGGAGAGAGAGTTGGGGATTTCGTTATTTTCAAATTTGGGTTTTCTCAAATTTCGAAAATAGGATCATTTGATTTGATTTATTTTATCTTCAATTATTCCAATTATAAAAATATGAGAGAGGGAATAAAATTAATTTCCCAAAATAAAGGAATAATGAGGATTTAAAAAAATCAAATAAGATTTTATTTTGGACTTTTTCGCTATTTTATTTGGATAGGAAAAAATGCGCGTTTTCCAAAATTGCATTTAGGCCCCAAATAAATGTTCATCTTGTCCGGCTTGATTTTAGAAGTCGGGGAAAATTTATTTCGGGATTTTTGGAGTACGTTTAGTATTTATGTTCTTTGTTTTTCTGCGCATATTTATTAAAAAACGAAACCGACTATGCGCCGTGTTCGGCCAGGACTCCGCCTGGCCGGGTCCTTTATAAGTCGCGGCCCGACCCCGCCCTTGGCCCAAGCCGCCACCACCCCCGAACCCTAACCCTAGCCCGACCCCGCCGCCCACCGGATCCGCCGCCGCCGACGTCGCTGCCCCGTCGCCCGTCGCCCGCCATCACCCCGCCGCCCGACGCCGTTGCCACCGCCGCCCGTCCCGACGCCCGACCCCGCCGCCCGCCGACCCCGCCGGAGCCCGCCAGAGCCGCCGCCCCTCGCTGAGGTAGCCGCCGGAGTTGTTGCCGCCGCCGGCAGTTTTCTCTAGAAAACCGCACGTTTTTTTTAAAACTGCGGTTGTTTTTATTTTTTTAGATCGGTTTATTTTTTTCTTCTTCTTCTCGGTTTAGTTAATTAGCGAGCGTTCGCTCGTTCGCTCGTTTTAATGAACGTGTTCATCGTTTAGTTACAGTTAACGAACGTTCGTTCGATAAACTGTTCGTCAGTTTTTCTTTTTCTCGGATTTTCCGCGATTATTCCAGATTGCGATTTCTGATCCGATTTTCGTTCTAGTATATCTTTTCACTCGTTTATCGGAATCAGGCGATTCAAGCGCCTAGAGTTTCGTCTCGAAATTCTCTTTCCGTTTAACCAACTCAAACAAGTTTTTGCTACTGTAAAATTTGACTTAGATCCAGATTAGTAAACGAAGCTTGTTTCTTTCGCCGTTTGACTTTCGTTGCTTCGTTTGATTTGATTCTTTTTGCAAACCGGAGTTCTTAAGTTGAAATTTCTGGTTAGATCTTTTATTTGAGTTTTACATGTGCATTAGTTGAGTGCTTACTGTATGCTTGTTTGTTTGCGATAGAGTACCCGGAGTGCGCCGCTGGCTACTTCGAATCTCTAGGTTTCACGGATCATCAGCAAGGCAAGTAACACTTTGATCATACCTCTTTACTACCCAATTTTATTGCATTAGACCAATCCTCAAACATTGCATGATTAGGATCTAATTGAATTGTGGGTATTGGGATGTAGATGAGGTAGTACCTATTACCTGTTTTGTTATCAAACCTTTGGGAGTTACTTCTACGTTTGCTCGTATTGCTATGCTATGCTAGTAGACGTGGATTGGGTGAGTGTATCCATGACAGATGTGAGATTGTTAATTTAATGGTTTACTTAAGGTGGCAACTTGAACACACATCTGGGTGGATTGAGGCACCTGGGTATTCCAGTGATTGTCTGTTTTCTTTTGGACCGCCACCCAGGCTCAAAGGGATCATGAGATTATTCATGCTAGAAACTTCCATGTGCAGCCGCAAGCTATTATGGGCTCTAGCATAGTTGAATAAGTTGTGTGAACTCTTACAGTGGTAGACTAGCAGATGTAGGGGAAAGTAGGTGTAACGGTCTACCCGATCGTAAGGTGCAAACACTTCTGAAAGACTATGTCTCGGTCATCCATCACTCAAACACCATGTAGTGCGAGTAATCCAACGGAGGAGATCGAGTCTTGTGGGGAAAAGTGCACAAACCTCTGCAGAGTGTATAAACTAATCATGATTAGCCGTGTCCCCGGTTATGGACATCTTGAGTATCTAGTACTTGGATTATCATGTTACTCAAATTAATTTTGTTGGGTTAAGGATGATACTTAATTGGGATTGAGATGCTGTCAACCATTCTCAATGTTTAACAACCACCATGATAGTTAAATAAACTTTACTCCTTTGCAGTAGGGAAAAATTGGCTTTTCGCAAAACTGTAACCATAGAGCTTAACACCAGCCAAATATGCATGTAGTATAGCTTTATTCTGTTCATTACTCTCTATGTGTTATTTTGCCAGCATATGCCATGTGCTGACCCGTTTTCGGGCTGCAACGTTTCATGTTGCAGACTTTTCAGACGACGAGTAAGGTGCCTTAGGTCGTGGTCTTATACTCAGTGATGCCGTTGGAGTTGATGGACTCACTTATCTTCCAAGCCTTCCGCTGTTATCGTTTTAGATGGCCTTAAGCCATATTTGTCATACTTATTTCTCTTTTGAGATACTCGATGTAATAAGTGTGTGATTGCTACTCTGTTATAAATCCTCCAAGTACTGTGTGTGTCAGCATTACTGATCCAGGGATGACACTGGTGCACGGTAGATCAGACCATTTGAGGTCTGGTCGCTACAGTATTGTATTGTTGCCATCGAGGATAACAAGATGGTTTCTTATCATATTACATGAATTTATCCCTCTACATCATGTCATCTTGCTTAAGGCGTTACTCTATTTTCATGAACTTAATACTCTAGATGCATGCTGGATAGCGGTCGATGAGTGGAGTAATAGTAGTAGATGCAGGCAGGAGTCGGTCTACTTGTCTCGGACGTGATGCCTATATACATGATCATACCTAGATATTCTCATAACTATGCTCAATTCTGTCAATTGCTCAACAGTAATTCGTTCATCCACCGTAAAATACTTATGCTCTTGAGAGAAGCCACTAGTGAAACCTATGGCCCACGGGTCTATCTTCATCATATTAATCTTCCAACACTTAGTTATTTCCTTTGCTTTTTTACTTTGCTTTTATTTTACTTTGCATCTTATCATAAAAATACCAAAAATATTATCCTATCATATCTCACTCTCGTAAGTGACCGTGAAGGGATTGACAACCCCTTCTCGTGTTGGTTGCGAGGATTTATTTGTTTTGTGTAGGTACGAGGGACTCGCGCGTAGCCTCCTACTGGATTGATACCTTGGTTCTCAAAAACTGAGGGAAATACTTACGCTACTTTGCTGCATCACCCTTTCCTCTTCAAGGGAAAACCAACGCAGTGCTCAAGAGGTAGCATACCTTGCTGAAAACCGCTTATCATTTCCTTCTGCTCCTCGTTGGGTTTGACACTCTTACTTATCGAAAGGACTGTGATAGATCCCCTATACTTGTGGGTCATCAAGACTCTTTTCTGGCGCCGTTGCCGGGGAGTGAAGTGCCTTTGGTAGGTGGAATTTGGTAAGGAAAAATTTATATAGTGTGCTGAAATTTACTGTCACTTGTTACTATGGAACATAATCCTTTGAGGGGCTTGTTCGGGGTATCTTCACCCTGACCAGTAGAGCAAAGAGTTGCTCCTCAACCTACTGAACCTACTAAAAATGTTTACTTTGAAATCCCTTCGGGTATGATAGAGAAATTGCTAGCTAATCCTTTCACACGTGATGGAACATTACATCCCAATTTGCACCTAATCTATGTGGATGAAGTTTGTGGATTATTTAAGCTTGCAGGTATGCCCGAGGACGTTATCAAGAAGAAGGTCTTCCCTTTATCTTTGAAGGGAGAGGCATTGACATGGTTTAGGCTATGTGATGATATGGGATCATGGAACTACAACCGATTGAAATTGGAATTTCATCAGAAGTTTTATCCTATGCATCTTGTTCATCGTGATCGTAATTATATATATAATTTTTGGCCTTGCAAAGGAGAAAGCATCGCTCAAGCTTGGGGAGGCTTAAGTCAATGTTATATTCATGCCCCAATCATGAGCTCTCAAGAGAAATGATTATTCAAAAAAATTATGCTCGGCTTTCTCTCAATAATCGCTCCATGCTCGATACTTCTTGTACTGGATCTTTTATGATGAAGACTATTGAATTCAAATGGGATTTATTGGAAGGAATTAAACGCAATTCTGAAGATTGGGATCTCGACGAAGGTAAGGAGTCAGGTATAACACCTAAGTTTGATTGTGTTAAATCTTTTATGGATACCGATGTTTTCCGTGAATTTAGCACTAAATATGGACTTGACTCTGAGATAGTAGCTTCTTTCTGTGAATCCTTTGCTACTCATGTTGATCTCCCTAAGGAGAAGTGGTTTAAATATAATCCTCCCATTGAAGTAAAGGTAGTTGCACCTATTAAAGTTGAAGAAAAGACTATCACTTATAATGATCCTGTCATTCCTACTGCTTATATTGAGAAACCACCTTTCCCTGTTAGAATAAAGGATCATGTTAAAGCTTCAACTGTGGTCAACAAAAGTAATATTAAGACACCCAAACCCCCTGAGGAAATGAAAGTTGAACCTAGTATTGCTATGGTTAAAGATCTCTTGCCTGATAATATTGATGGGCATGTTATTTACTTCTGCAATGAAGCTGCTAGAATTGCTAGACCTGATGCTAAAAATAAACATAGACCTGTTGTCGGCATGCCTGTTATTTCTGTTAAGATAGGAGATCATTGTTATCATGGCTTGTGTGATATGGGTGCTAGTGCAAGTGCAATACCTCATTCCTTATACAAAGAGATTATGCATGATATTGCACCTGGTGAGTTAGAGGAAATTGATGTTACAATTAAGCTTGCCAATAGAGATACTATTTCACCAGTTGGGATTGTTAGAGATGTTGAATTCTTGTGTGGGAAAGTTAAATATCCTGTTGATTTTCTTGTTCTTGGTTCCCCACAAGATAGCTTTGTTGGGGAACGCAACGGAAAATGAAAATTTTCGGTATAGCGAGCACGCTCAGGACCACTATGGAGACTGCATACAAGGTTTGATCTGATCCGTACCGACTCGAAGCGCAGCGGAAGAAGATTCAGTGTAGATCGTCGGTGCAGATCCCCGCAGCTAGGATTTACAACCTCCCAACCGCGATGATGTACTCCCTCTCCGGACAGCCCTTCGGGAGGCGGTCGGACAGTCCCTCGGACGATGTCGCGGACAGCCCTTCGGGAGGACCCTCGAAACTTGGACGGAGACTCGGACAGCCCTTCGGGAGGACACTCGAATAGCCCCTCGGGCAAAAGATCGAAAACACAATCTCTCTATGGGGTTGCACACATACGGTGTCAGCTATCCGGCAGGGCTTCGCCGTCCAGAACTAGTTCCTGCCGGAACCCAGACAGCCTTACGGCTCTAGGAAACTCTTTTCGTGGGAGGGAGAGAATAGGCCAGATAATGCATGGCATGTGTATGAGAGCAAGGGATGAAGAGATGACAGCCCTCACCTCCTCTATTTATAGGAAAGCCAAGGGGTAGTGTGCCTCCATATTTTTACCAAAAAAAACCCATGCATTAGGTCACACATGAGGGTGTTAAGGTAAAATGGGATGCCATGTGGAGCTCCAAGGAGCTCCACCACCCATGGCCGGCCACCCCTAGGGCCCCCCCCCAAATGGGGTTCCTTCCCTTGTAAGCCACTACCTTCTAGAACTTTGACCAAGTCTAAAAAGGTGGCTCTACATAAATATCCCAAAAAGCACTTTCACTATTCATGACGACATTTTTCAGCGTCTGATAAAATATTTATGTGGGCTAAGAACATTTCCAGTACCCACTAAAATGATTTTCAACGCGTTCCGAAACAATTCCGGTTTTAGTGATTTTCATCTGCGAAACGCATCTGAAGTGGCTCCGGAACTTCCGGAACATTTCCGGTTTTTATCTCAGAAAAATCCAAAAAGCTTCCAGAATGATTCTGGCACCCTCCAAGAATTATCAGGCATGTGCCGAAACCAATTTGACTTAATGGTATATCCCGAAACAACTTTTTGGTATCATCGAAACTTATCCGATGACCTCTCTCTGCAGTACGATTCCGCTGTCCGAAACTTTTTTCGGTGATTTTCTCTCAGACTCCCTGTCTAGTATTCAGCAGATAGATGACCCTTAAGCGTGTGACCCTATAGGTTTGGTGAAGTATAGACATGACCCGGAACCCCTTCCGATCAATGATCAACATCGGAGCCGTGGACACCCATATTGACCCCTATACCCACACGAATAAATATTCGAGTGAACCTCCAGTTGCAGTGAGCTATTCCTTTTGCTTCGCGATATGTCACAAACACCCGAGGTGAGATTTATTGCATTCCTGGGGATCAACAATTTGTCCAGCATGCAAGTTACCTCGTTACCGGTTTTGTTCTCTTTTCTCGTTTCCGTGTTCCGGCATCCCAGTGATCAAATCATAATGTGTCTGGCCAGACGATCATGGATACCGTTACACCGAGAGGGCCCGAGTATATCTCTCCATCGTCGGAGGAGCAAATCCCAATCTTGAGTTATCTTGTTACTTCCTATACTTTTCCATGAACCCGTAAGCTGCCGTAATAGCCACCCAGTTACGGATGACGTTTAACAAACCCCAAAGTTCACGAAGCAAGCACGAAGGAACTTGATACTCTCATGGTCTAAGGAATTATGCAAACATTAACTATATCAATGATATTAACCATAAACTTGTGACGAAGGTATCTCATAGCATAACATCAATCCGGGTTGATTCAACACAAGAGTTCTACCAACATTGTGCCCTCAAAATTGCCGGCATAGTCATGCCCATGATCAGGAAAACAGGATCATCATGCAATACTTGAGCTAGTCTTAGAGGCAAGACTAGGAATATATTTTACCGTTTATTATACCACACGTGCATATGAGTTCCCTCCGAGCCTCGTGGATATTGTAGACTCGAGAATCATTGCAGTTATAGCATGGATCATAAACATTCATTACAAACTTGGAGATACAAAATAACTGTTATTACTGCCTCTAGGGCATATCTCCTACAAGCTTTTGTCCCATCATATTTGGTAGACCCTTCTTGAATACTGTTAATGCTAGGATAGATTGCGAAAAGGATGTTGTTACTATTGGTTTGGGGGATATGTCTCGTGAATTTAACTTTGCTAAATTTCGTGGACAACCCCGTGATGATGAATTGCCTAGTAAAGATGAAATTATTGGTCTTGCTTCTATTGTCGTGCCTCCTAATGATCCTTTAGAACAATATTTGCTAGAACATGAAAATGATATGTTTATGAATGAAAGAAGAGAAATAGATGAGGTATTCTTTAAACAGGGACCTATTTTGAAACACAACTTGCCTGTTGAAATCCTAGGGGATCCTCCTCCACCCAAGGGTGATCCCGTGTTTGAGCTTAAACTATTACCTGATACTCTTAAATATGCTTATCTTGATGAAAAGAAGATATATCCTGTTATTATTAGTGCTAACCTTTCAGAGCATGAAGAAAAGAAATTATTGAAAACTCTGAAGAAGCACCATGCTGATATTGGATATACTCTTGATGATCTTAAGGGCATTGGTCCCACTCTATGCCAACACAAAATAAAATTGGAGAAAGACGCTAAACCGGTTGTTGATCACCAACGACGGTTAAATCCTAAGATGAAAGAAGTGGTAAGAAAAGAAATACTAAAGCTTCTAGAGGCAGGTATAATTTATCCCGTTGCTGATATTCAATGGGTAAGTCCTGTCCATTGTGTCCCTAAGAAGGGATGTATTACCGTTGTTCCTAATGATAAAGATGAATTGATCCCACAAAGAATTATTACAGGTTATAGAATGGTAATTGATTTCCGCAAATTAATAAAGCTACCAAAAAGGATCATTACCCTTTACCTTTTATTGATCAAATGCTAGAAAGATTATCCAAACATACACATTTTTGCTTTCTAGATGGTTATTCCGGTTTCTCTCAAATACTTGTGTCAAAAGAGGATCAAGAAAAGACCACTTTTACTTGCCCTTTCGGTACCTTTGCTTATAGACGTATGCCTTTTGGTTTGTGTAATGCACCTGCTACCTTTAAAAGATGAATGATGGCTATATTCTCTGATTTTTGTGAAAAGATCGTTGAGGTTTTCATGGATGATTTCTCCGTATATGGAACTTTGTTTGATGATTGCTTGAGCAACCTTGATCGAGTTTTGCAGACATGTGAAGAAACTAACCTTGTCTTGAATTGGGAGAAGTGCCACTTTATGGTTAATGAAGGTATTGTCTTGGGGCATAAAATTTCTGAAAGAGGTATTGAAGTTGATAAAGCTAAAGTTGATGCTATTGAAAATATGCCATGTCCCAAGGACATTAAAGGTATAATAAGTTTCATTGGTCATGCCGGTTTTTATAGGAGGTTCATTAAGGACTTCTCAAAAATTTCTCAGGCCTCTGACTAATCTATTACAAAAGATATTCCTTTTGTCTTTGATGATGATTGTGTAGAAGCATTTGAAATACTTAAGAAAGCATTGATTTCTGCACCTATTGTTCAGCCACCTGATTGGAATTTACCCTTTGAAATTATGTGTGATGCTAGTGATTATGCTGTAGGTGCTGTTCTAGGACAAAGAGTGATAAGAAATTAATGTTATCAATATGCTAGTAAAACTCTAGACAGTGCCAGAGAAATTATGCTACTACTGAAAAGGAATTCTTAGCAGTTGTATTTGCTTGTGATAAGTTCAGACCTTATATTGTTGATTCTAAAGTAACTATTCACACTGATCATGCTGCTATTAAATACTTATGGAAAAGAAAGATGCTAAACCTAGACTTATTAGATGGGTTCTCTTGCTACAAAGAATTTGATTTGCATATTATTGATAGAAAGGGAGCTGAGAACCCCATTGCAGACAACTTGTCTAGGTTAGAGAATGTTCTTGATGACCCACTACCTATTGATGATAGCTTTCCTGATGAACAATTAGTTGTCATAAATGCTTCTCGTACTGCTCCATGGTATGCTGATTATGCTAATTATATTGTTGCTAAATTTATGCCACCTAGTTTCACATACCAGCAAAAGAAAAAGCTTTTCTATGATTTAAGACATTACTTCTGGGATGACCCACACCTTTATAAAGAAGGAGTAGATGGTGTCATTAGACGTTGTATACCTGAGCATGAACATGAACAGATCCTACGCAAGTGTCACTCCGAATCTTATGGAGGACACCACACTGGAGATAGAACTGCACATAAGGTATTGCAATCCGGTTTTTATTGGCCTACTCTCTTCAAGGATGCCCATAAGTTTGTCTTATCTTGTGATGAATGTCAAAGAATTGGTAATATTAGTAGACGTCAAGAAATGCCTATGAATTATTCACTTGTTATTGAACCATTTGATGTTTGGGGCTTTGATTATATGGGACCGTTTCCTTCCTCTTATGGTATACACATATTTTAGTTGTTGTTGATTACGTTACTAAGTGGGTAGAAGCTATTCCAACTAGTAGTGTTGATCATAACACCTCTATTAAGAAGCTTCAAGAAGTTATTTTTCTGAGGTTTGGAGTCCCTAGATATTTAATGACTAATGGTGGTTCACATTTTATTCATGGTGTTTTTCGTAAAATGCTTGCTAAGTATGATGTCAATCATAGAATTGCATCTCCGTATCACCCGCAGTCTAGTGGTCAAGTAGAATTGAGTAATAGAGACCTCAAATTAATTTTGCAAAAGACTGTTAATAGATCTAGAAAGAATTGGTCCAAGAAACTTGATGATGCATTATGGGCCTATAGAACTGCATATAAAAACCCTATGGGTATGTCTCCATATAAAATGGTTTATGGAAAAGCATGTCACTTACCTCTCGAACTAGAACATAAGGCATATTGGGCCATTAAAGAGCTCAATTATGATTTCAAACTTGCCGGTGAGAAGAGGCTTTTTGACATTAGTTCACTTGATGAATGGAGAATCCAAGCTTACGAGAATGCCAAACTGTTTAAAGAAAAAGTTAAAAGATGGCATGAAAAAAGGATACAAAAGCGTGAGTTTAATGTAGGTGATTATGTGTTGCTATTCAACTCTCGTTTAAGATTTTTTGCAAGAAAGCTTCTCTCTAAATAGGAAGGTCCTTACGTTATCAAGGAGGTCTATCATTCTGGTGCCATAAAAATCAACAACTTCGAAGGCACAGATCCGAAGGTGGTGAACGGTCAAAGAATCAAACATTACATCTCAGGTAATCCTATAAATGTTGAAACTAATGTTATTGATATCGTAACCCGGAGGAGTACATAAGGGACACCTTCCAGAACGTTTCAGACTCCGAAAAGGAATAGGTATGTGGTACGGTAAGTAAACCGACTCCAAAACAGTTCTAATGGTAATTTGTATCCGTTTTGGAATATTTAAGAAAATAGGAAAATAAGAAGTAGTCCGGGAAGGACACGAGGCGTCCACGAGGGTGGAGGGCGCGCCCCCCTGCCTCGTGGGCACCTTGTGTGCTCTCCGGACTCCGTTTTCTTGCACGATACTTCTTTTGGTCGGTAAAAATTCATTATATAATCCCCCGATGGTTTTGACCACCGTACCACGCAAATAAACTCTGTTTTCGTTTCGAGCTGTTTTCTGCCAGAGTTGTCAAGGCCAGGCATCATGTCGTCACCCTCCTCCAACAATGGTGACAACGATGCTTGGCTAATGAAGATAGAGCTGAAGAGAGAAGAACCCAGGGAGATCAACAAGGATGATGGGATCAAGAAGGCCATGGAGGACCAAGTTCCGGTAGCAGAAGATAAAGACATCCTCCAACCTCATCACAATATTCTCACCCCGACGGAGATTGAAGCTTTCAAGATGATTGAGTTAGCTCGCATACAAAATAAGTATCTCACAAGTGAAAATATTTTGTTGAAGGAGCATATCACCGCACTCAAGGGCATTATTCGCAAATTGGAGGATCTCCTACGCTCGATGTGCGACTATCCATAATCACCACCATCTCCTTCACCAGCAAAAGAGATATAATCGCATGGGTATGGGCACTCCCCTTGGCAACTGCCAAGCTTGGGGGAGGTGCCCCGGTATCGTATCACCATCACACTCCTATCTTCACCGTTTTTCTTAGTTCATTCTTTTTGGTAATATCTTGATCTAGTAGAATAAAGTTTTAGTATGATTTATTTTTGAGTTTTGGCTTTATGATCCTTCTATGTAATCGAGTTCGTGAGCTATATATAATAAATATTAGTGTTGAGTCAAGGGCTTGATTATCTTGCTATGATCATGAGGGAATAAAAAGAAAAGAGAAAGAATAAAAGGAAGTAAAGAGATCATATTGATCTTATGGAGACTAATGACTTCACATATAAAGAGTACGATGAATAAAAGTTGTTGAGAGTTGACAAACATAGTTTTGGTCATCGTTGCAATTAATAGGAAGTAATAAAGAAAGAGAGGTTTTCACATATAAATATACTATCTTGGACATCTTTTATGATTGTGAGAACTCATTAAATTATGACATGCTAAAGAGTTGATGTTGGACAAGGAAGACAACGTGATGGGTTATGTTTTCTTATATCCAAAATAAAGTATATTGTCATGGATCATCCAACATGTTGAGCTTGCCTTTCCCTCTCATGCTAGCCAAATTCTTTGCACCAAGTAGGGATACTACTTGTGCTTCCAAATATCCTTAAAACCTGGTTTTTCCATGAGAGTCCACCATATCTACCTATGGATTGAGTAAGAAACTTCAAGTAAGTTGTCATGTTGCATGCAATAAAAAATGCTCTCTAAATATGTATGATTTATTAGTGTGGAGAAAATAAACTTTATACGATCTTGTGATATGGAAGCAATAAAAGCGACAGACTGCATAATAAAGGTCCATATCACAAGTGGCAATATAAAGTGACATTCTTTTGCATTAAGATTTCGTTCATCCAACCATAAAAGCACATGACAACCTCTGCTTCCCTCTGCGAAGGACCTATCTTTATTCTTGTCTTATACCTTATACAAGAGTCATGGTGATCTTCACCTTTCCTTTTTACATTTTATCCTTTGGCAAGCACCTTGTGTTGGAAAGATCCTGATATATATATATATATATCCAATTGGATGTAAGTTAGCATGAATTATTATTGTTGACATTACCCTTGAGGTAAAAGGTTGGGAGGCAACACCATAAGCCCCTATCTTTCTCTGTGTTCGATCAAAACTCCATGACCATAAGTATTGCGTGAGTGTTATCAATTATGAAAGACTAAATGATAGTTGAGTATGTGGACTTGCTAAAAATCTCTTATATTGACTCTTTCCGATTTTATGATAAATTGCAATTGCTTCAATGACCGAAATCATAGTTTGTTGGTTCTCAATGAAGTTTCTGATTCATACTTTACATTGTGAATAGATTATTACTTGAGCATAAAAAATCATATGACAATATTTATATATGTTGCTGTTATAAGAATGATCATGATGCCCTCATGTCCGTATTTTATTTTATCGACACCTCTATCTCTAAACATGTGGACATATTTATCATTATCGGCTTCCGCTTGAGAACAAGCAAGGTGTAAGCTTGGGGGAGTTGATACGTCCATTTTGCATCATGCTTTTATATCGATATTTATTGCATTATGGGCTGTTACTACACGTTATGTCACAATACTTATGCCTATTCTCTCTTATTTTACAAGGTTTACATGAAGAGGGAGAATGCCGGTAGCTGGAATTCTGGGCTGGAAAAGGGGCAAATATTAGAGACCTATTTTGCACAACTCCAAAAGTCCTGAAACTCCACGGAAGTTATTTTTGTAATTAATAAAAAATATTGAGCGAAGAAAGTACCAGAGGGGGGCCACCCACCATCCACGAGGGTGGGGGGCGCGCCCTACCCCCTGGGCGCGCCCCCTGCCTCGTGGGCCCCCTGGCAGGCCTCTGGTGCCCATCTTCTGCTATATGAAGTCTTTTACCATGGAACAATCATAAGCAAGCTTTCGGGAAGAAACTCCGCCGCCACGAGGTGGAACCTTGGCGGAACCAATCTAGGGCTCCGGCGGAGCTGTTCTGCCGGGAAAACTTCCCCCCCGGGAGGGGGAAATCATCGCCATCGTCATCACCAACGATCCTCTGATCGGGAGGGGGTCAATCTCCATCAACATCTTCAATAGCACCATCTCCTCTAAAACCCTAGTTCATCTCTTGTATCCAATCTTTGTCCCAAAGCCTCAGATTGGTACCTGTGGGTTGCTAGTAGTGTTGATTACTCCTTGTAGTTGATGCTAGTTGGTTTATTTGGTGAAAGATCATATGTTCAGATCCATTGTGCATATTAATACCCCTCTGATTATGAACATGAATATGATTTGTGAGTACTTATATTTGTTCCTGAGGACATGGGAGAAGTCTTGCTATAAGTAGTCATGTGAATTTGGTATTCGTTCGATATTTTTATGAGATGTATGTTGTCTCTCCTCTAGTGGTGTTATGTGAACGTCTACTGCATGACACTTCACCATTGTTTGGGCCTAGAGGAAGGCATTGGGAAGTAATAAGTAGATGATGGGTTGCTAGAGTGACAGAAGCTTAAACCCTAGTTTATGCGTTGCTTCGTAAGGGGCTGATTTGGATCCATATGTTTCATGCTATGGTTAGGTTTACCTTAATACTTCCTTTGTACTTGCGGATTCTTGCAATAGGAGTTAATCATAAGTGGGATGCTTGTCCAAGTAAGGACAGCACCCAAGCACCGGTCCACCCACATACCAAATTATCAAAGTACCGAACGTGAATCATATGAGCGTGATGAAAACTAGCTTGACAATAATTCCCATGTGTCCTCGGGAGCGCTTTTCTCTATAAGAGTTTGTCTAGGCTTGTCCTTTTCTACAAAAAGGATTGCACTACAAAAAAAAGACACTTCCATGATGATACGTGTTTGTCATAGTAGGTCACGTTTTCTGTCATGCATCTACATCCATGACAAATTTATGACAGAATCAAGATAGTCATACCTGTGCTGTCGTAGAAGTGTTCCATGACATTACCAAAATTATCATCACGGAAGTGTCCACTTCCATGACGATAAATCGCGCGTCACAGACGTGCTTTCGTCAAGGGTGACCGACACGTGGCATCCACCGTAACGGAACGCCGTTAAGCTATCGGGTCGGGTTTTGGATCCGATAACCCGTTAACAGCCCCGACCAATGGGGATTTTCCACGTGTAAAATCATCATTGGCTGGAGGAAACACGTGTCGGCTCATCGCTGGGACAGATGTCATCCACTCATTGGACAGAAGGCGCCTATGATACGTCGACACGTGGCACGGCCCAACAGAGGCCCATTCCTGTGAAAAGGCCGGCCCGTTTGACTTGGTCAAAAGGTGGCGGGCCGGCCCATGGAAAGCCTGTTAACGGCCTGTTCGCATATAGCCCATTTACAGCCCGCTAACCCAAGGCCCGTTACGCCCTATTCGAATTAGGCCCAGTAGCGTCATCTGGGCCATCCAATATGATTCCAGCCCGTTTTCACTTCTGGCCCATGTATGGCCCATGACGTCTTTCGGCCCATATGAGGCCCTATGTAACTCTTGGCCTATTAACGGCCCGTGGTGAAACTGGCCCGTAATGAACAGTGTATCACTTTACACCCATTAACGGCCCGTGGTGAAACTGGCCCGTAAAGAACAGTGTATCACTTTATACCCATTAACGGCCCGTTATTCCGTTGGGCCGTTTCCAGCCCATGTTATCTTTCGGCCTTCTCAGAGCCCATTTATTCTTGGGCTATTTTCCAGCATTCGTTTACTTACGGCCCGTTACTGTCATTTTCTGCTTGTGGGCCAAATTCAGCCCGTGGTTACAGTCGGCCCGTTTGTGGTCCGTTAATACGTTGGGCCGTTTTCATAGCGTCATCAAATACGGCCTATTAACGATGGCCCGTTATGGTCGGCCCATGAACGGACGATTCCAACTCTAGCCCGTTTACGGCCAGAATGCGGTCTGTTTGGCCCATGTTTGGCCAATCGATCATACGGCCCGTATAAGGCCCATTGATGATACGGCCCGTAGAAGGCCCATTGTTTCTACGGCCCGTAGAAGGCCCATTGTTTCTACGGCCCGTAGAAGGCCCACTGTTTCTACGGCCCGTAGAAGGCCCACTGTTTATACGGCCCGTAGAAGGCCCACTGTTTCTACGGCCCGTAGGAGGCCCAGTGTCACTACAGTAAATATTAGCCCATGGTTATTGTGGCCTAGTTTTAAAAAATAGGTTATTGCAGCCACTAGCAAACCGCAGAAAAAGAACTGCACTGACTACAAGCAAACAAATAAACAAGACAACAAGGAAATAAATAAGCAAGCAACTTACACTAGGCTATCACGGCTATTACACATATTACATCCACTGGGCATCAAAGTTCGCCACCAGTGCAAATATAGGGAACACAGCAGCATATAAACGCCGCAGCAAAACAAGTCCAGAACTGAAACCACTTCAGAAGAGCTCAAGAAACAATATCCTGGGTACCCATAATGCTGGCAAGATGCTTAGCAAGCTTATTAACTTTCTCTTGTTTGGCGCTTAAGTCCTCCAGCGCTTGCTGTTGCACCAGAAAGTATGCATCTGAATTCTGCAGGGACTTCCTCAGTCCTTCGGCTTCCTGTCGCATAACATCTGATCGATGTCTTTCAACTTGAAGTTGAGACTCAAGAAGCCGAACTGATTCAGGCAACGAGTTCGAAGAGCTGGTGCCAGCAGTGGTAGCCAGTAACTCGAACACTACATCAAGACAGGACTTTGGGGTTGTCTCAGTGTCTTCAATATAGTTTTTATCAGCTTTCTTGGAGACCAACAGGGATGTCTCACTATCTTGAACCTTATCTGCATTACTTCCTTTACCATTGCATAACAGGGTACTCTTCTCCAATATTTTATCCGCGTTCTAAAAGAGAAACAAACAAACACATCTCAGGTTTACAATGTAGTATATGAAACTCATTTTGGTAAACCAGTTCAGTAGTAAGGTGGACAGGATAACAGCATGAAACAAACATATATCTATGTAGTATGGTCACTGTATGGTCTATATCATTCTAGTTTATGTTGCCAAATCAAGATAGATACAGTTCGAATCATATCTATTTAAGACAAAGCAGCATAGACAGAATATAAGTGTGGGAAACTACACAGCAATAACAACACTTGTAATGTGCATGGCATGAGAACATAACTGTTTATTCAATTGAAACTGAAATCAACATAGAGCAAGTTACAACAGCAAACAGCCAAACACGTTGAAGAAACAGGTTTAAAACATACCTGTTGCGCCATTGGAGTTTCAATTGCATCCTTCAAATTTGAAATTAGTTGGTATCAGTAAATACAGTGATGCAAGAGCAAAGTAGTATGAACCATAGCTACGGAACCTGACCTGAGAACAATTCTTCTTCTGCTTTAAGCGTTGACTTCGGGTTCGGAGTGGTGGTCCTCGTGATTTGGGCACTGCAGTTGCCTTACTAACTGCTCGTGTTTGGGTGCTCTGTGGTGGAGACGGTGCTGTGTCAACGGGAACTGGGTGTCTATCTGCTGGGGTTGGGGTTAGAAGGGGTGTAGCTGGTTCTCTGTCCAACTGGGTAGGGGTACAATCTGCATGAGTGTGGGTTATGTGTGGTGGGGCTGGTTCTTGGGCAAGTACAACCGTGGTTCTATCTGCATCGACAGGTAGCACGATCTTTTCTGAAGACCGTGTTTTTACTCCCACAGATACTGCCATCACTCCCTCCAATTGAAATGGCTGATAAACAAGAAAAGTAATTGAATGTACAGACATTGTAAGATAGACAGGTGCAATGGATAGTAGGGAAGAAAACAGGGCATGAAATAATTCACATTTATGTTGTCTAAGCAAACAGAATAGCAGGACATAATTTCACATATATGATGGCTAATTAAACAGGATAGCATGACACAATTTCACATGTATGATGGCTAACTAAACAGGATAGAATGACATACTTCAAAATATGATGACTATGTAAACAGGATGACATGATATAACTATACGATGTGTCTATTAAAGTGGTTGGCATGCCATAAATCACAAACATGCCGTCGATGGAAACATGATGGCATGATATAATTCACGGATAGAATGACATAATTTAAAATATGATGACTATGTAAACAGGATGAGATGATATAACTATATTATGTCTTTAGAAAATGGGTTGGCATGCCATAATTCAGATACATGCTGTCTATGTAAACATCATGGCATGACATAATTCAAATATATGATTTATATACTAAGGAAGTGAGCAGAGGGCAATCGCATATATGATGTGTCAACTAAGGAGATGGCATTCAATATTGTGTATATGATGTAAAAACTAAGCATTGCAATACAACATATGCATTATATGAGTAATATAACCCTGCCAAGTTTGAGCATACACCTCAGGGGGATAATAGGACTGGTCATCTGCCTCTGAATCCTCCTCTGAAGAGCTATCTGTAACCAGCAAGATATCTGCTTCAGCAGGTAGCATTGTCTGCTCTGAAGACCTTGTTTTCACTCCAGATTTCTCCATCACCAATTCAAATGGCTGATGCACAGGAAGAGCAGTTGAATATACAAACATTGTCGACAAAAGCAATGAGAAATACAAAAAAAGGACGGCATGATATAATTCACATATATGACGCTTGCCTAAACAGCATGGCATTGCATAATTCACATACATAATGCCTTGCAACAAGATAACATTGCATAATTCACATATATAATGTCTTGCAACAAGATGGCATTGCATAATTCACATATATGGTAATTAGACACTAAACAGGTGGCATTCACACAAAGCATGTCTAAACTAAGCAAATGACATAGCAATGCAAGATACCATACGCACGATATGAGCAACATAACCCTGCCAAGTTAGGGCATGCACCTCGGGGGGGGGAATATGACTGGTCATCTGTCTCTGAATCCTCCTCTGAGGAGCTATCGGTAACCAGCAAGACATGCGCTTCGTCAGATAGCATTGTCTGCTCTGAAGACCTTGTTTCCACTCCAGATTTTTCCATGACCGTGCCGAATGGCTGATGCACAGGAAGAGTAATTGAATGTACTAAAATTGTTGACAAATTTAACACGTAATAAAAAAATGATGGCATGATATAATTCACATATAAGATGACTGGCTAACCAGGGTGGCATTGCAAAATTCACATATATGATGCCTGGCTAGACAAGATGGCATTGCATGATTCACATATACGATAAAGAAACTAAACAGATGGCATTGACACAAAGCATGTCTAAACTAAGCAGATGACATCTTTAATGTATACAGTAAGCAATGCAAGGCACCATATGCATGATATTACCAACATCAGCATGCCAAGTTAGAGCGAAGACCTCATGGGGTAAATAGGAGTGGTCTTCTCCTTCTGAATCCCCCTCAGAACAGTTATCTTCCTCTTGATTACGATCCGAAATGGGTGGAGGGGGGCTGCCTTTGCGCCCACCATGGAACGACGTCTGCATGAAATTTTATTGCCACGCAAGGCTCGTCTCTTTTGCTCTACATGATCAGTTCCATTGTGTACAATAACTGGCATGCATAGGAATAAAACATAGTGAGATTATGTAAGGAGTGCATGCACAAATCCAGAGTGATGGTAGCAAACTGTGGATAGACCCAAAACCAATGATAGCAGGCAGATAATAGCTTTAGTTAAAAAATACAGATAATGGCTCCTTTAATGTTTGTTTGCACCCAACATGAAACTCATAGTAGACACCGGAGATTAACCAGATAGTAGACAGATAGTACTGATTGCTGCCCCAATATGTACCCCACAACCATTTAAAAACTCAAGTTTCAGCATTAGTTTGGACCTGACTCGGAGTCTAATAGGTGAACACGACGATAATGTAGCATGTCATCATATTAAGCGACGCATAACGTAAGCAGACACGGAAGAGTGCGACCTCTCTTGCGGACCCGTGTAGTCCTCAAGGTCATCTGCTCAGTTGATGATGGTAATGCAGTTGCCGTGGCTGCCGGCGGCGGGGAAGAAGATCTGAGGCGGCGAAAGACAGTCTGGAGAGCGGATCCCTGCTGTGGTGAACCCTTCCGTCGTTGGAGCAGCTGAGCTGGGGTGGAACACAGCGCCGCAGGAGCAGGACAAACCACACAAGGTTTTCTTTGACACATATCTGTAACAGAAGTAATTGAGTAAGGGCTTGTTTGAATTTGAGGATTCTAACAATGCAGGGATAGGAAATAGACAGGAATAGGATAGGAATGCACGTGCAAAACAGAGAATTTAAAAACACAGGATTTCTGCCAATCTGGGTGTTTGATTCACAACAATTGGAAGATCACAGGATGCAAAAAAGCATGGTGAGATTAAGTCAAACCACAAGAAAATGTACGGTTATAATGCTATTATGCTACTATCTCTTAGTCTTGTGCTTGATGAATAGGAATATGAAAAGGAGGAGAAGTGGAAATTAGAATTCCTACGGTTTTTCTTTCAAGGAGACACTAAAGGAACAAATCCTACAGTTTTCCTTTGCTCCATTCCTTTGCACCAAATTCATGAAAAGTAGTACCATAGGAAACTTTCCAATTCCGATGTTTTTCATTCACTTTTCCTTTCAAGCACTGGCGATTCTAGTAGGCAGGCTTGAGCAAGGAAAATCCTACACTAAAAAAATGTTTTTGTGCTACTTCTATTACTTTGGACCCAGGCCACTGCCATACTAGCTCAACTCCCAGGCCCATCGACAAATGCACAGCTCAAACGCGCAGAGATAAATAATGATGGCGTTCAAGAGAGTCCATCACGGATAGCTAAGTTGCCTGGTACCTCACTGCTTGTCATATAGTAGGATAAAATAATCGTATTTCCCGTTACTACGAGTGCTCAGTGGACAATATATATAACATGTAGAGTAAAAAAGAGATGCAACAAGTGTACAACCTCTTTGGCGAAGCCATGTCGATCTCAGCGTGATTGGGTTGGCCGGTGAGGATGCTCCGGCTGACTTGGCTGTCGGAGGAGGGGAAGAAGATCTTAGGCGTCTGGAGATGGAGCCCGAGGTACTGCTCCGCTGTGATGGAGGGTTTCGTCGTTGGAGCAGCTCCGGTGAGTTGTACGACGCCGAGGCTGAAGCAGGACAAGAGAGACAACGAACAACGTTAACCTGAGTGGAATTCTAATAGCATCTCCAATACATGACGTAAAATACATAACCACAAAGTGCTAGATGTAAAATACATCAGCCGCTCATCTCTGAACTTAACTGTCGAAACTGAATTTAACTGTCGAAACTGAACTTAACTGTCGAAACTGAACTTAACTGTCGAAACTGAATTTTGCTGTCGAAACTGAATTTTGCTGTCGAAACTGAACGCACTAGCAAGGTGAGGCTACACGTCGGTCGACTGACTTTTTCATCTCTGGTTAGTGGATTTTGCAGCCGTTGGATACGAAATCAAGGGCCTGCGGTTCATCTTTAACCTTCACCCCCCTGAGCCGCCAGCCACCACCGGCCAAACAGCAGACCCCCGCCGCCCGCGGCCGGCGGTGCGCACCCCGCCCGCCCCGAAAACACTCCCCACCGCCGGTCCGCCGCCGCCCCGGCCATCCCTCTAGGCCCCCCGTGCCGAGCTTTTTCTCCGGCGATCCCCACGCCACCGCCCCGCCAACGCCCCGCCACTGCCGGCAACCACCGCCCCCATCCTGAACCATAAGATAGATAGTGGGGTACCTCTCCGGCGAGCCCCCCTCCCCGCTGCGGCTGGTTCTTCCTTCACCCCGGTGAGCCCCCCCCCACCCCTGAAAATCGACTGACCCAAAAGTCGATTCAGTCGACTGAAGTGTAGCTAAATCGGAGCAGCATCGCAAGCAAGAGCAAGAGCGAGAGCAGCAGCGCGAGCAAGAGCAATAGCAAGAGCAGACCAGGCAGGGGACCGAGAGCAAGAGCAGAGCAGCAGCGCGAGCGAGAGCTAAAGCAGCAGCAGCTCCTACTGATGTGGACGTCGCCGCCGAGGGAGCGACGCCGTGGAGGAAGTGGCCGGCGACGCCGCCGTGGATGGAGCCGCGCCGTGTCGGCTCGGGACCGAGCGCCGGCAGCACCGTGAGATCGAATCAAGAAGAAAATGCGGCGATTAGTGTACAACCTCTTTGGTGGCGCCGATTAGGCCGCAGCTTCATCCGAGGAAACGGTGATGATGATGCTCTTCCGGTGGTGCAGGTGAAGACGGCGGTGTGGGAATGGAGGTGGCGCGAAAGACGAGGGGAACGTCGGGGCAGCTCCTTGGAGGTGGAGGACGGGGTGGCTGAACCGGCGGGACGATGAGATCGACGACGGATCCTCATCCGGTACGGTGGATGAGGGACGTCGAGGTGTTGCTGTGGACGACGTCGTCGGGGAAGAGGCTCCGGCTGGGTGGCGGACGGAGCAGGGTGTGGGGTTTCGTCGCGGGTTTTCGCGGCCTCGGTGTACGAATGGGTGGGCGGATGGGATGGCAGTGGGGAACCATGGCTTAGAGACGCGCTTGTCCGAAATGTGGGGTAAGTTACGAAAGTACCCCCACCGATTTGAGGCGGTTCTTTCGGTTCAGGGGTACCACGGGCATTTCGCGTGTCGGGATTTCACAGGAGGTGGGAGTTTTCGCGCGCGTTGTAATTTCGGAATAGCAAGGCGCGGGTTGAGATGGAGGGAGTTGTCGGAGCACAACGAGACAAAGATATATCTTAAATATTTCGGGCTAACAAGGCGCGGGTTGAAGAGGCGGGAGTTTCGCAGCACGATAGACAGAGACGCTAGCTTGAATTTTCGGCATAACAAGGCGCGGCTTGAAATTTCGGAAGAACAAGCTTAACGTGTACCCAAAAAAAGACAATTTGCACCTCAACACGCACAACACACACACAAACACCATTTAGACTAGAGTAAGGTACACGTGCATTGCACGCATGAGATTTGGCAACCAAATTATGAATAAATACCACATTATAGCATGCAAGCTTTGAGTCATATATGCATGATGTAGATGTTCGTTTAATTCTTATAGTTCATTTCATTCAAAATCATCTAGTTTTTATAAGAAAGCTAATCTATTTTAAGATTCATGGAATTGTGCGTCGTAAGACATAAAGTAAAAACAAATAATGGCAAATCATGTAGAAAAACATTTGGGCAATTCTGATACGGAAGATTCTAGAACAAATAAGAAGTGCTTGTGTTTTGATGTTTGTGCATTATGCTTAAGTTCAACCATGGAGTCTTCTAGATTATACATGTGGCGAAATCTGGTGGAATCTAGATGATATCCAACGGCCAGTAGTGCTCAAATTTGCCATCTTTGGACCATCGGATTCGCCTCATCCAACGACCATCTTTCAAAGTTAAAGTTACCCGCACACAATATAAAAAATATAAAATATAAATATATATATAGGGGTATAGATATAGATATGTGATGCGAAAGCCGCCCATCATCTCCAATTAGAATAGTGTGTCCATGCACGGATGCGACGTGGCCAAATGATGTCTGCCATCGGTATCTCAAATTCAAATCAGTCTGACCTTGTTCAATGTGTATACATTACAACATGCTCGTTTCCAAACCACACCGCGCAGATCTCCGTTATATTCATGCATGCATGGGTTTCAAACATCAGGATCTCTTATTCAAATATTTGAATTCAACTTTACATTGATTATGACCTCACCTATTCTTTTACACCCACACAGTAGTCTTCTCTTTATAATTGTACCACTAACTTTCTCTCGTGCATGCATGCACACACACTACCAGTCGGCATTATCCATCGCACGCATGCAATCTTTTTCTTCAGGTCGGTCTCCCATGAAGGCACACACCCACACACATCCCCCTCTCCATCATATCGGGCATTCTTTATCTCTCACGCGTGCATGCGCAACGATCGATGTTCCTCTATGTATGTGTGTATATAGCTAGGTCTTTCATAGTTTTCCACACAAACCGATCAATCGATATATCCAGTGAGGTCTCACCCTCTTTCCCACGTCCACATCGATCAATCTATACCTCTCTATATAGGATTAACATATATAGCTAATACACCCACATTAATTATATATCCAACGTCCCCCTCTCATCATCCATGCCTTCCGCTTCATCTCTCAGACGCGTGCACAATGGCGAAGACAGGGGCAGTAAGGGCCCTGCCCCCCTCCCCCCTAACATCACTATATATCGAGGCTAATATGAATGTGATCATTAGACAATTGCTGCTAAAAATGGTTTAAGTTCATGAATTGACCCTCCTCGTAAAGGATTAGCAATGCTTGGCCCCCTAGCTCATTTATTTTTCATGGCTCCGCCACTGCGCGCAACAGCGCACGTGTTCGCCCCCTCTCTCTAAATATCGATCTCGCACTTGTGCATTCCTTCATAGTCTCCCTCCACTCGGCCCCTCGCACCATCTTCTAGCCCCCCACCGGATTTTGCCACATGTACAATCTAGCAGACTCCATGGTTGAACTAAAGCATAATGCACAAACCTCAAAACAACAGTGGTTCTCTTTTGTTCTAGAATCTTCCGTATCATAACTGCCCAAACTTTTTTTCTAGTTGAATTGCCATTATTTGTTTTTACTTTATGCTTTACAATGCACAATTCCATGAATCATAAAATAGATTAAGGGCTTCTTTGATTCAAAGGATTCTCAAAGGAATTTTGGAGGATTCTAATCATTAGGAATTTTTCCTATCTTGGTTGTTTGATTCGTAGGATTGTAAACCATAGGAATTTTTCCATATGATTCATTTGCACTAGATTTCATAGGAAACATCCCATCCACTCAAACCTCTTTGAAAGAATTCTGCGTTTTTTCTATGCACAATCAAACACTCGTACAATCCTGTAGGATTCAAGACGACATTCCACTATAATCCCATGTTTTTCCTATTCCCGCGTTCTTAGCTTTTTTATAAAAACTAATTGATTTTGAATGAGATGAACTATAAGAATTAAACGAAGGGCTACATCAGGCATATATGACTCAGAGCTTACATGCTATAGTGTGGTATTTATTCATAATTTGGTTGCAAAATCTGATGCGTGCAATGCACGTGTACCTTACTAGTACTTCGAGTATGTGCAAAACACGTAAATTAGAATACCAATGGCACGCTACACAGTGTCTCTCTTACAGTTCATGAAGCCACGTGGCACATGTGGAGGCGTTGTCGCGACCTCCTTGCGTGGATTGATCACAGTGACGTGCTGCTGGTTCCAGAAGAATGTACTCGTCCTCCCTGAGCCATACTGGCGGTACATGCACGAAGCGAAGATGTGCACGCACGCCACGCACGCACTCATTCCCTCGCACGCACAAGCGGGTACACGAGCGGACGCAATTTTGTACCAGGATCCACCCCATGTGATAATTTGACGCGTGTAAAGTCGTTCACTTCATTGATGGTCAATTAATACAGCGCATGCAAATTGAGTGGACATGAGGGCGGAAGAAAGACATTATTACTCCACTGCGCGCATGCGAGTAGTTAAATCATGGGTTGCTAGTAGTACTTCCATTGGTCTCCTTCGTATTTTGTGCCAATTTTTTACAGTAACATAATATTTACGCATTTGAGCAGTGTAGTACTTGAAATTTATGTTCCGCTAAACTCATCGGGAGCCGTTTCGGGCCTCGAAACCAAAACCATCAATTAATCTTTACCTTGTTCCCATCACATTCAAAAGCCTGCTCACACCTACTAGTACGTACCAAACCTGAACGTGTTCCCACTATGCAGGTATTAGTACTAGTGCTAGTACTTAGGTTATAAAAAGGGGAACTACCTAACCGAAAATTACTCTACCTTTCCTCCTCATAAGTGCTTCTTCTTCGTCCGTCGTTGCCATGGCCGGTGAGCAGAGCTCTAGGTCGAGAACTACTCGTAACAAGGGAGCGGCAACCAAGGCTGCGGAAAAAAAAGAGGGCTCGCCGCCACACACAGACCTCGAAAGATCTCTCACGGGCAGGCGATGACTCCCAGGAGCGCCCTAGCCGCGGAGGCGAACATGTCGAGCCGGCGGAGCTAGAGTCGTTATCCCTCGACGGCATGCCCGATCAGCTCAATAAGCAGAAGGAGTTCATCCAAGGCTTGATGGAGTTGCTGAAGGAGAGCCTCGACGACATGCCCGCTGAGCTCAATCAGCAGGGGGAGTTGACCGCCGGCTTGGTGATGCTACTGAAGAAGAGCATTGTCTCGGAGAAGAAGGCGACCGGCGAAATCCTGCGACTTCAGGAGGACAAGGCGACGCTCTGCCACGAGATCGACCTGTTGAAGGAGAAGAACGCCGGCTGGAATCCCGCGTCATGGACAGAATGAAGAAGATGGCGGAGGAGATGTGCAAGGAGATGGAGGTCGTGGAGGCGATGAAGAAGCAGTTACGACTCCGCGGCGAATTAGATCATTCGGGGTGATAATCTTCCTTCTTCTTTTGATCCTGTGTTTCATCCTTTGCTTCGGGTGTTTCGCCGCACGTGTCACGTTCTCTGCGAGGCATGAATAGAACAATGGTTTTTTTTGAGGGAATGAATAGAACAATGCTAACAATGAGATGACTAGCAAATTAGATCATTTTTTATCGCCATATGGCACTGGGCTGCCGTGTTTCGTGCTCCTCCGTCGCAGTACTACTCCAGTGGAAAACTTGAGTATACCGCACGGTTCTTTGCTCCTCCTCGATCAGGTCGTCGGCGCATTTATACGAGCAGTCAAATCACAAGGCCCCGCCTTCCAGCAGTAATGAGCCGTCAAATCACAAAGGCCCTCGCCTCTCGTGAAACCGACCAAGCTAGACTGCCTCGCCTCTAGCCTTTTAAAAAATGTATACTTTTGTACAACAGTAGCATTGATGGATTGCACCATGGAGAAAAACTTGAAATTAAAAAAAAGGTGGTACATATAGAGAGCGCTCGTCGCCAAATTATGCATATACTACTATTAAAAAGGCTAGTCACAATAATGGTGTCCAGCACAACCCACCCCTCAAATAAAACTAAGAGGGTGCTTGGATACGTTTTAGTCCCATGACTAAAAGTAGTGGGACTAAAACATGCTAGCCTCACCCATGCTTGGATCCAAATACTAAAAAGGCTAAAATCAAGTTAATGAGCATTTATTATCCTCCAAACCCTCCAATCCAGAACTCGCATGTGTTAAAGGAGAGGAGTTAAATGAGTAGAGGGAGGACTAATCCACATTTTAGTAGGGGTACCCCTGACTAAAAAAAATTAGTCTCAAGACTAGTTTTAGCCCCTGTTTAGTCAGGGGAGCTTGGAACTTTAGCCTCTTAAAGAGATTATTTTTAGTCAGACTAAAATAAGTCCCTTGGATCCAAGCACCCACTAAGCATCCTGGAATTCTTTGACAAAACTAAGCACCCTGAAATTCTTTGACAACTAAACTGCTGGCTATATGATGTTGGCCATATATATTGTACGTATATAATGTGAACAAACGAGTGGTAGTACTATACCAACTAAAAGATGAAATGTAAGAAATACTAGTATGTACGTACTGAAGAGTTAAAGTAACGAGAAGAAACGTAGCATAGTTCTGTTGGGGGCTCAGCACAACACACCCCTCAAATTAAATTAAGCACACCTGAAATTAAACTTTGCAACTATTCCAGTAGACACTACATTAGAACCACCATGAGCAACGACACTGCCAGCGTGCGAACGGCAGGGTAGTGGCTTTCCATTCTCCCATGATACAGGCTTCCAAGAGCCCTTGGATCTGAGATCGAACGGTTGCATGGAGTGATTCTAGACCTATGGGTGAATATCCTATCCTGGAGGGTTATTCTGCAAATTTTCAGCAACTTAGCATGCGACCGTTCGATCTCAGATCCAAGGGCTGCCAGCAGCCTGTATCATGGTCGCGCCTACCACGACCGTCGCGTCGCTCGCGCGGTCGCGCCCTTGGAGATTTAACACGGTGCGTTAGGCTATCTGATGTTGGCATGTCATACATAGTCATCACTTAGTCACTCATACTACAACAAGGTTGGCTATAAGGGTATTTTTTTACTCCTCTCTATCTCTTTCTTCGTACTCCCTCCGTCTCATAATATAAGAATGTTTTTGACACTAGTGTAGTGCCAAAAACGTTCTTATATTATGGGACACAGGGAGTACTAGTATTTATTGCATTTGCCAAGGAGTGACCTCTTCCAATGAAATGGTGTTGCTAAATTTGCTTCATTTAATTAGCTATAGACTCAAAATTGTCTTTTCACCTAGGTACACGCGCTTAGCACCATTTCTTCCTTGGGTCACCAAACTAGTCTCTCTCTTCTTGATTAACTTGCCACATCAGACTTTATGCCTATGTGGCAAGCTTAAGCACCTGTAGGAGCAAGTAAAAGTAAGTACAATAGTGCGCTTTACATGGCATTTTTGCATATGTGGAGGAAAGAGAGGCAAGGAAAAAGTGGAGAAGTGGGCTCTCATGCAAGAGCCAGCCTCTACTACATGGTGGAGCATTGGGAGAGGCACCTGTATGGAGGTGGTCAGGAATCGGGAGACTCACGCCGGTCGTAGCGCCGCAGTTAAAATGATAATGGCAAGTCAAATCACGGGGCCCCACCTGTCTAGCAGTAACTCGTTGTCAAATCACACAGCCCTATGTTTGCAGCAGCCTACTCCCTCGTCTTCTCGCGTCTCTGTCGAACCGACTAGGCGGAACTGCCCCGCCGCCTACTGCGCAGGAAAAGCCCCGCCCTCGACTTTTAAATAGTATATAGTATACTAATTTTGTATCCATGGATTGCGCCCGCGCCATGGAGCAAAGCGTCTAGAAAACGGCGGTACACATGTACGGAGTATACAGCATGCCCGTCGCGTTCGCGTCGCACCCCAGACGGTCGATCGGTCTGGCACGCTGCTCTCCGAATGGAACGCGCGTCATATTGCGTTTGCACACACATGTGAGACGGCAATTGAGAACCGACCATAGGCACACTCCCCGGCCCTGCAAGCCGGGTGACTTAATAGAAGAGGGAGACGAGCGATAGTACTAGAGAAGTGTTGTAGTACGTTGGTGCCTGGACGATCCCTGCAAGACACGGAAGATCAGTTCGTCCATGCATGTGACCAGACTCCAGCAGACACGCCTGGATTGGCTATCGTCCACATATCGTGCAGGCTGTGTTGTACATGGCTGTAGTTGTGGTGAGAAATCTAAAAAAAGGTTTCTTGTCATCTCGCAAAATTAGGTGTCATGTGCTTCGGACCACTGCGAGGGTTAAACAGCAACAACTGAGTTGGGCTAGTCATTGGGGGCACATGCACGAACAGTGACTACTCGGCTGCCATCTAGGTCAAGCCAGCTATGTTAACTAGGACATCTATCGACGGACCCTTTTTTTACGAGTCTTTAATTTGAGCTTTGTTCCTCGTCTAGTTTGTCCGTCGGGATTCATGTTGTCTCCTTTGGGCAGTGAGGTTGTGATTTCTTGTCATGTGGCATTTTTTCGTGTTATATGTTATAATCTGGCGCTTCAGATCAAAATGACGACAACTGCGCCTCCGGGCCACATGCATGAAGACTTCTCAACAGTCATTGACGAGGTCAAGCCGGCTCCGGTAGACAAAAGAAAACTAGTACTACTCCACTATATAGGCATGAGCCTCCGCGCTTGCTTGCTAGTGTTGCTCTCTTCACACTGTCTCGGCCTCTCCATATCTAAACACGACAGCAGTGGCCACTCTCTCTCTCTCTCTCTCTGCTCACCGTTGGTCACTGATCCAGCTGGATCCTCTCCGCCGGGGAAGGTGAGAAGGTGCAACGTTCATGCGGTCGTCCTCGGCGACGGCTCTTACCCACTGCTGGGCGCGTCCTGATCAGCCTACCTTGTCGTTCTCTCCCAAGCACCGCTGGCGAGGGAGGGCCTCCGACCCCTTCTTCCTCGCTCCCGTAGTGTGGGCAGATCCGGCCTCCCGTCGCCCACCTAGCGACATCCCGATGACCATCAGGTATAACTTCCTTCGAAACCGGCCTTGCTCTACTTCCCGAGCTCCTGACGTCACTGCATTTGTATCTTTTACTATTTCTCAGGGCCCCTCGTAGATAGGATCGATCGGCTGTTCGAAAACCACCTGGTCGGGGACTTGGACTATCCAGAAATGGCAAAGATGGATTTCTGCGAGATAATCGTCGAAAGTATTAAGGAAGGAGCCAAGAAATGGCAGAAGCACAGGATGTTGCCTCAGGAAGAAAAGAACAAAAAGCATCTCAATGGTTTGGCACAGGGACCAGTAATAATGTACCTCGACTCAATATAAACCCGATCTATTGGTTGAAAAAGTAGCAGAGACTGGCTATCCAACTGGTCTCTAGATCTAATAGGGAAATAAAGGGAAACGCGGTACAAACTCAATATAAACCCGATCTATTGATTGAAAAAGGAAAGAAAGTGGGGACTGGGGGACAAGTCAACAGAGTAAATCCAGCACTAGATTTTCTAGCCTCACACAGTATAAGGTGGCTATACCGAACAAAAATGGGACCAACCCAGATATCCTGTTCTGATGTTTGTTGCCCCGAGCCACTCTTATGTAATGCCACTGGTAAAATGTAGCAGTCGCACTGTTAAAAGTAAGGACACGTTAAACCAATATTGTTTTCAATGTAATGCCTCCAGTAATATGAATCAATGGCACTTCTTTACATGTCCTGCTAAAATTTCCCATTAAGATAAGTTGGTTATTTTCGTTAGAAATGCAACGGTCCTGGTCCGCCTACTCTCCCGTGCCCAAAGTAATGTCGTATTTAACGGTTGTCATAGTTAATCCTAATGCCCACACTAATATCTACCAATGCCAGTGCTTTAGAAATTGCTACTGTCCTTGTAGGATTGCCATTCAGATAAGGAACATGCTTCTTTTCATTTGATGCATGTTTCATCACTTGTTAGTCACCCTCCTTTCCACCTTTTTTGTGCAAACAGAGATATACATTTCACGCTCGATCTTAGTTGATCTGCACAAATGATATCCAAATTATAGTTGAGCATTCCAGGAGCTTCACAACCAACCTTGATGTTGCTCAATTTTATTGCAACTAATGAAGAAGAAGCTCTGTGGGTTTCGTTTTCTGATGGAAATGGAACCGGGTCTGGAGCCCTTTTCTTAAAAAAAAATTGAAGAAGAAGCTGCTAGCTCACGGGACATTGCTTCATTTTAGGTGAACTGCACCAAAAGGTCTCATGAATTGAATCATCCATGTTGGTGACTAAAAGAGCCAGCTTCAGCATCCCAGTTTAAGCACCCCCGGCCTCCATCCTCGCGACGCATGGTACACCTCGTTTGCCACCTGCTCGACCCTAGTGTCACTGATAAAATGAAGTAATAATACAGTTAAAATAGAGCGAGTGTCATCTCTATCATTTCATTTCCAATGTAGATAAAGAAAGTGCTTCTCTTTGTTAATGTATGTTTCATCAACTAGTCCCATTGTTAATGTTTAAGCGTTTCTGCAAACTGGGGTGCTTAATTTTAGTTGATATGTACAAAAATAGAGATTTGAATGTCTCAAGGCGCCTCCTTGTACTACCGCTGTACACTGATGTTCATCACTGGCAGAAGGTGTATCTGGGAGACTTGGGACGATGTCCAGTATGAGGCGTACCGTATGAGGCGTCGCAGGGCCCATCTCGCCCTCGCAGCATGGCATGCTATGATACTATCGCAATATTTTCTTCTATTTATTTTGTGTGTTTCATCAACTAGTGCCACTATAATGTAATCACGCTTTTTCATTATCTGTGCAATCAGGGTTATTCAGCTGCTTTTTGGTGGAACTGCACAAATGTACGTATGGAACCGGCATATATGCAGAGTGCAAGGTGTGATAAGTAAAAATTACCGACACCAACCATGCTGCATGCACGCATTGGTATCCACCACCACCAGTGGGATGTGTGGCGCTCTCTGTGGACGGATCTTTCTCAGCAGCAAATCATCTAACCAAATACTAGTAGCTTATATTGGCAGTTTTCTAGGGAGTACTCTTTTCTGAAAGAAGCACCAATCTATTTTTCTTTATTTGTACACTGTGTCACAACTTTGACCCAAAGGTCCAGAGCTATTTTAGGGTGATTGGCGTAGTACTCGGAGACTGATTGTAAGCATGATTTTCATTAGCTGTCACACTGATTGTAAGCATGAGCAGGTGGAAGATTAGGTTAGTGCGAAGCTTACCTTAAACCCTACCGCCGTCGTTGAAACGAGGCGAGCGTTGAGGGAACCGTGGAGAACGGCGGGGAAGCGACGTCGCGCCATCCGGCCTCCTCTTGCGGTGGGAGAACGAATACTCCTGTGGCTCCGGCTGACTCTGCACCCTCACAAACAGCACACCATACTCGATCGATTCGTTATCCTCTGGGTGCTCGACCTTCGACCTGTACGCCCACCACCTCCGCCTGACTGTCGCCTCGGGCGAATCTGTCTGCTCCATCGCCCAGAGGAGATACTCAATGAACTCGGAGGACTGCGGCGTGACTGCCGCCGAGGAGTACATGTACATCACTGCCCTCATCGCGGTTGTCTCGCTCTTTCGCATACATTGCCACATGGCCTGCACCGTCCTCGAAATCTCCCACTCATTGTCAAACCAACTAAGGATCTCCTTCAACCTGGCTAACTTTGCCTGGTCGCCGCCGGCGATCTGCTTGATTCGCTGCTGCATCCTCTCCATAGATGTCCTTCTGAGTGGTCCGGTGCTAGCTTTGGAAGATGGGAGGAGAGACGGTGGTCTTGCAATAGAGAAGAGGGAGAGGCGAGATGGTGGTTTTGGAATGGAGATGATGGAGAGGAGAGGAGGTGGTTTTGCAATGGAGAAGATCAGAAGAGGGAGAGGCGAGACGGTAGTTTTGGAATGGAGATGATGGAGAGGAGAGGAGGTGGTTTTGCAATGGAGAAGATCAGAAGAGGGAGAGGCGAGACGGTGGTTTTGGAATGGAGATGATGGAGAGGAGAGGAGGTGGTTTTGCAATGGAGAAGAGGGAGAGGAGTGTGCGGCAGCGATTTAGGATTGGACGAGAGGGCCGGCGCGCTGTGACTAGATCAAAATCAAAATCAATTTACCCTTCAATTAAGAAAGCGACCCCACATTAACTAGTCTCCCTTTTATTCTGGGTCATAATTGACCATGATTTTCGCACATAAAATATATGTTATACATTGCAAAAATAATATAATTTGAAAGTACATTCAGATACGAACCAAACGATACAATTTTTGGTGACATGCATTCACATTTTGCTTGTCAAATACAGTACGTGGTCAAACTTTGATCCAAAATACGCAAAACAACAAAAAAAATACTTCCAAGACCAGCGCCGCTCTTCCGCTCTTCTCCTCTTAAACCACCGCCGCTCCTCTCCTGTTCTAATCTAAATGCAGCGCCGCTCCTCTCCTCTTCCATTTCAAAACCACCGCCCCTCCTCTCCTGTTCCAGTCCAAAACCAGCGTCGCTCCTCTCCCGTTCTAATCCAAAACCAGCGCTGCTCCTCTCCTCTTCCATTCAAAAACCACCGCCGGCGAGTGAACGTGTTGTGGAGAAGTAGATCGATGGAGGAGTACAACCGATACGTGAGGATCGCAGATGGCGACCCTGTGAAGCTAGCTACGATGTTGGAGATATAGTCTTGGTTTGACAACAAGGACCAACTAGCGGCGACAGCGACATCCATGGCCAAATATCTGCAACAGAGCGAAAAGGCGGCGATACTCCCGGAGGGAGTCGCGCCGGAGTACATAGAGCTGCTCCTCTGGGCCATGGAGCAAACAGATTCACCAAATCCGATCGTGAGGGAGCGGTGGTGGGAGTATTGATCCTAGATGGAGCATCCACCAGAGATTGAAGGATCGAGCATCTACAGGGTGCCGTTTGTGAGAGTGTCCTGCCAGAGCGAGCCGGTGGAGTCTTCGTCGACCGAACCCAACTGCAAGAGGAGAAAAGCAGTTGGCCCGACGACGCTTCCCCGCCATCGTCTCCCTCGCCGTTCACATCGTCTCACGGGGCGGCTGTCTACCGCCGAGGAATAGGAAGGGGCTGCCCCTCCCCCAGCCCAATAGTCGGGCAGGTTGTGAATTGTCAGGAGGAGCTTAGGGTTGTCAGTATTTGCAGGTTGTGAATTGTGTTTTGTGTTGTGTATTTTGAGAGTACTTTCAGATATGAATGTCTTTTGAATTTCAGATTTGCAGTATTGAGCATATGAAGTACTTTATGAATTCTAGAGATCTATTTTTAGCACTTAAAAATGTAGTTTCATATGAGTATAAAAGTGCAGACAATATGATTCTCAGAGAAGAAACTGCAAGTTTCAGTTTCAGATAAGAAACTGCAAGTTCAGTTTCAGATAAGAAACTGCAACTTTCAGAGGCAGAGCATTTATATTAACACGGCCTTTTCAAACAGGGTTAACATCATGTTGGAAGTTTTATTCATGGTCGAAAATGGAACTACCAGCCAGTTAACATCATGCTGATCAACATTCATGCATAGCACATCTTCATATGATGCATAGTCAAAATGCCCACACAATGTCGAGTGTGCGAAACACAGAGAAAACGAGGGACGAAGTTTTGGCAGGTGTTGGACGTGGTTTTGGGCTGCCCCGTCTGGGCTTTCATTTTTAACATGCGCAGCCCACGACCTCGGATGGGAGGTCCATAGGCCTGTTTGTATTTTCTTAGGGCCGTCATGTATCGACCGGCCTATGGACCTCCCATCCGAGGTTTTATTTTTGGCAGCCCAATTTATGTATTTTTTTGAAGAAAACACAGAGGTATGTTCTATTTTTCTATATAAGAATAGGAACGCCAGGTCCAACTTATGTTTCCCTTCTAACTATATTATATATATTTAAATTATTTTATATGTTATTATATATTATTTTTATTGTCATCATGTATTTAACACATACTTACATATGTAAGAAAACAATATCCCACATCTTATTAACTTATAAAAATAATTTCTTAACAAATAAAATCCTGGATTGTTTTGGCACGAAAATCCTAGTGATTGTGTACAAAAGCTTGGTAAGATTTAAGGACGAATGTAATAATATCACTTATTATTTAAATATATTTATAACAAAATGCTCAGCCCCTTTTTATTTTTTGATAACATTGCTGGCCCAACCCAACATTATAATTAGAATCAGCCCAGCAAAATCGTGTATTTCGAGAAAGTGCAAATGGCCTGTAAATTTTTAGGAAATAAAATAAATGGGCTGCATGGACGCTACATTGTTTGTTCACCCAGCCCAGCTAATGACTGTAATTCAAAAAAAAGATCAAATTGACTGTAAATTCTACCACGCAAAAAAAAGACTGTAAATTCTGAAAAAATGGGTTGAATACGTGCCACATTTTTGGAGGCTGAAATGTGGGCCAATAGGTCGAAGCCAACGCAAGTCGTTGTCAATTTAGTCAACAAATGATTCTGACATGTTAGCCGTTGGATTTACATCCAACGACCGGCATCCATCTTTAATCTCTCGTCTTCTTCCTCCAGCGCCGCCGGGACCACCTCCCGCCTCCTGCTGCTAGCAGCTCTGCTTAGCATGCTTCGCTATGAAGCGCTACTCCACCGTTGGCCAGGCCATCCCTCCACCCCTCCACACCTCCTGTTCTTCTCCACCGACTGCCGAACCACACCGCACTAGAACCAGTTAACCCTTGTACACCTCTCCGTCCGTGACTCTACTCCCGCGTCTTCCCATCTCCAGCTCGTTGCTGTCCGGGGCCTCGCCGTCGCCCACCACCTTGGATGCGCTCGGCGCGGCATGGTCAACATGGTCAACGAACGACACCATCGGAAGTAGACTGTGCGTGGAGAGGCTGACAGCTGGGTCCACGACCGCACACAAGGAAATGCCTCCTTATTACGCGCAAAATAATGATTCCTCCACCTGACATCTGGGACCCACCGGAAGGGCCTCTGTATTTCGTGAAAATAACGTGCCCCCCGCTGACCTGTCGGACCCACCAGCTATCTTCGCACGCAAGGAAGTGCCTCCTTATTACGCACAAAAAAATGAATACTCCCCCTGCCAGCTGGAACCCAGCATAGTGGGAGGCTGACTTGTGGGCCTACCAAGTTGACGGGGACGGAGGGCTTTGTCAACTTAGTCAATATGAACGATTCTAGCTCCTGTTACCGTACGATGTTCATCCAACGGCCGTAGTGCTTCTTCAACCTTTGGTCTTCTTGCTCCAGCCGCCCAAACCAGCACCGGTCGTGCCGCGTGCTCCTGCCTCCCGTGGCCGGCTGTGATGCCGCGGAGGCCTCACCGCCCCCTACTACTCCCACCGCTGGCCAGGCCATCGCTCTACTCACCCACACCCCCTGTTATTCTGCGGCGACAGCAGCCTCACACCGCAGCCGAACCAGTGAACCCTCGTACTCCTCTTCGCGTGGGCATCCACTGCTGCGTCTTCCCCGGCTCCGAGTCATCCCCTTCCTAGTCCTCGCTGTCGTCCACCGCCGTGGTGCTCTTGGCGCGGCGTGGTCAACGTGGTCAAGGAACGACTTCCATCGGACGTGGACTGTACGTGGAGAGGCTGACAGCTGGGTCCACGACCGCAGCAAGGAAGTGCCTCCTTATTACGCGCAAAATAATGATTCCTCCACCTGACAGCAGGGACCCACCGGACGGGCCACCGTATTTTCGTGAAAAAAACGTTTCCCCCTGACTGCTGGGACCCACCAGCTACATCTTCGCACGCAAGGAAGTGCGTCCGGGCAAAAAAAACGATTCGCCCCCTGACTGCTGGGACCCACCAGCTACATCTTCGCACGCAAGGAAGTGCGTCTGGGCAAAAAAACGGTTTGCCCCCCTGACTGCTGGGACCCACCAGCTACATCTTCGCACGCAAGGAAGTGCCTGACAGTCGGGACCCATCTGGTCGAAGCGTACGTAGCGTTGTCATTCTGGTCGCGAACGTGTACGTACATATATACTGGTGGATGTAGAGGCGCACACGTGTCGTAGTAGAGGCGCGTACGTGTCATAGTAGAGGCGCGCACGTAGCATGTACACGTACGTACAACGGCCAGGGTGCAAGAATGAAAATACGGCCACGTATGTGTACATACGGGCGGGGTCTCGAACGCCTACTCGTGCATACGTACGGCCAGGGCTCGTGTACATGGCTGGGTGGAACGGAGAAACAACGTCGTCGTCGTCGTGTTCATGGGGAGGCAACGGAATGCGTCGTGTTCATCGGGAGGCAACGGAATGCGTGGGAGCCAACCGGCTGGGTCGGAACGGAATGCGTGGTCGTGTTCATCAGGAGGGCTTGGACGGAACAGGCGATGGAAACGAGGCATGCCGTACCGCACAACTGAGGAAACGGACCTCCTACGTTCGGAACGGGGTCCTGTTGATCGGGAGGGGTCTGGCGTATCGCAAAACGGAGGAAACGGACCTCCTACGGTCGAAACGGGGGTCCTGTTCATCGGGAGGGGTGTGGCGTACCGCAAAACGGACGAAACGGACCTCCTACGGTCGAACGGGGGTCCTGTTCATCGGGAGGGGTGTGGCGTACCGCAAAACGGACGAAACGGACCTCCTACGGTCGAAACGGGGGTCCTGTTCATCGGGAGGGGTGTGGCGTACCGCAAAACGGGACTCCACGGGATACTGTTCATCTCCACCGTCGACCTCCTCCAGCCTCCACGGGCTAACGTCGACCTCCTCCAGCCTCCACGGGCTCCTGTTCATCCAGCCTCCACCGCGCGCTACTCCATCGGCTACTGTTCAACCACCCGTCCACGGGACCCCTCCACCGTCTACTGTTCATCCAGCCCTCCACACCACGGGGTCTTGTTCAACCACCCCTCCACGGGCACCCCTCCACCGTCTACTGTTCATCCAGCCCTCCACACCACGGGGTCTTGTTCATCCAGAGGCAACGCCACCGCTCACTGTTCATCCAACCCTCCCCCCGCAACGCTCACTGTTCATCCAATCGATTGGCTTCAATTAGCAGCAGTAGCGAAGGAATCACACGATCGGGTTCAGTTAACAGCCATCGATCGATCGCTCGGGTTCAGTAATGCGTAGCCTGCAGTGCAATCGCTCGGGTTTAGTTAGAGCCCAATGCCTCGCTCGGGTTCAGTTAGAGCCAACGCCTCGCACACACGCGCGTACGTGTACGAGAGAAACACGCATTGCTCGGCCCCCGACCTCCCACCGTAACCGGGAACTCCCCAAAATTTTCCTCGCCCTCGCTTCTACCACGGTTTTTTCCATCATGGACGGCCCAAAGAATGTCATGCAGCTGCGTCTCCGGCCCGCCCAGGACGAAAAGCCCATTTTCTGTCATGATTTTTTGTCATAGAAGTAGGAGCCCACCACATCTATGATGATACCGGGTTTTGTCACAATTATCGTCATAGAAGTGTCATATGTATGACAGAAAAAAATTCGTTCGGCCCAAAATATCATGGATGTGTCTTTTTTTACTAGTGTTGGGACATCTTGCTGCACTTTATTTACTTTCATTACTTGTTACCCGGTACAAATTACCTTATCACAAAACTATCTGTTACCGATAATTTCAGTGCTTGCAGAGAATACCTTGCTGAAAACCGCATATCATTTCCTTCTACTCCTCATTGGGTTCGACGCTCTTACTTATCGAAAGGACTACGATAGATCCCCTATACTTGTGGGTCATCATGCACCACAGAGGCACGTTTGTTCCTCTGATACTAAGGGGACCGTGCGTAACCTAGCTTCTCGTCGTTTTACGCAACATTCTCGACATCAACCCAAAGCTTCACCTTCTCTCTGATAAGTTCATTAATGAGGCCTAATGCCTTGGAAAACACATGGAGCTCATAGGCCAGGCCCCCCGCAATGAAAACTTGTCAATGAAAGCTTCTTGAAAACAGAGGTGCACCTTCACGTGCTTGCATCACGATCCTTCGCGTCTGTACCTCCCTTGGAATCACGTCTGTGCCTCCAGTTCGTCACGTGCGTGCCTCTACGTCGGGTAAAATCATACCTCTCTCGTGCGTAACATGTTAAGAAAGTTGCTGACAACAAAAACATCAGAAAACCGAGCATTACGTCCACCCGGCTGGCACTAAACGTGACGTCACCGAAAACGCAAAGGCAGGACCGTGCCTTATGGCCAGCTTCCGGCGTATCGGGTCTATGATGGTTTGTTTCCTTCTTAATATGGGATGTGACTATCGCAGAGGCATAGGCTCCATCCTTCACCTCTGTGCCTCGACAAGAACGACGATTGTGCTTGTAATAGTGAAACGTATAGATGATACAATCAGGATACATTAGGGACCACCTTGCACCTATTTCATACATGACCGTGCCTGTTCCGTCGGCACATTCATGCCTCTCACAATTAATTGAAAAACATTCTGGAAAAACAGTAACGGACGCATATTGTCAGTCCTCGCATCACGTACCTCAGATGTTCATTCCTCCCTCACAAAAGTAATAGCCGTGCCTCTGCCACAGAACATATAAGTGAAAAACAATTCCTTCTACGCTTAGAAAACTCGGAATGTCCTGGATAAATGTCGAATCCCATCTTGTGGTAAAACCATGTTGAAACCATATTGAAATCTAACCACACTGAAATCTCTAGAATCAAATATGTGCCCCAGTTGAGACATTTATTTTGTACTTGAAACTGCAATTTATAATAAAACAATACAGTGTAATGAAGCATACGCCTTCCGACCCAAGTATGGTACTTGAAACTGCAATTTGTAATAAAACATACGCCTTCCGTCACAAATTAATTGGCTCAACCTTGTACTAACCAGTACAATGTGAATTGTACTGCCTGGTACGAAGTTACTACAAAGTTGACACATTTATTTTCGGACGGGGTAGTACTACTACTTAAAAACAAATCACGATTGCTTGACATGGAAACAAAACTGTCTCCATTCTGAAATAGACGATTGCTTGACATTGTTCAACCGTTACAGGCATACAAAACATGGAAAGTATAAAAACCATGCAAAGCAAACATCTACTAACAAAACTACACTACTCCCCGTCGTCGGAGATGTCCACTATGTCCATTCTGACATCGACATCGTCGGCCTTCGCCTCCTGCTCCGTGTCCAGCTCGTCCAAGAGCACATCGGTCTTCGCCTCTTCTTCCCGCAGGAAGCGCCGGTTGGACTCCAAGTACGCCTCATCTTGGATGGACTCCAGGATAGCGGTCTGCTCTGCCATCAAGGCCGCCTCGCCGAGATAGAACTCCGCCTCGTCTTCCTCGTCACCCCACTCCTCGTTGTCCTCGTCTTCCTCGTCACCACCCTCCTCGTCGTCCTCGTCAACCTCGCCATCCCCCTCCTCGTCGTCCTCGTCATCCTCGTCACCCCCTCCTCCTCGTCCTCGTCATCCTCGTCACCCCCTCCTTGTCGTCCTCGTCATCCACGTCACCCCCTCCTCGTCGTCCTCGTCATCCTTGTCATCGCCATCCTCATCGTCCCCGTCATCCTCGTCAACGCCTTCCTCATCGTCCTCATCATCCTCGTCCCCGCCATCCTCGTCGTCCTCGTCATCCTCGTCACCCCCCTCCTCTTCCTCAATCACATATACCCCCACTGGATCAACTCCCTGCATGAGCTCCGACGCATCCCCCTCCACTTCCACAACCTCCCCAATCTCCTCCGGCCCCGGCGAGTCCGGAGGCATGCCCGCTGCGACCAGAGCGGCGCCCCTCAAACGGATGTCCTCCTGCAACTGGAAACGGTGCTCGGGAGTAAGAATGGCGTAAGTAGTTTTCTTGTGCCGAACCATGGCGGGGGCTGTCACAAATGAAAAGAGGAAGATGGATGATTTCCTAGGATTGCCGACGAAAGAGGGAGAAGCAGGATGATGTCTAGTGGTGGCGGACGCCGCTCGGCTTAAATAACTGCTCCTTAACCTTGGGCAAGGAGCTGAAACGGTGACACGCGGCATTCACTTCGCCAACGGATGAGACGGCCGTCGGTCCTTTTGGCTTCCGCAGCGCCGACATGTGGCGTTCACTCTATTAAATACCTCAACCTCCTCCAGAGTGGCGTCACCAGAGGAGACGCCCGTCGGACCCTTGGGTTTCCGGAGCGGCGTCCACGCGGCGTTCACACCGAATACGAGGAGACGCCATGTGACTCTGTGTAACACATAACCATGCCTCTCCTGGCTTCATGGTTGTGCCTTTCAGTGTGAACGATTTAACAGAATCATTTGGAACACCAAGACAAACTAACGTCACTCTACACAATACCACGCCATGCCTTCCTGGGACCCATGACCGTGCGAAGAATATACCACACCAGTGTCTCTTGAATAGGCCATTCCGTGCCTCACAGAGTAAACAGTGGGTGTTCACATCTGAACCAATTCCGCTGGGTCTCCCCAATTAAAGAACGAACCTGACGGTGCATTTGTGGGTTGAATGCCCGTGCCTCTCCATCTGGTCGAGTCGACGGAATAATTCGGAACACAAACACATGGGAGCGTGACTCTATATTATACTGCCACGAACGTCCAGGCCATCGTCAGTGCACAAGTCATGTCCCTACCTGGTACAGAACCGTGGCTGTATTCACTTCACGCCCATGATTCCAATAAAAGAAGCACGACGCAACTCAGCACAGAGCCGTGGCTTTTAAAAACAAGGAACTTACGCTTTTAAACACCTCGACTCTCGAACCGGCCACTCGCAAAGTAAACATTTAGCGTTAACATCTAAATCCATTCCGCTTTATTTCCATAATAAACGTACGAACGTGACTCTCCGCAGACCAAACCATGCCCTAATGGCATTCATCTACGTGCCTCTTCTTCTGAACGAGTCAACGGAATCATTTCGACCACAAATACAGGCGAACGTGACTCTATATAAAACCACGTCATCTGGAACACCAAGACAAACTAACGTCACTCTACACAATACCACGCCGTGCCTTCCTGGGACCCATGACCATGCGAAGAATATACCACACCAGCGTCTCTCGAATAGGCCATTCCGTGCCTCACAGAATAAACAGTGGGGTGTTCACATCTAAACCAATTCCGCTGGGTCTCCCCAATTAAAGAACGAACCTGACGGTGCCTTTGTGGGCTGAACGCCCGTGCCTCTCCGTCTTGTCGAGTTGACGGAATCATTCTGTAGGATCGAAAGTATGTCTAGAGGGGGGGTGATTAGACTACTTGACCAAATAAAAGTCTAGCCTTTTCCCAATTTTAAGTCTTGGCAGATTTTAGCAACTTAGCACAAATCAAGTAATCAACCTACACATGCAATTCTAAGAGTATAGCAGTGGAATGTAAAACAATTGCATATGAAGGTAAAGGGATGAGTGGAGGGAGAAAACACAATGTAGACACGGAGATTTTTTTATTCGTGGTTCCGATAGGTGGTGCTATCGTACATCCACGTTGATGGAGACTTCAACCCACGAAGGGTAACGGTTGCGCGAGTCCACGGAGGGCTCCACCCACGAAGGGTCCACGAAGAAGCAACCTTGTCTATCCCACCATGGCCATCACCCACGAAGGACTTGCCTCACTAGGGTAGATCTTCACGAAGTAGGCGATCTCCTTGCCCATACAAATTCCTTGGTTCAACTCCACAATCTTGACGGAGGCTCCCAAGTGACACCAAGCCAATCTAGGAGACACCACTCTCCAAAAGGTAATAGATGGTGTGTTGATGATGAACTCCTTTCTCTTGTGCTTCAAATGATAGTCTCCCCAACACTCAACTCTCTCTCATAGGATTGGATTTGGTAGAAAGATGATTTGAGTGGAAAGCAACTTGGGGAAGGCTAGAGATCAAGATTTATGTGGTTGGAATGGAATATCTTGACCTCAACGCAAGTGTAGGTGGTTCTCTCACAGAAAATGTATGTTGGAAGTGTAGGCATGTTCTGATGGCTCTCTCCACAAATGAAGAGTGGGTGGAGAGGTATATATAGCCTCCACACAAAATCTAACCGTTACACACAAATCACAAACTCGGTGGGACCAAATTATAAAACTCGGTCAGACCGATTTAGTTCAAAATGTGAACTTTAGGATTTTCGGTGGGACCGACATGTCAACTCGGTTGGACGATGTTGTTAGGGTTAGGGCTTAAAGTAATCTCGGTGAGACCGATTACACAAACTCGATGGGACCGATTTTGGTAATAGGCAAACAGAGAGTTGGTCAGGCAAACTCGGTGGGACCGATTCGCTCATTTCGGTTAGACCGAAACGTTACGAAGGGGAAACATAGAGTTTGCATTGAAATCTCGATGGGACCGATCGCTCATCTCGGCTGGACCGAAACATTACGAAGGGAAACAGAGAGGTTGCAATCCATCCCGGTGAGACCGAGATCCTTATCGGTGAGACCGAAGTGACTAGGGTTTGTGGCAGTGGCTATGTCAAGTGAACTCGGTGGTGCCGGATAGAAGATTTCGGTGGGGCCGAGTTTGACTTTTGATTTGGGGCATATGTGGATATGAGAAAGTAGTTGAGGGTTTTTCGAGCATATCACTAAGCATTTTGAGCATGTAACTCATTAAGCAACACCTCACCCCCTTTTAATAGTATTGGCTTTTCCTATGGACTCAATGTGATCTCGGATCACTAAAAGTAAAATGTAGAGTCTTGTGCTTTGAGCTTGAGACAATCTTTTGTCCTTAGCATTTTGAGGGGTCCACTTTCTAATCCATGCCATGCCAATCATTGAGCTTTCCTGAAATATTTATCTTAAAATAGCATTAGCTCAATGAGCTATATGTTGTTAGGAATTACCAAAACCACCCAGGGATAGTTGCACTTTCAATCTCCCACTTTTTGGTAATTGGTGACAACATATAGATCAAAGCTTCGACAAATGATAATAAGATTGAAAAACATTGTCACTTTGAGAAGTATGTGATAAGCAAGAGCTCCCCCTAAATTTGTGCATTATTTAAAAGTTGCTTTTGAATGCAAATGCACAATCGATTAGGATCATGGGTTACTCTCTTCCATGTCACATACATCTTGGTGGAGCGCTCAAAATGATAGAAGTTAAAAGCATGCACTCATCACCAAGCAAGTGAATGATCATATATGAGATATAAAAGATAGTATCATCCAAACAAGCATTAAGGTAGCAAATGATCAACCACATGATCATACAAGTATCTCACAAGGACATAAAATATCTCACACAAGCACACAATCAAAAAGTTCAACCGAAAGCAAAGAAGCAAAACACTCTCTCGAAGCCTATGATCTACACATATTTCTCCCCCTTTGGCAACAAGTTGCCAAAAAGTTCAAATATGCATAGTGCTATGCATCTCTCATGTTTGGTCTTCGGGAGGTGGTGTAGAGAGAACTCCAAGGACAAAGGCATCTGTGGATGTAGTTGGAGTTGGTGGAGTGGCTGCTGGAGGTGGCACTGGAGCTGTAGCTGCCGGTGCTGATGCTGTGGCTCTAGAATCTCTCACTAGCACTGCAGCAGACCTCTGTCCTCTAGGCACTCGCTCAAATGCATCAATAGTTGCCTTGCCTCTAGTCTCTTCTGCTTCCTCCTGAAGCTGCTCAACTGCTGTTTGAATCTCAGTTACCTTCAGATCAAGATCAGAAAATTTGGTTTCTATGATCCTCTCCAAGCTCTCCTGGTTTTAAGTCAAGGTGGCCAAGCTCTTCTCAATCCTCAGTGTAGACTGGATCAGATATCCAAGTTGATCTTGCTTTCTTCAGGAAAACTTGAGATGCCTCTTCAACACTGGGCATCTTGGCAGCTTTCTCAGCCTTTGCTTTGGCTCTCTTCTCCTGTGCTTGAACTAATGATGGTTCCTCCTCATTCATCACTATAGTGTTGTCTTCAAAATCAGGATGTAAGGCTAGATGCTCCTTATCCAACAGATATGTTCTTGTGCCCATCTTGGAGTTGATGAGCTCCTGAATGTGTGGAGCATACCCACAGCTTCTCTTCTGGTCAGCAACAGTCCTCTTGATTGTTTCTACAATCAAACTCATAACCTTGAACTTTTGAGGGACATCAAAAAGCTGGAGCAGGTTGATAGAATGCCCTCTGATCATCTTGTGATCTCCTGACTTGGGTAGCAGAGTGTGCCTATGGATTGTGTTGATTGTAGGCAGACCAGACAACAAGAAATGTACAGATCCAAGCTTGTGAGTCTCCAAAGCCTTATCTGGGATCTCCTTGTACATGTTTTCCATGGTGTTGTGGTCCTTCTTCTTGGTGGCATACACATCCAAGTCATCTTCATGTTCTTCAAGGGCATTTATCAACTTGGCCCACTCCTCAACTGTGGATTGGTACATTGTACCCTCAGACATCCATAATATCCTTCCATCTGGATAGAAGTGGGCAGTGGAGTAAAACTGCATGATCAGCTCATCATTCCATTTGGTGAGCTTCTGCCCAACAAATTTGTCAACTCCACATGCCTTGAAGCTGTCATAAACACCTGGATAGTGATCTTCTTCTTCCTAGATGTATTCCCAATCCACCCATTTCATGTCACGTACAATGGGCTTCTTGTCAAGCAAAATAGTCTCATAGAAGTCCTGTTGTTCCTTTGTGTGAAACCTGTAATCAATTGATGTCCTCCTCCTTACAGCATAAGGATCAGACTATCTCCACAATCTCAGTCCAGCATCCTTTCTGATACGCATGTCTTCAGCTACTGGATGAGCATCATTATGGTCAGGAATCTTGGGCTTCAACTTCCTCAAAACAAGTGAATCATCTTCCTCTTCTTCAGCCTGAGGCACTGGGGCCTTGTTCTTTTCTTAAGCAGGTATACTTCTGGTGTTCCTCTTGGGCTTAGTGGGCTTCTGAGTTGGAGCTTTGGGAGTAGACTTAGGATTTGATGGAGCAGCCCCTGCCTTTATAGCATCTCCCATAAGCTTCTGAGCTTTGGGTGCTGGTGCAGCATCCTCTTCCTCTTCTTCAGAGGGATCTCTCATCATGGAGGACTTCCCAATAACTCTGGCAATGGTCTTCTTGACCCTTTCCTTCCTCTTCTTGCCTTCACTACCTTCTTTGGGTTCAAGAGTGAACTCCATTGTGTCTTAAGTAGAGGTTCTGGCCGTAGACATAGGAATTCTCCTTGCTGGTGCCTTCTTATTCAGCCCTGGCTTACTTGCAGCAGTTGTGCCATACTCCTTTTTCAGCACATTCTTTTTGGAGCTTACTTCCTCCTCAGTTGCAACATAATCCTCATCCTCAAATTCCGAGGTTCTCTTCTTCCTGGTTCTGGTGGCTGCCTTTGGCAAGTTGCTGGGAGTGCTCCTGTTGCCATCATTAGAAGTGCTAGAGGGATCTGAACCCTCACTCATCTGCACCTGTTCCTCTGACTTGTTCTGACTGTCACTTTGATCAGACATTTCTACAAACTTACTGACAGCAGACCCAGTGAATAGATATAGATGAGGTAGAGTGGATGAGCATCACAAAGTGCAGAGTTTTTGCAATACAGATGACTTAAAAACTTAGTTTTAGTTCTTCACAGAAAGCATTTCAGATCTACCAATTTGTAAACTCGGTGATACCGAAGCAGCTTTTGGAACCTAAAGTAGTGAACTCGGTCAGACCGAGTCATAGTTCGGTGGCACCGAGACTGCTAGGGTTTCACAGAGAATCGAACTCAGTCACACCGATTTGCAGTTTTTGGTCAGACCGAAAGTGCAAGTGCAATGGCCTAGGCCAAATCGGTGAGACCGATTTCTACAACTCGGTCGGTCCGAGATGAGTTCTGTGGAGACCTAACCCTAAATTTTCAAATCAAACCTAACCTAAGGGATGTTTTCAGTGGATAGAGTGTTTGCATACGTGGTGATGATCATGGCAGAACAATGTGCTACGAATCAGAGGTAAAAGAATAGCACAAAGGATCAAACTCGTACCCTAGTACGGCGGAGTTCGCTACGGCGGCAACGGAGGGGCAGAATTCCGTTGACGGCGATGGAAACCAACGGTAGGAGGTCGCTGGCGGTGAGAAGACAATCCGGAGACCCGAGGCGGCAGAGCAGGATACGTGTGGGCTGAAAGGTTTCGAAGAAATTTCCAAAATCTCACCCGTGGGTTTATATATCCCGACCCTGTCGGTGTGACCGAGTGGAACAACTCGGTGGCACCGAGATGCAGAATCGCATGCGGTTACTGCAACTCGGTGTGACCGAAAAGTTCAAATCGGTTGCACCAAGATTGAAAACCTAGATCAACTTAGTGGTCTCGGTGTGACCGAAATGGATGACTCGGTCATACCGAAATGCACAAAGAGGTTTTGGAAGTTTAAGTCTATGATGAATCGGGGACTCCGAGTGCTCCTCACACAGAGTGGTTCGAATCTGACTTGATCAAACTTTGTGATGTAGCATGAATAGAGTTTGAGATGAGAAAAGCATAGATAGCTAGAGGGAGTTCTTAGGCATTCTTGTCCATCCATTTGGCAAAAGAGAAAAGCCAAACAATCAAAGCAACAAATGGATGTCCTCGAATGAGTAAAATATGCATCCAACATGCTCACACAATTAAATGACAAATGAAATATGTGACAAAGCATGCACAATCACTCTAGCATCTATCAAGCAATTTGGCGATGACTAGGTCATCTATATATGAGTATATTGACTTAGGAGTCAAATGAGAACATTTGATCATAGGTCATACTCATCGTTTAAGCACAAGTGGGGTTGCCACTTTTACATAAAGCATTGTTGTGCTCACATCATTAGAGTTGCTTTAGCTCAATTGATTAGAGTAAAGCTCCCCCTAGATGTGATATCCCCCCTAAGAGGGATGAACTAACCTTGGGTTTTGTCGATGATGACTTCATGTAGGTGTTGAAGATGTAGATGCTCAATGTTGATGTAGATCATTCGGAGCAATCCTTTGGAGTGAGTTGCACTTTCAATACCTACACGGGTTAGTCCCACAAGGAACAAACAAGGATATCCATAGACATAGAGTGATATTCACATGAGATGATGTCCATGAATGCATTAGGTTACCTTGTCCCTTGTCTTACCAACAAGAGGGTTTGTGACTCCTTGAACTAGTGCAAGATATGGAAGTTGTTTGCACTTGTCCTTGCCAAGATGATAAGAGTGAAGTATGTTGGCGGAGTCACCCTCAAGAACTCTCTAGTTCTTCTTCTTAGGGATCCACACCATCTTGATGGGAATCCTTGGAGTTGTAGTCGTACTTGATGAAGTGGAACTTGATGTAGTCTTGGGAACCCACTTGACCAAGGCCTTAGGTGCTTCTTCAAATGCATCAATCTCCTCTTGAAGCTTGTCCTTGCCTTTTAGCTTGTGGTCTTGTGGTGGAAGATCATCTTGAGCTTGTGTTCCTTGGAAAGAAGTAGGATCATACTTCTCTTGTTGAGGAACAAACTTCGTCTTGGGGTATTGATCTTCTTCCCACTCAACTCCATTGGCATTGAACTTTCGTTCAAAACCAACACCTTGATTCTTCCGGTGTCTTCCTTGCTTGCGTACAATTTCCTCAAATTGCTTACTTCCGGCAAGACTCTTGTAAACACCTTTCTCTATAATTCCCTTCAATAAGCTATTTTCTTGCTCAAGTGTAACTTGGCTAAGAGAATCATTAGTGGAATCAAGAGAACTACTAGAAACAACAACATTGGATTTAGCATGATTGTTGTTACTACTAGAGGAAGAATCTTTCTTGTTCTTGTTGCTAGATTTAACTTGTGGCATGTAAGTAGACAAGAGTAAACGCTTGGCAATGTAAGAAGAACTTTTCTTGCGAAGATCATCATTGATTGCTTTTAAGAACTCATGCCCTTGCTCAAGGTTGAGCTTTTCAAAGCGTAGCTTCTCATGAGTCTTTAAAAGTTCTCGATGATCTTCCAAGTTAGTTTCATGAGCTAACTTAAGAGTGTTTAGTTCTTTAGTTAGACGCTCAATCTCCTTCTTCTCATCGTCATTCATTTTATCTTGATTATCATGATTAATAGCAAGTTCATCATAGTTTTCATAACTAGAGTTGTCAACAAGTAAATCATCATCTCCTAGCAAATCATCTTCATCACTATTAAAATCAACATACTCGGGGTGTGTTACCTTTGGACCTTTAGCCATAAAGCATCTTCCAATTCCTTCATTTGGTGAGTCAAATATGTCGTAGGAGTTGGTTGACACAAGTGCTAGACCGGCAACACCTTCATCTTGAGTATATTCGGAGTCGGAGTGATAACTTCTTTCAGAGTGATGGTCGGAGTCGGAGCCAGATACCCATTCACCAACATGAGCTTGATGTCTTCTTTTTGTGTAGCTCTTTGATGGTTTGTCCTTCCTCTCCGAATCCTTGCTTCTCCGAGAGGGTCTTCGTTCATAACGATCATCTCTACTCTTTCTCTCTCTTGGCGGTGATTCTTATCTTCTACTTCTTCTTTTGGGAGAATCTTCTCTTCTTTTGTAGGGAGCCGTACACTCATTGGAGTAGTGTCCGGGTCTTCCACAATTGTAGCAATTTCGTTCATGACTTGAAGATCTCTTGTCATTGTAGGACCTTGACTTGGAGCTTCTTTCCTTGCTTCTACTCTTGTAGAATTTGTTGAAGTTTTTCACCATTAGGCTCAATTCTTCATTGAAGGTTTGTTTCTCACTTGATGACGTGGGAGCTTCACATGAGGCTTTGTAAGCACCACTTGACTTGTTGTGGAGCTCTTCCTTATCCTTAAGTGACATCTCATGAGCAACAATTCTTCCAATGACTTCCGTTGGCTTGAGATCTTTGTAATTGGGCATCATTTGGATCAATGTGCACACGGTATCATATTTTCCATCCAAGGCTCTTAGGATCTTCTTGATGATGAATCTATCGGTCATCTCTTCACTTCCTAAGCCGTCAATCTCATTTGTGATTAGAGCAAGCCTAGAGTACATTTCAGCGACACCTTCACCATCCTTCATTTTGAACTTGTCAAGTTGACTTTGAAGCACATCCAATTTGGATTCCTTGACCGTGTTGGTACCTTCGTGCATATCAATCAAAGTATCCCAAATTTACTTTGCATTCTCAAGACGACTGATTTTGTTGAATTCTTCGCGGCACAATCCGTTGAAGAGAATATCACAGGCTTGAGCATTGTATTGCAGCATCTTCAACTCTTCCACGGTAGCTTCACAGTTCGGTTCTCTCCCATCAAAGAATTCACCTTGCAAGCCACTACACACAATAGCCCAAACGGTGGGGTTATAGTCCAAGAATATGCATTTTCATCTTATGCTTCCAACTAGCGAAATTAGTACCATCAAAGTACGGACCTCTACGGTGGTAATTTCCATAGCTAGACGCCATAATCTCCTAGGTTGTGAAACCAAGGCTATGATCACCAAAAACTATGGAAATCAAAGCAAATGAAGACCAAAGCTCTAATACCACTTGTAGGATCGAAAGTATGCCTAGAGGGGAGTGATTAGACTACTTGACCAAATAAAAGTCTAGGCTTTTCCCAATTTTAAGTCTTGGCGGATTTTAGCAACTTAGCACAAATCAAGTAATCAACCTACACATGCAATTCTAAGAGTATAGCAACGAAATGTAAAACAATTGCATATGAAGGTAAAGGGAGGAGTTTGGAGGGAGCAAACGCAATGTAGACATGGAGATTTTTTTATCCGTGGTTCCGATAGGTGGTGCTATCGTACATCCACGTTGATGGAGACTTCACCCCACGAAGGGTAACTGTTACGCGAGTCCACGAAGCGCTCCACCCACGAAGAAGCAACCTTGTCTATCCCACCATGGCCATCGCCCATGAAGGACTTGCCTCACTAGGGTAGATCTTTACGAAGTAGGCGATCTCCTTGCCCGTACAAACTCCTTGGTTCAACTCCACAATCTTGACAGAGGCTCAAGTGACACCTAGCCAATCTAGGAGACACCACTCTCCAAAAGGTAATAGAAGGTGTGTTGATGATGAACTCCTTGCTCTTGTGCTTCAATGATAGTCTCCCCAACACTCACCTCTCTCTCATAGGATTGGATTTGGTAGAAAGATGATTTGAGTGGAAAGAAACTTGGGGAAGGCTAGAGATCAAGATTTATGTGGTTGGAATGGAATATCTTGACCTCAACACAAGTGTAGGTCGTTCTCTCTCAGAAAATGTATGTTGGAAGTGTAGGCATGTTCTGATGGCTCTCTCCACAAATGAAGAGTGGGTGGAGGGGTATATATAACCTCCACACAAAATCTAACCATTACACACAAATCACCAAACTCGGTGGGACCGAATTATAAAACTCGGTCAGACCGATTTAGTTCAAAATATGAACGTTAGGATTTTCGGTGGGACCGACATGTCAACTCGGTGGGACCGATGTCGTTAGGGTTAGGGCGTAACGTAATCTCGGTGAGACCGATTACACAAACTCGGTGGGACCGATTTTCGTAATAGGCAAACAGAGAGTTGGTCAGGCAAACTCGATGGGACCGATTCGCTCATTTCGGTTAGACCGAAATGTTACGAAGGGGAAACAGAGAGTTTGCATTGCAATCTCGGTGGGACCGATCGCTCATCTCGGTTGGACCGAAACGTTACGAAGGGAAACAGAGAGGTTGCAATCCATCTCGGTGAGACCGAGATCCCTATCGGTGAGACCGAAGTGACTAGGGTTTGTGGCAGTGGCTATGTCAAGTGAACTCGGTGGCGCCGGATAGAAGATTTCGGCGGGGCCAAGTTTGACTTTTGGATTGGGACATATGTGGATATGAGAAAGTAGTTGAGGGTTTTTCGAGCATATCACTAAGAATTTTGAGCAAGTAACTCATTAAGCAACACCTCACCCCCTTTTAATAGTATTGGCTTTTCCTATGGACTCAATGTGATCTCGGATCACTAAAAGTAAAATGTAGAGTCTTGTGCTTTGAGCTTGATCCAATCTTTTGTCCTTAGCATTTTGAGGGGTCCACTTTCTAATCCATGCCATGCCAATCACTCAGCTTTCCTGAAATATTTATTTTAAAATAGCATTAGCTCAATGAGCTATATGTTGTTATGAATTACCAAAACCACCCAGGGATAGTTGCACATTCACATTCGGAACACAAACACACGAGAGCGTGACTCTATATTATACGGCAGCATGCCTTTTAGCGCTTCACGCCCGTGCCTTTGACCCTTAACACTGCCACGAACGTCCATGCCATCGTCAGCACACAAGTCATGTCCCTACCTGGTACAGAACCGTGGTTGTATTCACTTCACGCCCGTGCTTCCAATAAAAGAAGCGTGACGCAACTCAGCACAGAGTCGTGGCTTTTAAAAACAAGGAACTTATGCTTTTAAACACCTCGACTCTCGAACCGGCCACTCGCAAAGTAAACATTTAGCGTTAACATCTAAACCCATTCCGCTTTATTTCCATAATAAACGTACGAACGTGACTCTCCGACAGACCAAACCATGCCCTAATGGCATTCAAGTCCGTGCCTCTTCTTCTGAACGAGTCAACGGAATCATTTCGAACACAAAACAGGCGAACGTGACTCTATATAAAACCACGCCATCTGGAACACCAAGAAAAACTAACGTCACTCTACACAATACCACGCCGTGCCTTCCTGCGACCCATGACCGTGCGAAGAATATACCACACCAGCGTCTCTCGAATAGGCCATTCCATGACTCACAGAGTAAACGGTGGGTGTTCACATCTGAACCAATTCCGTTGGGTCTCCCCAATTAAAGAACGAACCTGACGGTGCCTTTGTGGGCTGAACGCCTGTGCCTCTCCGTCTAGTCGAGTCGACGGAATCATTCGGAACACAAACACACGGGAGCGTGACTCTATATTATGCGGCAGCATGCCTTTTGGCGCTTCGCGCCCGTGCCTGTGACCCTTAACACTGCCACGAACGTCCACGCCATCGTCAGTGCACAAGTCATGTCCCTACCTGGTACAGAAACGTGGCTGTATTCACTTCACGCCCGTGCTTCGAATAAAAGAAGCGCGACGCAACTCAGCACAGAGCCGTGGCTTTTAAAAACAAGGAACTTATGCTTTTAAACACCTTGACTCTCGAACCAGCCACTCGCAAAGTAAACATTTAGCGTTAACATCTAAACCCATTCCGCTTTATTTCCATAATAAACGTACGAACGTGACTCTCCGACAAACCAAACCATGCCCTCATGGCATTCATGTCCGTGCCTCTTCTTCTGAACGAGTCAACGGAATCTTTTCGAACACAAATACAGGCGAACATGACTCTATATAAAACCACGCCATCTGGAACACCAAGACAGACTAACGTCAGACTACACAATACCACGCCGTGCCTTCCTGGGACCCATGACCGTGCGAAGAATATACCACACCAGCGTCTCTCGAATAGGCCATTCCGTGCCTCACAGAGTAAACAGTGGGTGTTCACATCTGAACCAATTCCGCTGGGTCTCCCCAATTAAAGAACGAACCTGACGGTGCCTTTGTGGGTTGAACGCCTGTGCCTCTCCGTCTGATCGAGTCGACGGAATCATTCGGAACACAAACACACGGGAGCGTGACTCTATATTATACGGCAGCATGCCTTTTAGCGCTTCACGCCCGTGCCTGTGACCCTTAACACTGCCACGAACGTCCACGCCATCATCAGTGCACAAGTCATTTCCCTACCTGGTACAGAACCGTGGTTGTATTCATTTCACGCCCGTGCTTCCAATAAAAGAAGCGCGACGCAACTCAGAACAGAGCCGTGGCTTTTGAAAACAAGGAACTTACGCTTTTAAACACCTCGACTCTCGAAACGGCGACTCGCAAAGTAAACATTTAGCGTTAACATCTAAACCCATTCCGCTTTATTTCCATAATAAATGTACGAATGTGACTCTCCGACAGACCAAACCATGCCCTCATGGCATTCATGTATGTGCCTCTTCTTCTAAACGAGTCAACGGAATCATTTCGAACACAAATACAGGCGAACGTGACTCTATATAAAACCACACCATGAATTTGTGGGATGCAAGCTCGTGTCTGTGACCCGAAACACTGCAACACTGAAAAGCCACGAACGTACACGCCTTCATCAGTACACAAGTCATTACAATACTACACAACCGTGGCTGCACAGACTTCACGTCCCGTGGTTCATAAGTAACGGTGCCTAATTACAATGATACTCGAAACCAAAATACATTTTGTTAACAAAGTAGCTAACAACAAAATTTCACAAGACAAGGTAAGAAACTCTAGTCCACTGCTTAACAACACCAGATGAACACAATAGCCAGGGATGATGCTGTATACCTAGCCTCCACTGACGTTCTTGCTGGTTTGCTCCCCGCACAGTTCATCAATCTCCTTCTTCAGCGCCTTCACAATCTCGTCATGTCGCTTCACAGCTGCGACCGATTCCTGCAACGACCGGACGTGCTCTTCAAGGAGATTGTTCTTCTCAACCGTAATTTCTACGATCCTGGCATTCGCCTTCTCCAAATTTTCCATTGCTTCCTGGAAGAGCTCCTACCACCCGTAGATGATCTCCAGCAGCTCATCGCACGTTTTGTTAGCCTCTGCAACTGAAACAACGCGCACCATTCCCGTCGCCGCCCCGCTCACCATTCCCTTCTTCTTTCTCGAGCCACAACTGCTCCCCAATTCTATAGCAGGTGAGTTCTGTTGAAGACAACGACGCAACCTAACCCTAGCTCCAATTGACTGTAAATCGGTATCAGCAAGACACACCCGCATCAAATTAGGAATCAGCTGACCACAATAATTCATGTTTCATAAACTAAATCAAGTAGCAGAAAGAAAGAAAAAACGAATGAAGGAGAAGCAGAGACAGCGTGAACTTACAGACGAGGAACCCTCGCCAGCCGGGATCTCCTCCCGCGATAGGGCACGACGGTCCGGAGTAGTCCCCTTCTGATCATCCATGGCGGAGATGGTCAGACAATAGAGAGGAGGGAGAGGAATGGAAGGCCTGGCGGCGGACAAAGGGAGGAGAAGGGTGTGGCTAGGGTTTCCAGACTCCGTCCGTCCGCCTTAAATAGCCGGAGCTTCCAATCGGACCACAAGCCAGAGCGGCGTCACTGGAGGAGACGCCCGTCGGACCATTGGGTTTCCGGAGCGGCACCACGTGGCGTTCACACCCAAATATGAGGAGACGCCCTTCGAACCGTTGGGTTTCCGCGATAAATACACGAATGTGACTCTGGGTAGAGAATAACCATGCCTCTCCGGGCTGCACGGATGTGCCTGCCCTTGCGAACAGATCAATGGAATCATTTCAAACACGAAGACAACATAACGCGACTCTTTACAATACCACGTCGTGACTTCCTGGGAACCACGACCGTGCAAAGAATATACAACAACAGCGTCTCTCGAACAAGCCATTCGTGCCTCACAGAGTAAACAGTCAGAGTTCACCATGACTTCGAACCAAACTATGCCTTTTTGCGATTCACGTCCGTGCCTCTCCGTCTGATCGAGTCGACGGAATTATTCTGAACACAAACACAGAGGAGCGTGACTCTATATAATACTACACCATGCCTGTGCCTCTCCATCAGATCGAGTCCACGCCTTTATCGAGTAATACACGTAACATCAATAAAGAAGCAAGACTGTGCTTTTGAAAACAAGGAAATAAGCTTTTAAAAACAGCTTCAACAGTGAGTGTTCGCATCTGAACCCATTCCGCTGGGATACTCCAATTAAAGAAACTAACATGACTGTGCATAATGCAACCCTATGCCTCTGTGGGCTGACCGGCCATGCCTCTCCGTTTGAACAAGTCGACAGAAGCATTGGAAACAGAAACACGGGCGAGTGTGACTCTATATAAAACCGCACCATGCCTTTGTGGGCCCCACGCCAGTGCCTGTGACCCAAAATATTGCAGAGAGCCACGAAAGTCCACGCGTTTTTTAGTACAAGTCATGATGCTACTTAGTACAGAACCGTTACTATACGGACTTCAGGTCCGTGTTTTGATTAAAAAACGTGGCACAGTGATGTGCGTTCTTTGCTGGAAAAACGTGCCTTCTACATCCACGTGTCTGTGCGCCTAACAAGCGAGGAACGCCAACTCGTATTAAAACCGTGGCCCGTATGAATACACTTCCGTGCCTCTTACAGTGAATCCTCTCAGAGAAACATCTGTAAATACACCCACTCAATAACGTGATTCCACCCAATGAAAAACGTGACTCAAAAGACTCGACTCCCGTGCCTTTCCATGTGAACGAGCAACTGGAATCATTTGGACCACAACTACGCATGTGTCACAAAAACGTGCTCCCCGCGGCCGCAGGAAGTGCCCCTAGTGGAAGCACAACCGTGCTCCAACTGCTAACACACGACATCCATGCCCAGAGCCTACTCATCTACATGTACCAACGAACGAAACAACACGACGACAATGCAACGCATAAATGCCTTACAGATTCATGGCAGTACAAAAGGCCACATGCCCCGACGCAACGAAGAAACATGCTCCAGGCTCTCTCTCCCTACACTCCAGCAACGTTCTTGATCGGCTGGTGGGCGAGCGCATCCTCAATCTCCTTCTTCGTCGCCTCATGACCTTCCTTCACAGCAGCAAACGAATCCTCAACCAGGCTCTTGTACTTGACGAGGACCTCAGTCTTCTCATCCATAAGCTCCCCCGCTTCGCCCGGCAGCTTTTGCACCAACGCATGGCTCTGCTCATACAAATTCTTCAATCGGGTGGCCTCCTGATCCTTCTGGTCGAGCTCGTTGAGAAGCTTCTCATTCTCACACAGAGATCGAAATATGAGACCAATGGACTTCTCCACAGAGGCATTGCTCTGCTGCACCAACTTCTCCAAGCGAGCAATGAACTACTGCTGCTTAATTAGCTCATCGAGCACGTCGTCGCTGGCTAAGGAATTCTGTACTGCCATCTTGCCGAGATCGTATCCATGGCGAATGCGCTTGTGGGAGGAACCGCCTCCACATGAGAGATCATTCGACACCTCGGCAACGGGGCAGGATATCCCTGTCGCCGCTACAGCGTAGTGGCGGCACCTCTCTCTTCTTTCCGCAGCTTTGGTCCTCGCTGCCTGGTTGTTGAACACCCAGAACCCCTCTTACCGGCCATGGCGCAAGCAAGGAGCTACCAGCAAGAAAGAGGTGCCTGTCTCTGGAGAATTGTGGACATGGAGTGTTCCAAGAGTAGGTACCTTTTTATAACATATGCACACCGGTCAGACAGTCAAACGGAATAACCGATGCCTCGAATTCTCACAGTCTCTCTTAAATACCTCGAACTCTGCACGCCTGGGAAACACCAGTACTATCCTTTCATCTCCCCGTGCGTTCGTCCACACTACAACCACTCAACTTTTTTCTAATGGTCCCTATATATTCAACAAAAAACATCTCAAACACAGTTAACTTACTGCGTACGTCTGTCTGTATTCCAGAGAACTTGCTGTCGAATTCATACCAATATCCATTGTCATTTTTTGTTTTGAAATGATATTTATATCAAAATCTTACTATATCTGCGAATAAACTTGCACGCGTCTCCAGGTGACACCTTAGTGAAAACGTCCGTAACACACGCAGGCACAAACGTGACTCTCTCTAATAACAAACAGTGCCTCCCTGGAACACACCACCGCGACTCTCCACAACAAAGGAACGAGTTGACAAGGAAAACATTTCCATACACAGCGTCAGGAGTGTGCCTGTTGCGTTAGTAACACAGTGCCAACTTGGCTTCACTTCCACGCACCTCACAGTGACTCGCCAGAGAAAATGCATGTAACACACGCGTGGACAAACATGACTCTGGCTAATAAGAAGACTTGCCTCCGCCGGATTCACGTCCATTCCTCTCCAAGAGAACGAGTGAGCGGAATCATTTGGAAATACCAAAAGCATACACCCGTGGTAACGAGACTCTGACCAATGCGTTAACATGCTTCCCTTGAGTTCATGTCCATGCCTCTCCAAATGAACTGGCGAGCGGAATCATTTGGAACACAAAGAACCATGAAACGTGACTCTGAGTAACGCCAAACCATGCCCCTGTGGGTCACACAATGCGTTAACGAGACTCTGACCAATGCGTTAACATGCTTCCCTTGAGTTCATGGCCATTCCTCTCCAAATGAACTGGCGAGCGGAATCATTTGGAACACAAAGAACCATGAAACGTGACTCTGAGTAACGCCAAACCATGCCCCTGTGGGTCACACAACAACACTAAAATCAAAAAATGCTAACATCCCATCGACTAACAGTTAAGAAGGCAAGCAAAAAACAAGCTCATCAAAGTACACAGAAAGTTGCACCAATCTTGATGTCCAAACGGACGGTCGAAGATTCAAGACGCTTCGCCATTTCCATAGGAGGGTGAGCGCCGGTGGCCTCACTTCCATGCGCCTCAACGTGGAACGTCATACAAAACGTCTGTAACACGCGCACGCACGAACGTGATCCTGTCTAATAGGTAAAACACCCTTCCTATGAGTTCATGTCGATGCCCCTCAAATTGAACTGGCGAGCGCAATCAGTTGGAACACGAAAGAAGCAAGAACGTGACTCTGGGTAACACCAAACCATGCCCCCGTGGATGTCACCACACTAAAATAAAAAAAATGATCCCGCAGTTGAGCAAGCAAGCAAAAAAAACAAGCCCATCGAAGACCACAGAAAGTTGCACCAATCTTGATGTCCAAACGGACGGTTGAAGATTCGAGACGGTTCCACCATTTCCCTCTCTCCCTCCACTACTTTCTTGCTTTTGCTTTCGCACCGAAAATCTCAAACACTTCACCAGTTCCCCTCTCTTGAATACCCTCCTCTCTCCTTCTGCCACCATTGTACAATCCAGTAGACCAACCAAAAATCCAAATAGGATTCGCCTCACCCACCAGCCGCCATCCACTTTGAGATACACACAGTCGGTGTGTGCTTGCGAAAGCACCAAAAACCTCTCCCGGCGGCAGCCGCGACTGACGGCGATGACCCGTGCTCGCGGCGGAGGTACCAACAGAGAGCAAGGACAAAAACAAGCCGATGGATGCGACGAATCCCTCACAAGCAATCGAAGGTAAAAAAATATAAATCCATTACATTCCATTACCACAGGTCGATCAAAGTGATTTTCCCCCTTTTTGACGGACATGAACCCTAACCGCCACACAAAACCGTGTTTCCAAAAAGTCTGTTTAGACTTTTCTAACAAAATTGAAATAAGGTAGACACGCGTGCAATAGGATGCTACCCCTGCCCGCCACAGAAATTTGCTCGCAAGATATTTGCCTAAAACGTATTGTGCATGCCAGAACTATCTAGGACACCGCTCTAGATTCAAACCATGAGAACATCCTTAAATTCAAAACCTGGTATTTACAGGAGATTCTATATATCCGTTGATTGTATCTGTTTCAAATTATGTGCCTCTCTCATATTAAAATCCGTTCTCCAATAATAGATCTAGTTGTGTGCTTATAGCGTGAAAAAACATGTGCCTCTCCGACAATGCCATTTTTTTGTCCACGGGATGCATCTCCTCTTTTTGCTGTGAAATACAATTATGCTTCTACTGCTGCTAACACCTGGGCATTTTTATGCAGCAAGGACTGGTAATAAGGAAAACACGGTACCTGCGGAACAGCCTGCCGTGCAGCAAGGTACTATAAAAGGCTCACACAATCCATATAACAAAAACTATGTAGCAGCAGCAGTAAGTTAACCACTTACGTCCACACAATCCTGGGAAATTACACTTCGATGAAATTTTTCAACATTATGTGTATTATTATTCATTCCAGAACATTTTATCTTATCCTCTAAACCTTACAATTATTGCTCCAATTTACAGAATATCATTTGTAGTGTATTTTTCCTATAAAAAAAGACTTCCCCCCACTGATATGGACTTGACAGCAGCCATACTGCTCACATCTGACCCTAATTTCTATCATTGATTGACCAAACCAAGAGTTAGGAGGAAGACTTGATATAACAAGAAAACAATGGATTGATCGCCTTTTTAGGTCAGGAAATGAAAGAAAAGGGCTATCTTATGAATCTATGTAGATTAAGTTTCAGATTCCTTTTGTGCAGTCGTGGAAGACGTAATTTTAAAACTATATCCCATTTATTTCGATGTTGCTACGTAATCCTTTTGTTACATAATCACTGTGCAGGTGATGGAGGAGGAGATATTGAAATGATTTTGTCTGAACTTAATAGTGCATATCCAGGACAACCAGTCATCTCTCCTAACCCTTCAGAAAAAAGAACGAAGTAGAACATGGAAAACGAAGCACCCGAGCAAGTTCTAGCACTAGCTTCCAGCAGGGAGGGCAACAAAAAGCAAGTGACTAGCAGCAGAAAAGAGAGGCAATCAGAAACCAAGACTGTCGTTCCTCCTAGAACAAAAATACAAAAGAGAAAGGACAAAACTCAACTCATCAGCGAAGGAGCTACCTTGCAGCAGCAGCAGCCAAGTCCTCTAATGGTGCTCCCGCCAGCAGTTAGAGGCGTCGAGAATGAACTAACTAAAACCAAGAAGAAAAACAAAAGACAACGGTTGGAAGAAGACGAGGATGATGCCAGCAAAGAGTCAGAGCGTGATGCTGCCGACGACGACGATGGCACAAAACATGATGATGATCTCATTCGTACAGAGGGCAGTGACGCCGCAGGGGACAACGGTGGCGCCGCAGAGGATAGCAACGATGATGTAAAACACATTTTCTCTAGAAATTTTTGCTACCGCTTTTCACCCATGAAAACCAAATCATCCTCTATAACAAAACCCTCTTTTTCCCAACAGGTAAAACCAAACCAGAAGCGCACAAAGAGGAGAAAGACAAGTGGAAAAGAATTGGCAGCACCAACGGATGATGAACAGGAGGCAACAAAAAATATGGACAAATGCGAAATCAAGGCAGGAGCAGCATTTGATCAGGTCAATAGAGCATGGAATTTACTTGAAGAACGTCACCGACAAGATTTTAGGACAGTCGGGTTTGGAAGCATAGAGAAATGCCAAATAAAGCGCTCCATCTGCAAACTGCTTGCAGCACACATCTATGACAACTTGGACACAGAAAGCATGACAATAATGTTCGGTGAAGCTGATCAGCAGAAAGAAATCAAGATAACAAAGGAAGGCATCCACAAGGTGTTTGGATACCAAAAATGGTACGCAAAAGTCAGCTCCAAGGCCATAGATTTCCACCGATACAATGAGCGAACTGGTCATAGAACTTCACCTCGGCAAAATGGAATTCCACCACGAAGATCTGTTTAAAGAACTACAGAAATTGGTGAAAGTAGATGACGAACAATCAAATAGGAAATCAGTTAAAATATTTTTACTTATTTTTTTCCACAATGTTGTCTGTGGAACAACCTCCCCTGTCTTCAGCCAACAAGCCATAATGGTCGGGGACTTGGACTATCCAGAAATGGCAAAGATGGATTTCTGCGAGATAATCATCGAAAGTATTAAGGAAGGAGCCAAGAAATGGCAGAAGCACAGGATGTTGCCTCAGGAAGAAAAGAACAAAAAGCATCTCAATGGTTTGGCACAGGGACCAGTAATAATGTACCTCGACTCCCTGCTGCTGCCAACCGACACAAAATAAATGCGGAAGATTGCCAAGACAATGGACAAGACATCATTACCGCGAGCAAACCACCTCAAAGAGAGTGACCTAAAGAAAATAGCTAGAGCAGACATGAAAAGGGATGGAAAAGCACGACCAGATGACTATGAATTTGGCAAGATAAAGGTATAGCCCTATTGAATACATATACATTATCCCTTATAAAAACAGTTTCCAGTCTAACCAATTCCATTCTACCAAAACAATGCAGACATGGAAAGGAACAGCAGAGAGGATCTTCTATGCCAGCACAGCAACACCTTCGTATTCAATACAAATGATATCAGCACAACAACATGAGCACCAGCAGACGACCAAACTACTACCACCTCAACCAAGCGCTAGGACAAAGCACATGTCAGCACGAGTGGAAGCAAGGAACCCGTCACAGGCACGAGCACAGGATCAGATGAAATATTCGGAAGGATAGAAGAAATGTTGAAACAAGTACTCGACGAAACAAAACAGATACCTGGAATAACGACCAGAGCTGGACACCAATGCAGTGAACAAGAGGAGAAATTAGATGAAAAAATGAAGAACTCAGTGGTGCAACAAACAATGGCCCTGATGGATTCTTTCGAACAACTTAGAGAATTTCAGGACATAGTTTGCAGAGTGAGCTTACAAGAAGAGACGACGTTGAAGTTACAGGATCGAGCAGATGCATGAGCCACAGCTGCACTAGTAGATGGCAACCACACGAAAGAAGTCGTAGCCACAGCAGAAGCAGGGGGAGGAGATAAAGAAAGAAGGAAGAACAAGACCAACAAAACAAACATGAAGGGAAGAAAAGAAAAACAAAATCAAGAACACATACCTCGAGAATTAGCCAGAGGGAGACAAAAGAACAGAACAAGGTGCAAATAGAGCAAAGCAAGGAGCACGTATCAACCAACACAGCAAGTGCCGAAGGACAGCAAGAACAAGGTAGAAAAGTAGCTGCAGAAGCAGAGAATCAACATGAGAAACAGGTAAATGAGAACAAATACATCATCCATGTGACTCAAAAGCGATGCTTTCAAACTTGAACTTAAAAAATCTGTCTTCGATTCTGTCAGGGACACGGCAACAGAACGCCACCGAAACATAAAGGCCAACAGCAGCATGTCGTCAAGAACCCGAGCAAGAGGATGGAAGCAATAGAACAAGCAACCCAACAACAGATAATGCTCCCTCAAGAGCGTCAATAGGAGCAGTACAAGAGACGAACAGGATCAGAGGCAGCAAAGACATGAGTATAAAAAATCAGTCTCTTCTTTCTAAAAAGTCTCTTCTCTGTAAACTAGAAACGGTTTTGAGTTAACTGACAAATCTGCAACAAAATATACACTCAGACGGATATCATATCGACGGTCCCGCAAACGAGACATAGACTGATCTAGCATCGACCGTTAACGGCACGGCAGAAAAACAAGAAGAAAACAACAAAGAAGAGGTAAAACTTCCAAACCCACTTTGCCCAATACTGTCAACTCATATTGTTTCATCTATCAGGTATTACAAGCACAACAAAGGGAAGAGGATGCCCATGCAAAACAGAAAGTTGATAGAGAAGAGCTTTTCAGCGCAAGAGCATTCCAGATGACCGGTACAGGGGAGAAAGCCTCAGACACTCCACCTGGTGACACACCCAAGGCTAGTATACAAAGAAAAGAAAAAGTGGACGCACAAACGGATATCCCAACCATCGGCGCAAAGGTAAAATTCAACAAGAACCATTTTTCCAAAATTTATAAGAAATGTACTGCCCAGTACAACCTGTCACAGTAATACAAGAATTACAAGCAATGAATCATGCTTTTCCTTTTTCATGAAACACAGGAAACAAACAAGGACGATCATGCCAAAGAACAGCAAGGAGTACAAACGGAACAAGCCAAAAAACAAGGGCAAATGGTGACACAAATGGTACCCAGTACGCCGACCAAAGAGCAGTCTTCACATGACAAACACAACCGAGAAGAGATGCCACCAGCATCAAAGACCAAAGAGGTAAAGCTACACGCACCTGCTCCTACAATGTTAAAACAAAAAAGTTATGCATGCACAGATGAAGTCCAAACTTTATTTACATTTCTTGATTGAATAGAAGAAAGAAACAAATGAAGCAGAAGATGTGCCTCAAGAAGCGATAGAAAGTGCTGCTACCGCTCGACAATGTACAAAAACTCCAAAAGATAAAGAAGAAGTGACAGGCACGACACCAGAGAGATTGAATGTAGAGGTCAAGCTACAAAACCTCTTTCTATAGCATATAAAAAAATGCATCCACAGAAAGAAACACAGACACATTTTAATTACTTTTTGCGTTCCGACAGATGCAAGAAATAGAGGAGAGCACCAATATTCAAGACCAACAAACACAACAACACAAGGGAATGGAACAAGCGGAAGATGTTCTTCCAACAACAGACAGCGTAACCGCCGTAGACCAAACTAGGAAACCTTCACTGTCCGGGCAAGAAATAACAAGGATGGCAACGTCGATGTATGCGTCATCGAAAAGGTGAAGTGAGATAAACTGCTTTTAAGGAAATTAGAAATTTGAGTGAACAAAGACACAAATGCAATCTCATTTACCTACCTCTATGTCTCAACAGCCACAAGACAAAAACGACGACACCACGGATGAACAAAATGAAAAAGATCCAGAGGAGGTCCAAAAACCTCCACTCACTGAAGGAAAGGTTGAAGAGGCAACACCGGCAGAAACGACTGAAAAGGTGAAGCTACAATAAAAAAGTTCAAAGACACACTAAACATTTGAGTATTTTTCTTAGGGAACGGACACTAAACTACAATGAAAATAACGAGCATATTTAATTATTTTTTAACCATGCTTTTGCACGATAACACAGAAACCTCAACAAGACACGCACACAGACACAAGCAAAGAAGCAAAGGGCCATAGTGCATTGGAAAACCATGCAGCAAATATTCCAGAGAGAGTCAGACAACAACAAGAAAAAGGCCGCACCATCAGACAAGAAACAATGTGCTGTAAAAGATGTTGCCGCCACAAACACGACGGTAACCCAGGACGGCACTCAAACAGAACGTGAACCATTGATCATGCAAAAACCTGGCCATCGAAGAAGGCACAAAAGATGAAGGGATCGAACACCTGTACAGCAACGTCATGACAGCGAATAAGGACAAAGGGTAAGTTCATGTTACCACAAAAGAATTATTTTCTTCCAATGATTTCCTCCCTTAAACATTTTATATTTATATCTGTAAATATATATATATATATATATATATATATATGTTGCAGGCACGAGATTTTAATAAATACAGAGACGTCAACAGTAACGGTCAGCCACATGGCACAAAGCTTCGACATTGGAGAGGCAATGTGTAGCGAAACCATGGCAGTCATGCTACAGATGTTGAAAAAGCAACTCAGGGGCACAAAGAGAAAGATTCTATCAATATACAACACCATAAGTAAAGCTCAAGTTTCAACAATGAATATCACTCTATCGATCAATCAACCTTTCTGTACAATTGAATTTACAAATTTCTTTTACGCACATGTGACAAAACAAGCAGGCATCAATACACATGGCCAACCATGAAGATCCATTGGAGATGAAAAATAAAGATGAAGCACACGTCAGAGACAAGACAATGCCTAAAAGGCTTAAAAGATTCCTTGATGTGCAAGAAGGAGAGCAACTACAAGATTTCGACATGGTAAGCACATCTAATGTTACAGATAAGAGATACAATCTCGGCACTACAATTCCATCTAACGATCAACAAATCATGACTAAATCCAAGAAGGATCCCTTATTTATTTATTTTGCATTTTGCAGTTCTTTCTACCCGTTTGCATAGGCGGGCCTGTTCAACAAGGACATGTGGGCCACTACTTCGTTGTTACAATTAACATGAAAAAAGAGCGCTTTGAACTCCTTGACTCTTTAACAGATGAATATCCAGGCACAATGGATTACTTCAACACAGTAACAAGCAGAGTAAAGAGGATATGGAAGCAAATAAGCAAATTGCTCCAACTGTCTCCAAGTAGTATTGACTGTTTCGAAAAGGTCAAAATGCAGGTGCCACTTCAGGGAAAAACATAAGCACTACAAACCTTTCTCCTTTTCCTTACTCATTGTAACAATTATTAATGCAATCCATAAAAAACATAGGACGTTAGGACAACTTCACCTAAACTTCCCAACCATCTTTGGACAGCGACAATAACCAATCATCCTTCTACCTGCAGACTCGACTGTGCGTTCTATATGTTCACGAACGCAAAGCACTACACCGAGGGTGGAGAAACAGTGTTACTAACAGAAGAACAAGTCCCAGAGTTGAGGAAGAAAATTATCTATCAAATAATCAGCCAATACAGAGATACGACCGCACTGTCATTAATCAACTACACCACAGGTTTCTCTTTCTAAAGATAACAAAGTAAAATTCTACTTATATAATTTTCAGAGACACAACAAGAAGTTTTTATTTTTATTTTAACAGATATGCTGAACTCTGAGGTCGATATGGAAGATAGAGAAATGCAACGAATACATTGTGACATAATTCAAGAAGAGATTCCTCCAACTCCCGAGCACATTGGGACGAGCGCTCAAGAGATAAAAAGTTATTGACATTAATGACACAAGCAGCGATGAGGAGAAAGAAGATTATCATGCGAGCAGCAAGGATACCACCAAGGTGTCTGAAGAAGCACTCACGGAAGAACATGCCCAGACAGATGCTGGTTTACAGAGGGAACAACACGTGCAGCCAGACACTAATTTACAAAAGGAAGACGAACGGAAAGATCCACCGATAGAACCAGACAGACCACCCCTAGATAAAAACACCGAAGGCATAACACGCTCTCCTTTAGAAGTGCATAACAGGACAAAGAGTGTACCAACTCGCCAATAACAGCTTTCCAAAAAGAACATGAACCCTGTTGGCGAAGATCGCATATCAGGAACATCACCCGAGGCAAAACATGCACAAGAAGGAAATAAGCAAAAAGAGAAGGATTTAGTAGAAAAGATACTTCAAAAGAGGAAACGCGATGTTGTAGTCTCAGTAGAACCGAGCATCAAAAACAACAACACAAAAGGGAACACCAACACCTGGGCAGCTTAACAAGCAGGTGCAGTTAGGTCACGACAAGAAAAAGGCAAGGCATCTTGCAAGAGTGCAGACAAGTTCCCCGAAACCCTCGACGATTCAATCATATGAGATCAGCTCAGCAAACATAATCTCGACTAAGAGGCCATTCAAGCGAGCAAGCAAGGAACTTGAGAAAGTCAACGCTGCACCACTTGTTCCAGGAGATTTCATTTACAAAGAAAAGGCCATGCAACTCTATAGATATCTGATGAGCCGGCAAGGATAGAAAGAATGCGGACGGTAAGAAGATTCTCCATGTTCCATGGAAATGATTACGGAGAGCTGCACATTCTCTAACATCCAACTAACCATTCACTCACCTACTTCTAAACCCTCCTTGCTTGCAGAGAACAGCTATATAAAAGCTCAAAGCGTGAAGGCTACATTTCAGGAAAATCCTTCATGGAACAAGTAGGGAAAGGAGATACACAAATGGAGGGCTCCATGCTAAACGCATTACTGGACGAATAGACAGAACAGGAACAGTTCAACCCAGATGTACTCCCTGCAGAATTCGCAAATGTATGCATACCTCACCCACAAAAACACCACCGTCATTACTATGGTACAATATTTAACTAAAACCACACACTCTCTTTCTTGAAGATGGTGCTCGGTCTTAATTATAATAGAGGATAGCTATCAGAATTCAACGAGGACGATGCACTACAAGGATTTGAACAACTCGTGTGAGGTAAAAACACAATGCATTCGAAGATGGTAAGTTCAGAACTATTACTGAACAAATGACTTATTCTCCTTGAGCTTCAACAATTAAATGATATTCAATTTTTGCATCAACAACGATCTCCTCTCTCAACGTAGATCATGATACCTCATCACACAGACAGCCACTACACGCTCTATGTAATGAACAAGTACAGAGATAGCATTGACATTCTTGACTCACTGAACTATGTAAACTACGCCGATTTGTCTTGGAGTAAACACCATGTGCATCGAGCAGAACTAGTACGTACTTTTTGTACATTGATTTATTTTTTTCCTCGTGATAGTATACTCTTACTTTTATCAATGTCGCACCCAAACAACAAAACCAAAATGCAATCACAGATGAGAAGGATGTCCGTGCTGATGAACAAGTACCACCAACTAAAACACAAGAACGAACCAGATTGGGGAAGGATAGCAGAAAGGCCTCACAGGGTCTGCACACCAAAGCAAGAAGGAACACAATGAGGACACTTCACGACCCAATTTGCGAAATACTGGAATGGGAAAGAACTGGTCAAGGACAGAGAGGATTTTCATGTAAGTTACCAGTACATACACGTCAAATAACTTGATTTCTTTATTACCGTCATTAGTTTATTCACAATGGTGGACAGCACGTAACTATAAACCATACATTTTGACATGCCTGCAGCCCAGCAAGGTGGATTCCGAATGGAAACCAGAGTATGTATTCACACTCATATTCGGTAAAACCAACCAAATAAAGCACCATCAACTTCCTGAAAAAAATCAAAGTTTTCAAACCAGAGACTATAAACCTTTTTTCACCCATGAAAGGTAATATAACTATTTTCATTTTTACCATCAGTCAACATGACAGGAGCTTCAAATATATCTTTTAGAAACAACAGCCATTATTTTTTATCTGTTTTGACAGAGCGAGACGAAAAAAACTAGCATCAATCAGGGGGCACCAACAAATACCCGCAACATCGGCATTCGTTTAAATACGTGCATAAGGCGAACGAGCTCTACAACATAGTCATGAGTGACACATGGCAGGACAAATTCAAAAGGTGACTTGGTTCCTTTTGCAACTGAAATTTGTTTAAGTTAGGCGGCAATCACACAAATAAGACAGAAACTAGAAAGAACCTTGAATTCATGTTTATCATCTTGCTTGTTATGACTTTCTCAACAAAATTTTCTTCTACTATTTTGTCTGTAAGCAGAAAAGTAGTATTCTCGAGAGATCAACCACAAAGCAACAGCAAAACTCTTATTGGATCAAACCTAAAGGAAATATTTGGGCCTGCAAACAAGAAAAAACGTGAAGGAATGGAAAAGAAGGTCCTCGATGAGTTAGCAGAAGCATGGGAAAGCAACCAAACTATACACAAAAGACGTAGACTATTATTAGGCCCAAGCTTTGCAGAGGTAAATTTGAAAAAAAAACACAATGATCATATAAACTCATCATTTTGCAACGATTGTTTAATCTCTTGGTACCGATCTATTTTTTCTAACTCGTTTTTATGGTTTTTTATTTGTTGCGTGCAGCATATTCTGGGTTTAAAGGATAAAAGAAAATCTATGACGAACTTCCGAGATGATTTCACACGAAAGTAGGATATCTTGGTTCCTTTGTTCCTTAAGAAATGTCAATCAGAGAAGCTCAAAACAGCAAAAATGGTAATAGTGTTTTCCATACAACAAAATAAAAATAAGCATTTCAAAGAAAATACTGTTAGCGACCCGTCCCTGGATCGGTATGCCGACACACACAGTACTCGAGGATTTATAACAGAGGTAAATCACATGTATAAAATAACGTAAATACTATTACCTCAATCCAAATAGCGGAAGTAAAAACAAGGTTGTGGATTCCCATCAACACCAACGGCAAAGTTGAGTGTAGAAATCGTAACCCTAACGTATCACTTACTCGTCATAAGAATCCTGCAACATGAGACGTTGCAGCCACAAAGGGTCAGTACATTGAATGTACTGGCAAATCCACAATGTAGAGCAATGATGAATAAAGGCTATCACTACATGCATATTTGGCTGGTGGAGGCTCTATGGTTAACATGTTTTTGCGAAAAGCCAATTTTTCCCTACTGCAAAAGAATATATTTTATTTAACTACAAAGTTGTTTGAAAAACATTGAGAAGGTTCCTCCAACTCAATCCCAAATTAATAATCATCAACCCAACAAATTAATTAAGTAGAGTGATGAGATCCATATGATAATCCAAGAACCAGATACTCAAGATGTCCATAACCGGGGACACGGCTAACCATGATTAGTTTGTACGCTCTGCAGAGGTTTGCGCATTTTCCCCACAAGACTCGATCTCCTCCGTTGGATTTCTCGCACTACATGGTGTTTGAGAAACGGATGACCGAGACACAGTCTTTCAGAAGCACTAACTCTTTACTCTGGGTGGACAGTTACACCTACTTTCCCTCTACATCTGCTAGCCCACCACTGAAAGAGGTCATGCAACATAGTCAACTATGCTAGAGCCCATAATAGCTTGTGGCTGCACATGGAAGTTTCTAGCATGAATAATCTTATGATCCCTTTGAGCCTGGGTGGCATTCCATAGGGTGATCACACGGGTCCTCCGGGATCCCCTTGGGCAAGCACTGGGTTCTCCAGGTGCCCGGGCAAACCACTGGGTGCTCCAGGGGCCCCAACCAACCCACCCAGATGTGTATTAAATTAGCCACCTTAAGTTAACCATTAATTAACAACTCTCACATCTGTCATGGATACGCTCAACCAATCCACGTCTACGAGCATAGCATAGCAGTTTAAGCATAACGTAGAAGTAACTCCCAAGGGTTTGATAAAAAAAGGCAATAGGTTCTACCTCATCAACTACTTCCCAAACCCACATGTTAAGAGATCCTACTCATGCAATGTTTGAGGATTGGAACTAATGCATAAAAACTGGGTACGAAAGGGATATGATCAAAGTATGAACTTGCTTGTACTGTTGATGAAGATGATTCGCACTCATAACTCATGATGGTTCTACTCCTCACACTCCGGTCAATCAATCATAAGCAAGCAATAGTAACCACACATAAGCAATCACTCAAAAGATCGGGAAGAACGAAGAAAACAATTCGGAAAACTTCAAAACTAAGAAAATAACTCTTTCAACAGAAAACAATTTCTAATAGTACCAAAATTAAGTGAATTTGGCCTTATCAGAAAGTTTAGGTCAAGAGCTTCAATTTGCAAAAAGAATCAACACAAACGGAGTTATAAAACTCGAGTTATGAACAAAAGAAGTTTGAATTCAAATCTGTTTCTAATCAAAGTTTAAATTTTCAACAACATGTTCAAGTTGATTATCTGGATAGAGGGATCATAACGAAGAAGTGAGCGTTGGTTTCGTTGAATTTGGACAAGCGAGTAAAATGTAGTGATCATTTGAAGTACAGGGACTAATTTGTGAAGAAAATTTGTCATGAATAGGTCCCTGGCCGAAAATAAAAAGAAAAAGAAAATTCTAAATAACGCACTTTTCCCCACAAGACTCGATCTCCTCCGTTGGATTTCTTGCACTACATGGTGTTTGAGAAACGGATGACCGAGACACAGTCTTTCAGAAGCACTAACTCTTTACTCTGGGTGGACAGTTACACCTACTTTCCCTCTACATCTGCTAGCCCACCACTGAAAGAGGTCATGCAACATACTCAACTATGCTAGAGCCCATAATAGCTTGTGGCTGCACACGGAAGTTTCTAGCATGAATAATCTTATGATCCCTTTGAGCCTGGGTGGCATTCCATAGGGTGATCACACGGGTCCTCCGGGATCCCCTTGGGCAAGCACTGGGTTCTCCAGGTGCCCGGGCAAACCACTGGGTGCTCCAGGGTGCCACAACCAACCCACCCAGATGTGTATTAAATTAGCCACCTTAAGTTAACCATTAATTAACAACTCTCACATCTGTCATGGATACGCTCAACCAATCCACGTCTACGAGCATAGCATAGCAGTTTAAGCATAATGTAGAAGTAACTCCCAAGGGTTTGATTAAAAAAAGGCAATAGGTTCTACCTCATCAACTACTTCCCAAACCCACATGTTAAGAGATCCTACTCATGCAATGTTTGAGGATTGGAACTAATGCATAAAAACTGGGTACGAAAGGGATATGATCAAAGTATGAACTTGCTTGTACTGTTGATGAAGATGATTCGCACTCATAACTCATGATGGTTCTACTCCTCACACTCCGGTCAATCTATCGTAAGCAAGCAATAGTAACCGCACATAAGCAATCACTCAAAAGATCGGGAAGAACGAAGAAAACAATTCGAAAAACTTCAAAACTAAGCAAATAACTCTTGCAACAGAAAACAATTTCTAACAGTACCAAAATTAAGTGAATTTGGCCTTATCAGAAATTTTAGGTCAAGAGCTTCGATTTGCAAAAGGAATCAACTCAAACGGAGTTATAAAACTCGAGTTATGAGAAAAAGAAGTTTGAATTCAAATCTGTTTGAAATCAAAGTTTAAATTTTCAAAAACATGTTCAAGTTGATTAATTCGATAGAGGGGATCATAACGAAGAAATGAGCGTTGGTTTCGTTGGATTTGGACAAGTGACTAAAACGTAGTGATCATTTGAAGTACAGGGACTAATCTGTGAAGAAAATTTGTCATGAATAGGTCCCTGGCCGAAAATAAAAAGAAAAAGAAAATTCTAAATAACGAACGTTCGCTACTGAACGTTAACAAACGAACTCGTTCACTACAGAGGCTAAACCGATGAACGCTCACTAAATAAAAACAAAACAAAAAAAATAGAAAGATCTGGATCGTGGGATCCAGATCCAACGGCGAGGGAAGGGCGGCGGTTACCGCGGCGACGGGCGGCGTCAGCGGCGAGGAACACGGCGGCGGCGGTTCAGCGTGAACGGGGAGGCGGGCCTGGTGGTCGGTGGCGACGACGAAGTGGCTGGGGAGGTGCAGCGCGGCGAGGGGAGTCCGAAGGGGGTGGTGGCGTCGGGCGTAGGCGGCGGTGGAGCGAGGCGCAACGACGGCGGATCTCGTCAGAGCTCGGACTCCGGTGAGGTTTGTGCGAAGCTGCGGGAGGCGATGGCGGCTGCAGTATGAGGAAAAAGAGGCCGGGGTCGGCGCTATTTAAGGAGGAGGGGCGGAGGTGCTTGCGGGAGGGGCCGGAGGAGTCCGGCCTCGGCACGGACGCCGAGGTCGGCGCGGCGGCGCGGCGTGGTGGCGGCGGACTCCCGAGCGGGAGCTCGGAGGCGGGCCCGGGGAAAGGCCGGCTGGGCTGGGCCTCGGCCCAGTTCGGCGGCCCGAAACATTTTGTTTTTTTAAAACACATTTTTTTACGGACAACCAAAAATAGAATGAACCATATGAAATAAAAATATAATATAGGCATATAATATATCAAAATTTTCAGAAAAAGATTTTCTACGACTTGAACATTTTACTAACGTCAAATAAAATCCACACAAATTTAAATAAATCAAACAATGCTACTGCTTTAATAAAATCCAGTAAAAATCATTTTAAAAATACTAAATGATTTCAAATTTATTTCTCTCCAATTTTCTAATGTAGGGAATCATGTTACCCTATTTTCCATATATTTTATTTTTGGGGAAAAATAATTTGAATAAAACCCAAATAACTCCAAATTGAAAATAATTCCCAAAAGGACTTTAAATTTGATCCTTTTAAACTTCCAACTCGTATTTCATATGTTTTGAAGAAGTCATTTTATCTTATCTCATGAAAATCATTGAGTTGCTTAAAGTTTCTGAATTAGAAATATTTCCAAATAAAACTCAAATCTTTTCAAAACCCTTTTCATTTATTTAAATGGAAGAAGTCATGTCATCTTCTCTCCAAGGTTTTAGGATGAAAAGAATTTGAGTTCATGGAGATCATAAATGAAAAATGAAAGTTTGGGAAAGTCCTTTTATTCCCTCTCATTTAACTTTCAAAAGTTTCAAATTTCACTCACTTTCAGACAATCAATCACACAACAATCAAACAAACAATCAAAACTATTTATTTATTATAACATTCCAAAATTTTGAATTTTGGGATGTTACAAACCTACCACCCTTAAAATTAATCTCGTCCTCGAGATTCGAAGAGACTAGAAAGAAATAGGTTAGGGTCGGGGTCTTCTCAAAATCCATCGATCATCACAGGGGGTTTGGGGTGCTACCACCCTTAGAAACATGGTTACGGTCCCATCAATACTCATATACTCCATCCTTATTCTTGACAGGGCCGGTCTTCTCAGATCTTCAGTATAATTCCTTCTCTGGCCCTTCCGGTAGTGGCATAACCTTTTCCTCAATTCTTCTGTCCTTATATCTTGGTAAGGTTATTCCGAGACTGGGTCTTCTTAGCTGACGGGTGTGGCGCCAATACTAATCAACTATCGATATCTCATGGTGGTCAACCATTTATGGTTTCTCCTGCAAGAAATGGGTCTGGGTTGAACCTCACCGTATTTCCTACGATTGGCAACAGCTGCCTTGTACAAAGGAAAATACTTATACCATTCTAAGGTTCAAACAAGGATTAATATCGCCGTCTCTCTACTATAGGCAAGTCACTCAGATTTACCATCCCACGTAGCAAGGCGAATAATAAGAGTAAGTCGGTATGGTGATCAATCCATCCCACACCCAAATCATTACCTTGTACATGGTTTAGTGAATCTCGCATTCTAACACTCGGTCTTCCTCACAAGCATTGCAGAATTTCTCTTGTCAACGAACCAAGTTCGGATAATCCATTGATTCTGCAAGCCCAAACAAACATCTATCGTTCCTTTACAACTCTCGGGTTTTGCGTTACTCCCATAAGATCGTCTGCTAACAAAGGCATATCCTCTTCGAGGGTTTTTCCTTCAGCAAGAATGTGCTTGCTTCTTGGCAGGTCCTGGGGCCTGTGGGTTATGGCCTATCTCATCACTTGCAAACCTTGAAATCATCATCGGGGCAACTGATCATTAATCCAACATCCAGCCTCCTAGCATTCTTAAATCCATCCAATTGTACTATCTCCCTTCCTTCTATTGGTACCAAACTAAGATGTGATTACTCGGACTCATCATAGAGTCACAATTGCTCCATATTACCAACATTATATTTCCTTTATATCCAATAATACTTCATCTCTTCATCCTCCTGGGATACCCCTAATATCGAGACAAAACTCGTACTCATTCTGTTCGAAGTCCACCCCATGGAATATCATTATCTCTTCCAGGGGTCAAGGGTCCTCACAGGGTACTACCACCCTTAAAATGCTCCAATTCTTCCATAGACCAAATTTCTCATATCCTCGAAAATGGTCAAAATCTTTCTTCATAAAATCCAAATCAGTACCAATGATGCTAACTTTATTGATTTCTCAAATTATTACAATCTCCTGCGTTTCCATTACATGCCCCAACTCAACACCTCAATATAAAAGAATTGTTTCCACTACTACTACTACTATATTTCTCACAGACTCAACTTTTATCACGAGTCTCCTTCTCCTTGGGACAATCTCTGGCAAAGTGCCCTGCTTCATTACAACAAAAACATATTACTTCTGACAAGTCCCGAGGTTTCCTTTTTCGGCAACTGCTGAAGTAGTGCCCCGTCTCCTTGCACCTGAAACAGGTGATATGACTCAGGTGCTTCTTGGAATCCAATCTACTTCTCTTCCTGGACTTTTCCGTTCCAATCAAGGCTTCTATTTCCTGTGGGTCATACTCTACTTCCTCTGTCGGGAATTCTACTAGATCCCCATTCAAACAATTCTGGGAGATGTATCCTTCTTCTCCACATGAATAGCATGACTTAGTGCATGGTCTAATTGGTTCTTCTTTGGGTGTGTCCTTCACCTCTTCCTTCATCATAGGTTCTTCTAGAATTTCCATGAGGGCTCCTTTCATTGCTTCTTTCTTATGTTGGATAGTTCGTTGTACCATGGGGTAAATGTGACACTGAGCAGGGTAATGGGTAGTTCCTTCACATAAGAAACAAGTAATCTGCCTAGTTGGGCATTCTTCAGTTGGGTGACTTCCTTCACAATTAGGGCATTCATCCTTGTGTTCCTTATGGTTGTGTCCTATTTCTCCACAAAGCATGCATGCACAGGGTTTCTTCATATCATTTCCATAAGGCTTCAATTTCTGGGACACAAACCGAGACTTTGACAAAGTCAACTTAAATTCTTTCCAAGTGGTTACTCCTTGCCATCCATTGATGGTTTGGTACATCCTCCACCAAATAGCAGCACCTCTTTCAAAGCACTGAAGAGTATGCTGGGTCATATCCTTTCCGGCTATAGGGTTATTCTCCATATGATCTTCCATGTTCTGAATCCATCGGTCCATCTCCAATTGTTTCATCGATCCAGAAAAATATGGGTTCATCTCCATTCATCCTCTATTGGGTCCATGGGTTTCGGGTGAGATAAGAGAGATAGAGAGAGATACACACAACACAAACAATAGTTTTGAAAAGACATATTTTATTTTGTGGCTGTCGGAAAAACATCAAACAAATGACAGCTCACAAATGTCGCATCTAACGTAGGTATATAACAGGGGTTTGGTCTTCTAAAGGTCAATAAATCTTCAACGTCGCCAAACTCTTCAAGTCTTGTTCATGTCTCCGGTGGCTTCTTTCGATCATTTTTGTCCTTCACAAGTTCTTTTGCCAGACCATCTCCGTTGACGCGAAGTCTCTCGTGACGTCCTTTAATATTCTGGAGTTGTGTTCCAAACTTCTGGGTTTCAACCTCCTTGGCATGAACCATGGTCCTACTGTCCTTCAGTTTCCTGACGAATCTCCGGTATCTCGAGGATTTTGTTCCTCCAGTTTGGCTACTTCAGCTTCTGGGTCCTAAGTTCTTCACGAAATGCTTCCTTGTCAAATACGGCTTCCTAAAGGTCCACCCTAAACTTCTTGATGTAATGCTCCAGATCTTGGTGATACACCATCTAAGGTTAAAACTTCATCCTTTGCTGATAGATGCTCCATCAGCCTTCTACCATCCAATTCCTTCCGAAGAAATGCATGCTCAACTCAGCACAGTGACAATAGCATAAGCGGGCGATAACACCATGGTTAGCCGTGTCTATGCCCATTTTACTGCCATGAGCTTTAATTCCATAATTGATCTCTCCTGCCTTAGGGTTTTCTTGACAAAACTTTGAGTTATAATGCTCCATATTCCGGTCTTTCTCCGATACACCTTGATCTCAGGTACTGACAGCCTCCATAATCTACCAAGTTCCATAAGGGTAGCCTTCCTAGGTCATACAAATCGGGGAATTCTTCAGAGCCTTCAAATTCTCCTAGTCTTCGGAGTCTTCAACCGTTGTAGTTTCCATTATTATAATGCATGGTAAAATCCTCTTCATTCCGAAGTGGTCTTAGTTGTCCGATATCTTGTCCTTCTCGGAGTGGTCTCATCAGTCATATCTTCGAGTGGTCAAAAGGGAAAAGGGGTATGGTCTCACTAAAAGGAAATATTTGAATAAGCTTAGAAGAGAAGAGAGGTAAAAGATCTTTTTGAAAATGAAGTTTAGAAAAATCTTTCCTATGGGCTTGCCAGTTTCTAGGGGTCACGTCCTACAGTCAACATGTGCTCTGATACCATCTTGTAGCGACCCGACCTCAGACGGTCAAGTCTCTGTGCTTAAGTGTCATCCCTGGATCGGTATGCTGACACACACAGTACTCGAGGATTTATAACAGAGGTAAATCACATGTATAAAATAACGTAAATACTATTACCTCAATCCAAATAGCGGAAGTAACAACAAGGTTGTGGATTCCCATCAACACCAATGGCAAAGTTGAGTGTAGAAATCGTAACCCTAACGTATCACTTACTCGTCGTAAGAATCCTGCAACATGAGACGTTGCAGCCACAAAGGGTCAGTACATTGAATGTACTGGCAAATCCACAATGTAGAGCAATGATGAATAAAGGCTATCACTACATGCATATTTGGCTGGTGGAGGCTCTATGGTTAACATGTTTTTGCGAAAAGCCAATTTTTCCCTGCTGCAAAAGAATATATTTTATTTAACTACAAAGTTGTTTGAAAAACATTGAGAAGGTTCCTCCAACTCAATCCCAAATTAATAATCATCAACCCAACAAATTAATTAAGTAGAGTGATGAGATCCATATGATAATCCAAGAACCAGATACTCAAGATGTCCATAACCGGGGACACGGCTAACCATGATTAGTTTGTACGCTCTGCAGAGGTTTGCGCATTTTCCCCACAAGACTCGATCTCCTCCGTTGGATTTCTCGCACTACATGGTGTTTGAGAAACGGATGACCGAGACACAGTCTTTCAGAAGCACTAACTCTTTACTCTGGGTGGACAGTTACACCTACTTTCCCTCTACATCTGCTAGCCCACCACTGAAAGAGGTCATGCAACATAGTCAACTATGCTAGAGCCCATAATAGCTTGTGGCTGCACATGGAAGTTTCTAGCATGAATAATCTTATGATCCCTTTGAGCCTGGGTGGCATTCCATAGGGTGATCACACGGGTCCTCCGGGATCCCCTTGGGCAAGCACTGGGTTCTCCAGGTGCCCGGGCAAACCACTGGGTGCTCCAGGGGCCCCAACCAACCCACCCAGATGTGTATTAAATTAGCCACCTTAAGTTAACCATTAATTAACAACTCTCACATCTGTCATGGATACGCTCAACCAATCCACGTCTACGAGCATAGCATAGCAGTTTAAGCATAACGTAGAAGTAACTCCCAAGGGTTTGATAAAAAAAGGCAATAGGTTCTACCTCATCAACTACTTCCCAAACCCACATGTTAAGAGATCCTACTCATGCAATGTTTGAGGATTGGAACTAATGCATAAAAACTGGGTACGAAAGGGATATGATCAAAGTATGAACTTGCTTGTACTGTTGATGAAGATGATTCGCACTCATAACTCATGATGGTTCTACTCCTCACACTCCGGTCAATCAATCATAAGCAAGCAATAGTAACCACACATAAGCAATCACTCAAAAGATCGGGAAGAACGAAGAAAACAATTCGGAAAACTTCAAAACTAAGAAAATAACTCTTTCAACAGAAAACAATTTCTAATAGTACCAAAATTAAATGAATTTGGCCTTATCAGAAAGTTTAGGTCAAGAGCTTCGATTTGCAAAAAGAATCAACACAAACGGAGTTATAAAACTCGAGTTATGAACAAAAGAAGTTTGAATTCAAATCTGTTTGTAATCAAAGTTTAAATTTTCAACAACATGTTCAAGTTGATTATCTGGATAGAGGGATCATAACGAAGAAGTGAGCGTTGGTTTCGTTGAATTTGGACAAGCGAGTAAAATCTAGTGATCATTTGAAGTACAGGGACTAATTTGTGAAGAAAATTTGTCATGAATAGGTCCCTGGCCGAAAATAAAAAGAAAAAGAAAATTCTAAATAACGAACGTTCGCTACTGAACGTTAACAAACGAACTCGTTCACTACAGAGGCTAAACCGATGAACGCTCACTAAATTAAAACAAAACAAAAAAACAGAAAGATCTGGATCGTGGGATCTAGATCCAACGGCGAGGGAAGGGCGGCGGTTACTGCGGCGACGGGCAGCGTCGGCGGCGAGGAAGACGGTGGCGGCGGCTTCGGCGTTGAACGGGGAGGCGGCCCTGGTGGTCGGTGGCGACGGCGAAGTGGCTGGGGAGGTGCAGCGCGACGAGGGGAGTCCGAAGGGGGTGGTGGCGGCGGCGGGCGTAGGCGGCAGTGGAGCGAGGCGCAACGACGGCGGATCTCGTCAGAGCTCGGACTCCGGCGAGCTTTGTGCGAAGCTGCAGGAGAAGATGGCGGCTGCGGTTTGAGGAAAAAGAGGCCGGGGTCGGTGCTATTTAAGGAGGAGGGGTGGACGTGCTTGCTGGAGGGGCCATAGGAGTCCGACCTCGGCACGGACGCCGAGGTCGGCGCGGCGGCGCGCCGTGGTGGCGGCGGACTCCCGAGCGGGAGCTCGGGGGTGGGCGCGGGGAAAGGCCGGCTGGGTTGGGCATCGGCCCAGTTCGGCGGCCCGAAACATATTGGTTTTTCTAAAACACATTTTTTTACAGACAACCAAAAAATAGAATAAACCATACGAAATAAAAATATAATATAGGCATATAATATATCAAAATTTTCAGAAAAAGATTTTCTACGACTTGAACATTTTACTAACGTCAAATAAAATCCACACAATTATAAATAAATCAAACAGTTCTACTGCTCTAATAAAATCCAGTAAAAATCATTTTAAAAATACCAAAATGATTTCAAATTTATTTCTCTCCAATTTTCTAATGTAGGGAATCATGTTACCCTATTTTCCATATATTTTATTTTTGGAGAAAAATAATTTAAATAAAACCCAAATAACTCCAAATTGAAAATAATTTCCAAAAGGACTTTAAATTTGATCCTTTTAAACTTCCAACTCGTATTTCATATGTTTTGAAGAATTCATTTTATCTTCTCTCATGAAAATCATTGAGTTGCTTAAAGTTTCTGAATTAGAAATATTTCCAAATAAAACTCAAATCTTTTCAAAATCCTTTTTCATTTATTTAAATGGAAGAAGTCATGTCATCTTCTCTCCAGGGTTTTAGGATGAAAAGAATTTGAATTCATGGAGATCATAAATGAAAAATGAATGTTTGGGAAAGTCCTTTTATTCCCTCTCATTTAACTTTCAAAAGTTTCAAATTTCACTCACTTTCGGACAATCAATCACACAACAATCAAACAAACAATCAAAACTATTTATTTATTATAACATTCCAAAATTTAGAATTTTGGGATGTTACAATACTATATTCTAAACTCTCCTCTAACAATAAAACTTTTGTACCGCAGGTATTCATGCCACTTGAAAAGGAAGACCGATACACACTATTCATGCTCGACAAATATAGAAGGAAGCTTCAAATCATCGAGCCTGAAGAAACCTCTCTTGAAGAATTGAAGATGCAAGAATACCTGAAAAATCAACGTGTTCAACACGTGCATGATGGCAAACTAAGTAAGCAAATTGATGACATGGAAATCAACGAAGCCAACAAAGAAAAGGAGCATAACAAATACCACAACCATAAAGACAAACTGGTAAGAATTGTAAATAACACCATCTTTCACTTTTACAAATTACACTACATGTCTCTCTAAAACAAAAACAAAATGCAATTCCCAGGTGCCCAGGTTTAAAGAAGTATACAAAATATTACTCGGTGGAAAATTCGAAAAGGAAAAGACTAGATGGGAAGTTCAAGTTTTACAGGGCGTTCCAAAGGTGAACAAAGGTGAAACCCCGTTTGCTGTTCTAAGGTTCGCGCATCTCTTTGATGGCAACCACTTCGTCGAAGAGATAGATAATTTTGACATAAGTTTTCTCTTAAAACTCGCAATAAATCTGCTAGATATCATACAACTGCATGACCTAATTCTGATGTGTTTGTTCTCCTTGTTTTTCACTGAACTTTTTATAGGATGACACGGAACAATGGAAAGCACAACAACTGTGCCGGCTACTATTTAGCGATCAGAATACAATCGAAGCCAGCAAAATGGGCGATGAGATTAGAAAGATCTACAACGACATCAGGGTATAAAAAGTTGTTGATAAGCGAACGAGCCTAGCTCCATCGAAACCTTAGAAAACGGTTTAACCGCACATCATACTGTGATAATGAAGCAACAGACTCTTTTTATTGATGTAGTCCCTTGATTCTTCAGTAACCAAGCATTCGAACACAAGCCGGTGCCCCTAGACACTTAACAACTATCGATCCAGACGGTTGATGACCATGCCCCATAAAGCCCCAAGTCCGTCCCTAGACATACGTGCGTCACGTCGACGCGCCGTGACTCTACATACTCCTCACGCGTGACCGCCGGTGACTTTGATGTTTCACAAACATTCCCCCTCTTTGCAACCGTGTGCTGCCGAATGCCACCAACCTACAACATGCATTTGGCGTGAGTAAAGACCTGACTCTCTAAATGAGTATTCAAACAAATGCATGTGGTGCCACCCACTCGCATCGTTAGAGACCTCACACCTGTGCATCCACAATGGTGCCTCCCTACCTCAGTATTAGCAAGCAAGCCTCTCCTATCACACCACCATGCATCTAGAGGGTTGAGGGCCAGTGATGCCTCTCAAAGCCCCACACCACTCCATGCCCGTGATGACAGACACGCGTGACTCTCTAGAGGCTTCACAACCGTGACTCCCTATCTGTGTATTTGGAAGCATGCCTCTGGTACCACACTTTTGAACATCCACAGGATTGATAGCTGTTCGCAACAACAAAAACCCCACTTCCGTGCCTCTTGCATCTTCACCTCCGTGCCTTCCGTGCCTGCATCCACGTGCGTAACGTGTCACGCCCCGCGACTCTTACATGGTCGCGGTACCACGCCCGTGTCTCTTCACAAACGTCACAACAGTGCATCTCTAACCGAGCATTCTGACACATGCCTCTACCACCATACTATTGTGCATCCACAATGTTGATACCTGCGCATCGAGAAGTCGCAATCCCGTGCCTTGCGTACCTGCATCCAGGTGCCTCTCTCACATGACACTAGCCATGACTCTTACATGCCCCATGGTGTCGCACACCCTTGGCTCTGCACACTTCCAAACTGTGACCCTGTAACAATGTATTCAGAGCTCACCTCTCCTACTCTGTCCACGTGCCTCTGGATGCATGTGATGCCTTCATTTCTGTAGAGACTTCAATTCCGTGCCTCCGGCCCCTGTAGTAACACACGCCGGTGGCTCTAGAGACTGCAAACATGTGCCTCTCTAAATGCGTATTTCGACCCATGCCACTCCTGCCACTCCTCAAGAAGCCGCGCTTGTGTGCATAACTAAACTGTACTTAGCGTCCAAAGACTGCTTTGTCTTTTGTTGTTTTTAGAGTAAAAAGCAACATTACTACTTCAAAATCACATGATTGCTGAATAAACATAGTACTTAGCAAGCTAAATAACTTGTTCAATCACATAAACAAACTACAAACTTGACATAAGCAAACTTGTTTAACCTGATATAGATGACATTAGAAACTGCTTCGTTCTAACAGAAGTAAACTACGAACCTGAAATAATAGAAAGGACAAGCAGAAACACAAGCAACTCCACGACCAGTTTTCTATGTTTTCGTCATCACTAGTAGCCGTAGTAAGGATCGTCATAATTCTTCTCTGCCTCTTTTGCACTCTCCAGACCTTCTATGATGTTTTCAATTCTCTTCCACGACTCGTAGGTGGCGTACGCATCTATCGCTGCATACTCGATGAGGTAATTTGGTAGTGGGCTGATCCCCCACAGTTTATGGTCTTCAACCCTGTCAATCTTATCCTTCATCTGTTTGTAGAATGGGTGGATCACGCTCCCTGCAACATCAGCCAAAGAGTGGTACCTCTTTCTTCCCTTGAACGGAACTCTCCATTTGCACTGGATGTCGATGTACTTGTCGGGGTTGATCTCCAAACCAGATCTTCGCATCATCTCTTTGTCACCTTCAATACTGAAGTCGGCAAAGGTGTAGAACATGTCCTCCTTCAGGAACGGGCGCAGGCTGTTGGGCCTGCAAGGGGGATGACACATTTAAGGTGGATCCATCAAGTATCCATCAAGTACATGCTTATATAGTATGTATAATTCATGGACGAAAAAATTTCAGAAACTGCTATGCAAAGTTCAGAAATAAAATACAAGCACATCATGTTATTTTTATTTTTGGTATTTACACTTGAATCAATGACCTATCTACTTCTTAGCCACGTTAACACATCAATTCAAGAAACTGAACTATACTAGAACATCAAGTATAGAAACTACACTAGAACAGAAACTACACTAGAACATCATGTTCAGAAAATAATCTCGTACATCAAATTCATAAATTAATCTAGTGCATCAAATACATAAACTGGTCTGTTGAGTCAAGTTCAAAATCTATTCTGCTGCATCTACTTCAGAAACTTCACTGATACATCAAGTCAATAAACCAATTTAATCAAATTTCAGGGTGCATAGCTAATTAAACAGAAGCATGGAGAGGTTGAAACTGTAGGATGGTTCACCATTTTGTTGCCGCGGTGAAGTGGTATACCAGACAGAGTTCCTCCATGCATAACTGCAGAACGGCTGCCCTTTGCGGAGGTTCGTCTTCCCTGGTATACTCGACATCAACGCCGGTGTACTGAGGGTACAGGCCGCAGACCCTCTTCAGGATCCTGCTGATCATCTCGTCGGCTTCGTCAGGATTGCTGGTGCATACGACATCCATCTTTTCCTTGCCGTGGATGTCAACCTCCTTGAGGTGCCTTTTGTAGTCGTGCTCTGACCGGGGACCTGAACGTCTTCGACCTCGGTGCTCTGGTCGGACGTCTCACCACGGGGATGCTTGGCAGATGGTTCCTCTGCCATTACTCTCCTCCAGCGATGGTGGCCTTGACACAGAGATTGTGAGGAGTTGCTAGTTGAGATGGAGCGGCAATAGTGTTTTCAGAATTGAGCGGCTATGGAAGCGCAGTTGCCCTTTTGTGGCAAGGTTTGGGTCGTGGAGGAGGCGGTTGGACACGGCCTTGTCGTGGTAGCGAGGGCGGTAGACATGCGCTCGCCGTTGCTGTGCGTCGGGGCAACCGCCGAGTGGCAGTGCTCGCGGTTGCCGGGAAAAAGCAACCATCAAAGCGTCGGGTTAAGCACGTAACAAATGTTTTTGCATAAACCATTTAAGCACATACTGCACTGGCATGCTTAGATAGTGTGCACTTCGTTCAGCTACTAAGCATGTACTATGTTGAACTGCTCGCACCTTTCCCGACGCACGCCGCTACTACCACACGACCAATGTTGTACAGACTTCACACATGTGGACCCACAACCGATACTCTCTGAGTAGTATTCGCACCCATGCCTTTACTACCACACTTCCCGACACATGACTCTCACGTGCCTGTGGTGACACACACTCGTAACTCTAAAGACTTCACAACCGTGACTCTCTGAGTGGGTCTTCGGATGCATGCCCCTGCCACCACACATTTGTGCATCCACAGAGTTGATACCAGTGCCTCTATAATTCCAACGTCGGTGCCTGTAGAGCCTGGTGTTCCGTGCCTCACACGTCTATTAAGATGCTATAGCGAACAAAAAAACACAGCCAGGCAGCACGAATCTTGATGCTAAAATCAGACCGTCGAAGATTACAGACGGTTCCATAATTTCCATCTCTCCCACCTCCACTACTCTCTTGCTTCCTCTCTTCCACAGTAACTCTCGAAACATTCCGCGCTCACACAAGGTCTCCTCCTCCGTTCTACACACGGGCCCAAATTCGAAGTAGAGTTCCCCTCACAAAACAACCGCCACCGCGCTTCGCCAACCACCCTCCCACTTCGAGATACACACCGTCAAACAATGCGCCCAACAACACAAAGTACCCACGCAGCGGCGACAAAGCGAGGACATCAACACCGGCGGCGGAGATCACAACAAAAAAAGACGAACAGACAGAATAGACCAATGGAGGCGAGAAGCCGAACACAAGCAATAGAAGGTAAATACCAATCTATCCCATTGCATTCCTCGAGGTAGATCGTAGTGATTCATCCATTTCCAGGACAGCAACCCTAGCCACCACAAAAGCCGAGTTTTGCACAATCCAAAATCAACTTGTCTAAAAAATTGAAGTACCTTACACACGAGATTTAATAGAAACGCTACAGCTCCCCGCCACGGAATTTTCACCACACGATATGTGCTTAAATGTACTATACCTGCCAAATCACTAACAGGAATACCTCAAACAATTCAAGTACTGCGACCATACTGAGAGCTCAAACCTGGTAATTACACCAGATTTTCTTTGTCCGTTGTCCCTTGATTGTAACTGTTTTCAAGTTAAGTGCCTCATGTCCGTCACTGCAATGTTTTTACTTCAGTGCCTCCTGTACCTGCATCCGTGCCTCCTGTGCCTACATCCACGTGCGTCGCGTGACACTTGACGTGACTCTTACATGCCTCGTAGTGCCACACCAACGTGACTTCACAACCGTGGTTCTCTAACCGAGTAGTCGGACCCATGCCTCTGCCGACACACTTTTGTGCATCCAAAGCATGCACGTACGTGCCTGTGGTGCCTTCATTTTTGTGCCTTACGTACCTGCACCCACGTGCGCAACGTGACGTGTGTGGCTCCTGAGACTTCACAACCGTGCCTCTGTAACCAAGCATTCTGACACATGCGTCTACCACTGCACTCTTTTTGCATCCACACGGTTGATACCCTGTGCCTCGAGAAGCCGCAAGTCCGTGTCTGCGTTGCCTTGAATGTCGTGCCTCCTCTGCCTACATCCATGTGTGCAACGCGACACTTGCCGTGACTCTTACGTGCCCCGTACTGCCACACCCACGTGACTTCACAACCGTGGTTCTCTAACCGAGTAGTCGGACCCATGCCTCTGCCGCCACACTTTTGTGCATCCAAAGCGTGCACGTACGTGCCTGTGGTGCCTTCATTTCTGTGCCTTACGTACCTGCACCCACGTGCGCAACGTGACATGCGTGGCTCCTGAGACTTCACAACCGTGCCTCTGTAACCAAGCATTCTGACACATGCGTCTGCCACTGCACTCTTTTTGCATCCACACGATTGATACCCCGTGCCTCGAGAAACTGCAAGTCCGTGCCTGCGTTGCCTTGAATGTCGTGCCTCCTGTGCCTACATCCACGTGCGCAACATGACACTTGCCGCGACTCTTACGTGCCCCGTAGTGCCACACCCACGTGACTTCACAACCGTGGTTCTCTAACCGTGTAGTCGGACCCATGCCTCTGCCGCCACACTTTTTGTGCATCTAGAGAGCGCGTACGTGCCTGTGGTGCCTTCATTTTTGTGCCTTACGTACCTGCACCCACGTGCGCAATGTGACACTTGCCGCGACTCTTACGTGTCCCGTAGTGCCACACCCACGTGACTTCACAACCGTGGTTCTCTAACCGAGTAGTCGGACCCATGCCTCTGCCGCCACACTTTTTGTGCATCCAGAGAGTGCACACCCGTGACTTGAGAAAGCACACGTACATGCCTGTTGTGGATTCACCTTTCTGCCTTCCGTGCCTGCACCCACGTGCCTCACGTGCCTAACGTAACATGCGCCGTTACTCTTACGTGGTCCCACTGCCACGCCTGCGTCGCTCCTGGGACTTCACAACCGTGCCTCTTTAACCGAGCATTCTAACACATGCCTCTGCCACCGCACTCTTGTACATCCACAGGGTTGATACCCGTGCCTCGAGAAGCAGCATGTTCGTGCATGTGTTGGCTTCATTACCGTGCCTCCGATGCTTACATCCGCGTGCCTGACGCGACACTTTCCTGTCCCGTGGTTCTCTAACTGCATGTAGAACCTACACTTCTATGCCTCCTATCCTTGCATCTACGTGCCTGTAGAACCTGCACTTCCATGCCTCGTGTGCCTGCATCCACATGCCTGTAGAGAGGCTCCACTTCAGCACTACCAGTCTCAACACTAAAAAAATAATACTCTAGCACACAAAAAAACCCAAGCCAAGCATAACGAATCTTGATGCTCAAATGGACGGTTGAAGATTAGAGATAGTTCGATGGTTTCCATCTCTCCCTCCCTCTTCTACTAGCTTGCTTCCCCTTCCGTAAATTAAATCTCGAAACCTTCATCACTCCCGCACGCTCTCCTCCTTCCTTCTGCACACAAACACAAATTCAAAATCGAGTTCGCGTCACCGGACAACCGCCACTGCGTTCGCCAACCACCCTCCAATCCGACATACACACAGCCACACACTGCCCACGACAACACCAATAACCCCGCCGGCTGCGGCGACCGATGGCGAGGACTTCAACAGCGGCGGCGGAAATCGCAACAAAAAAAAGAGCAACGACACAATAAGCGGATGGAAGCGAAGAACACCACACAAGTAATTGAAGGTAATTATCATTCTATCCCATTCCATTCCACCGGGTAGATTGTAGTCATTTTTCCACTTCCAGGAACAGCAACCCTAGCCACCGCTACCAAGGAGTTTTCCAATACCCTAAATCAATTTGTCTAACAAATTGAACTAGCGCAGAGATGAGATTTAATAGAAATGCTACTGCTCTCCGCCCTGGAATTTTCGCCATACGATATGTGCTCAAAGGTACTAAACCGGAAACATCACTAACTAGAATACGTCGATAGATCCAAACCCTGGAAGCATCCTGAGAGGCCAAACCTGATATCTGTACGAGATTTTCTACATCCCTTGTCCCTTCAATGTAACCGTTTTTTTAAATTAAGTGCCTCTGGTGTGAAAAACCATGAACAAGGAATAGGTGTACCATGTGCTTCTAGGGTAAAACAACCCGTGCCTCTCTATCCATACAAATTTGTTTTCACACCACGCAGGTTTTTTCTGTGACACTCAACTCTGCTTCTAACACATTCCCATTTTTTATGCAGCAGTGAGAAATCCTCACAAAGAAGCTAACACCCAGCAAAATACTGACGAAGAACCTGCTGAAGAGCATGCAATCCAGCAAGCTCCTGTCAAAGGTTTGAGCAAAAGTGTCCACTGTCGATCTACGAAAAACTATATTGAGACATTAATAACTTAACTGCTATCCTTGACAACAATAACTTAACTATGTCTACAAATAAAACTACCTGCCACTTTATATATATTTCTTTATAGAAAACATTAAAAATGTTCGCACACTATCTTATTTTTAATTCAAAAACAGTTTAACTTACCCAATAAATCTTCAACTCTCCTTGATGATATTCCTCCCATTATGAAATATCACCTGCAGAGTGCATTTTTGTCTCAGAAAATGCTTCACCCTAACTTCACTTCCCCAACTGCACTTATAACCATAATTAATATTTTTTCCATCCCCTAATTAGCTCAATCGGTAACAGTAGTAATAACCTTTCTTAACCCAAAAAAAGAAAACTAAAAATCCCCTTGGGAGTTTCACATTCCTTATGCATAATCATGGAAGATATATACTTTAAATGTGTATCAATTATTTTCGGACAAAAGAATATCCTTTTTTGTGTCATTATGCAGGACACGAAGACGGTGATATTGAAAGCGCAGAAACACATAGCATGTCTCCTCATTCGTCAGAAAAGGACACAGAACAAAACATGAAGAACAAACCACCTGCGACAGAAATGGTAACTTACACCAGGCTCAACAGGATTAAACATCTAGCAACAAGCAAAAAAAAGAGAAAATCAGATACCAGCACTGTTTTTACTCCTGGAGAAAAAAGGCAAAAGCAAAAGGACAATGCTGAAAACATCGTCGACACTAGTACCTTGCAGCATCAGCCATTACCTCTAATGGTACTCCTGCCAACAGCACCAACTGGCACGAAGAAAGAAGGTGAACGCAAGAAGAAAAACAAACGACAAAGGGTAGAAAAAGAACAAGACGATACCAACAGCAAAGGTTCAGATACCAATGATGATGACGATGACAGACAACATGATGCAGATTTCATTCCTACAGACGGCGATGATGCCGAAGAGCACGACAGCAACGCAGAACATGACGACGATGTAAAAACACACTTATGTACTAATTTTGAATACCACTATTCAGCACTCAGAATCTAACATTCCTTTCTAACAAAACCCTTTCTTTTTTTTCTTCTGAAACAGCCCAAATCAGGCAAGAAGGACAGAAAGAGGAGAAAGACAAGCGGAAAAGAATTGGCAGCACCAACAGTTGACGAAGAATAGCAAGAAACAAACGAAGAGAAATGCCAAATCAAGGCAGGGGCAGCATTCGCTCATGTCAAGAAACATGGAATTTACTTAAAGACCGTCACAAGCAAGATATTAGGACGGCGGGATTTGGCAGCATAGAAAACTGCAAAATAACGGGCTCCATCTGCAGACCGCTTGCAGCACACATCTACGACAACCTGGACACAGAAAGCATGACAATAACCTTCGGTGATGGTACCGAAGACAAAAAAATCAATATTACCAAGGAAGCTATCCACAAGGTGTTTGGATACCCAAACGGCATGCAAAAGTCAGCACCAAGGCCAACGACTAGCCCAACTTCAATGAAAGAACTGATGTCAGACCTTGGCTTCAAACATAGAAAAATCACGCCAAAAGAACTGTTCAAGGAGCTAGAAATATTGGTGGAACTAGATGTCGAACAATCAAACAGGAAATCACTTAAATTATTTTTCCTTATTTTTTTCACAATGTTGTCTGCGGGTCAAGCGCCGCTATCTTCAGCAAACAAGCTATAATGGTCAAGGACATGGACTATCCAGAAATGGCAAAGATGGATTTCTGCGAGGTAATCGTGGAAAGTATTAAGGAAGGAGCCAAGATATGGCAGAAGCACAGGATGTTGCCTCAGGAAGAAAAGAACAAAAAGCATATCAATGGTTTGGCACAGGGACCAGTAATCATGTACCTCGACTCCCTGTTGCTGCCAACCGACACAAAAGAAATGCGGAAGATTGCAAAGACAATGGACAAGACCTCATTACCACGAGCAAACCATCTCAAAGAGAGTGACCTAGCGAAAATAGCTAGAGGAGAGATGAAAAGGGACGGAAAAGCACGACCAGATGACTATGAATTTGGCAAGATACAGGTATAGCTCTGTTGTACATAAATCAGTCCTTCCCTTTTTTTAAACGGTTTCCATTCTAATCAACTCCATTCCACCGAAACGATGCAGACATGGAAAGGAACTGCAGAGAGGATCTTCTATGCCAGCACAGCATCAACTTCGTCTTCAATTCACCAGCTAGCAGGAGAACATCGTAAACAACAGCAACACCAGCACACGACCAAACTGCTACCACCTCCACCCAAGCGTCGACGCGAACCACTTGTCGGCACCAGTGGAAGCAGGGAACCAAACACAAGCATCAGCACAGGACCAGAAGAAAGATTCCAAAGGATAAAGAAATTGTTGGAGAAAGTGCTCGATGAAGCAGAACGGTTACCCGGAGTAACCACCAGGGCTGAACACCAATGCAGCGAAAAAGAGGAGAGATTGGATGAAAAAAACAAGACCTCACTCGTGCAACAAACAATGTCCCTAATTGAAGCTGTCAAACAACTCAGAGATTTTCAGGACATAGTTTGCACAAGGTACCTGACAGACAAGGCGACCCTGCAGACACTAGAGCAAGCAGATCCAGCAGCCACAAGTAGACTAGTCGATGGCAACCGCACGAATGAAATCATAGCCACAGCAGAACCAGGAGAAAGGAGAAAAAGAAAGAAAGAAAGAAGAAGACGAAGAGAGGAAGAGAAGAACAAAATCAAGGGACATGGGCATTGACAAGAAGAAGATAAAGCGGCAAAAACAGGTAAATAAATAGTAATGCATGTTGCCATCCGCCCCCTAAAGCAACCCCCTGTTTTGATACCTCAGCTGAAAAGAACTGTCTCAATGCTTTCAGGAACGTACCAATAGGACACCAGGCCAAGATGAACTCCAACAACAGGATGATGTCAGCAACCCCAAAAACAAGAATGAACGCAACAAACAAAGAAACCTCACAACAGACAATGCTACAACAACACCAACAACTACCCCAACACAAGCACAAGATACGATCGACGACAGAACCAGTGAAGAGGTCAGTATGAACATCCATCTTTCCTTTCAAAACTGGATAGAGTTATAAGTTAACTGACAAACCTCCAACAAAATATAGGCTCAGTTGGAGAACAATCAAGTCAGCAGTCCCACCAACCAAATGCAAGAGGCTAACCCACAATCAACCGTTAGCATAACAAACAACAAAGAAGAAGAAAACAACGAAGAGGAGGTAAACTTCCATAGCCCACTACACCCCGCACCGGAAACTCATAATGGCAGGAAAGAAAGTGAACCGCAAACTCATATTGTTTGATCTCCAGGTATCACAAGCACTGCAAGACCAAGAGACAACCCGTGCTTAAATTGAACCCCATAGTGAACCTCAAACAGACGAAGGCGTCACAGAACAGGAAGTTTGTGCACAAGAGATTTCCAGTGCCACAACATTGCAGATCACCATCACGAGTACAAAGGAGAAAGCCCAAGACATCCCAGCCGATGAGAAACTAGAGACTGTTATATCTGACAAAGAAACAGTCGATGCATGCACGAATAACCTAGTCATCAACACAGAGGTAAAAATTCAACAACAATAACCCCTTTTCAAGACATTTATGATGTCTGAACTACCTAATACACCCCGCCACCGCAATACAAGGATTATAAGGGATGTCTCACCCTTTTCTTTGAACAAACGCAGGAAACAAACGAGTACGTTGATCTCGAAGATCAAGAAGCAGCACAACCAAAGGAAACTCAAAAACACACAGAACTTCAAACAACAACGTCTGAAGAGGTGAGGTTACAAAGCTCAGACACAAATGAAGTTCAATCTATAATTTCAATTTTTATTAAACAGGAAGAGGAAGCAAGCGAAAGCACTGGCATAGACATTGAACAAGAAAAACAAGAGGACAACACGAGACAAGGAGAAGCCGTAGTTCCAGCAGTAGACAGTCCTGCAACTCCAGAGAAAGAGGTCTTATAAAAAAATTGCAACTCAACAGTCAGAGATGCACCCATTTCTTAAATATTTTTTGTGTTGGTGCAGGCACAAGAAGCTCAAGAGAGCACCAAATATCAAGACCATCAAACACAACCAGAGCAGCCCAATGAACAAACCGAACATGTTCTTCAAACGGTAGACAACAATGCCACTGAAGACCAAGCCACAAAAAATTCAATCACCAAACAACAGGTACCAGAGACAGCGGCAGCGTCAACGATTGAAAAGGTAAAGTTACAAAACCCGCAACTATGAAATTATAAAATTACTGCATGCACACTCAAATAAACTCCAACCTACCACATCTGTATTCACTCAAATGCACTCTCACTTTGCCACCTCTATGTTTGAACAGCTGCAAGAAAAAAAACAAGGTCAGTGACGATGAACAGCAAAATAAAGAGCAAGAGAAGGACCCAAAACCACCACTCAACGAAGAACACGTAGAACAATCAGCAGTAACAACAACAAATACAGAGGTGAAAACACATAAAACCTCTTCACGATCTTATAGTTCAAAAATACGCATTTGACATTTCACTACTTTCCTGCATCGCAGACAGAGGAGACCAGTGAGTAAAAGGAGGGCACTGAAGAAGGGCAACATATTCTTCAAACGGCAGACATCAACGTCACAGAAGACCAAGCCCCAAAATATTCACTCACCGAAAAACACGCAACAGAGACGACAGCAGCGACAACAACTGAAAAGGTAAAGTTACATAAGCTGATCCTATGAAAGTATAAAATAGCTCTCTGGAACCTCAAATGCACTGCCACTTAGCCACCTGTGTGTTTCAAAAGCTACAAGACAAAAACAACGGCAGCGGCGATGAACTACAAAAGAAAGAACAAGAAGATGCCCAAAGACCTCCACTCAACGAAGAACAAGCACAACAGTCAGCAGCAGCAACGAGAACAGTAGCAGAGACAACAGAAGCAGCAACGACTGAGGAGGTAAAGTTACATAAGCTGATTCTATGAAAATATAAAGTAGTTCCATGAGAACTCAAATGCACTCCAACTTAGCCACCTTTCTGATCGAACAACTGCAAGACAAAAACCATGACAGTGACGATGAACACCAAAAGAAAGAACAAGAGGATCCCCAAGAAACTACACTCAACGAAGAACGGGTGGAACAGTCAGCATCACCAACGATAGCTCAACAGGTGAAGTTGCACAAAATGTTTCCACAAAATTACGACTTAATCACAATCAAAATAGCTCAAACCACGCACCGAACGCTTCACTATTTTACCATAACAGATACTATAATTAAAATAAAGTAGCAAGTTAAATTATTTCAATGCTTTTTCAATGATAACGCAGAAACACAAAAAAGGCAACCACGGAGATACAACCAATGAAGCAAACACACAGATTGTTCCAGAGAAAGAACCAGAAACTATCGAAGAAAACCCTACACCGTCGTACGATGCCAATTCCCCTGGCAGAGAGGTTAGTGCCAACCAGGTCGAGACTGAAAAACAAGACGGAAAATACCACCAGCAAGACATGACGGTTGACAAGGAAAAACATGATGCTAAGAAAAGCACAAACGACTCAAATAAGGATGGAGCAGAAACTGAACAGAAGGGTACAATGCAAAAAGAAGAACATAACATGCCGCAAGAAGCAGAAGGAGAACAAGAAAGGAACAACACTGGACAGGACATATCTTCTAGCATCGAAGCAGGCAAGACAATAGAAACTTAATTGCTATCTTGTGATCTTGTGACTTGGAATTATTTACATTAAATTGAAAATCATCGCAGGCACAATGGAGAAAGGGGGCAAAGATAGTGATTCCGTCAACAAAGCCATCGAAGACATGTACAACGCTGTATGCAAGCCATGGACAAAGAGAGAAATGTAAGTTCATGCAACTAACACAAAACGCATTCTTACACACGATCATTTTGACTGTATCATGTGTAAACTAAAACATTTTTCTAAATATACTTTGCAGGGATGAGCTTTTCATTACAACAGACAAGTTTGATGTCAATCTAGGCCATGTCGCTGAAAGCTTCAAGGTCGGTAAACCAGTAAGCATCGAAGCAATCGAGCCCATGCTAACGATCTTGAGAAAACAACTCAATGGCACAGGAAGAAAGATTCTGTCGTTACGCAACACTGTAAGTAAAGATCACGGCAAAAGAATCACGCTTAAAATGATAAATATGACTTTATAAATAGATAAACTTCCCCTATAACTGAACTGACAAATTCCCTTTGTGTATCTGTGACGAAACAAGCAACACTCGATAAAGAAAGCCGACGATGAAGATCCAATGTGCTACAAAAATAATGATCAAGAACACATTAGAAAAAAATTACAACCTGCCAGGCTTAGAGCATTTTTCAACATGCAAGAAGAAGAAAAACTGCAAGATTATAACATGGTAAGCAGATCAGCTATTTTAAAAACAAAATACAATTGCGTATATGTTATGCAAAGTTCTCTTTTTATTTTATGCTTCTAAATATAAGAAAATTTCCAAATGTTTTCTTTTTATTTTGTGTTTTGCAGTTCCTTCTACCATGTTCGTTGCGCGGGTTTGAGCAAGACGAAACTATAAGTCATTACTTCACCATTACAGTTAACATGCAAAAACAGCGCTTTGAACTCCTTGACTCTTCAACTGCATATCCAGGCACAATAGAATTCTTCAACAATGTAACCAGCAAATTAATGAAAATCTGGAGGCACATAAGCACAGAGCTACAACTTTCACAAAAAAAGCATCAACCATTTCAAAAAGGTCAAATTGCAGGTGCCACTTCAAGAAGAAGACACGTAAGCACTTCCAACATTTCACTTCTTTTTTTTCAATGCAAGATTCACTACTACAATTACTGAAATAATTATGTTCTTTCGTATTTTCAATGCAACAATTACCACTACCATTGCTCCAACATTTCTCTTCTTTCCGTTTCTTGAATACAACAATCTTACTAGTACCATTCCTCTACATGTAGAATGGACTGCACATTCTATATGTACATGAACCTGAAGCACTACTCCAATGATGGAACAACAGCAACCTTAGAGCCAGAACAAGTACCAGAGTTGAGGAAAAAAAATTCTATATCAACTAATCAGTCAACACAGAGCGAATACCAAACTGTCATTAATCAAGTGTACAACCGGTTAGTCTTTTCAGAAACTAAACCTTACAATTTTGTCACACTAGAAGAAGTAATATTTTTTTAATTATTATTTTTTGATTCTAACAGATATGCTGAAGTATGAAGTCGATATGGGAGACAAAGAAATGCAATAGGCAGAATGTTGCGTACTAGAAGAATTTCCGCCAACTCCCGAGCCAAAAGAACATATTATGCATGCGACAACCACAGAAGAGCATGAAGTTAATTTTTTTGACCTTGAAGACTGCAGGGCTTGCCCCCCACAGCATTTTATTAATAAAAAGAGCACCAGTACAAGGATCCCTCAAGATGAGGAAAAGAAAGAAAACAAGAAAAGGAAACTACAGAAAGCTACCGAAAGCTATACAAAGGAAGGGGGAGGATACTATACCTAATAATTACAGCAAAAACACAGAAATAAAAACCTCCTCAAGGAGGTAGAAAATCAATCCACTTAAGCAGGGCATCTCTATATTTCCTTTTGATTCTATGCGAGAGGAGCGTTAGGTCATGAATGAAGCCATTCTTCCATGCCCTGAAAGAAGGTCGAATGTTCCTGAAAGCTCTGTCATTCCTGACATTCCAAATATTCCACCAAGCAATGAATACCACTTCCCAAAAGAAAGGTTTGTTGAAATCCTTTCTGGCATGCCAAGCAATTCCCACCATGTCATCACAGTCCTTCCAAACAATTTGCAGATAAATCCACACGCGGATACTGAAATTGCACTGGAAAAAAAGGTGGTTTCAGTCCTCAAGAGTCCCAGTTGGACAGAGTACACATTCAGGCCCATCATTAATCTTCCAATGCCTCCGTTGGATCATGTCCTTGGTGTTAACCCTGTCCATTATGACTAGCCAGGCAAACATTTTGATCGACATGGTGCAGCAGCTCTTCCAGACCCACCCCAGAATGGGATTTGCTACCATTGGCTGATAAGCAAAATCATAAAACTTCTTTGCAGTATATTCAGACTTTTTACCATGCCTCCACCCCCAAGAATCATGGCAGTCACTGTCCAATTGGAAAGATCCCATCAAGGACGAGAGCTGTTGTAGATCTTGGAAGGCTTGCTCAGACAGAGGCAAATAAAATAACTCTTGGAAATTATTAGCCTGAAAGACTTCCCTGACTGAGAGGTTTTTGTGGAGGCAGAAGGAATAAAGCCTAGGAAAACGATCTTGAAGAGGAATGCAACTGTTCCCAATTTGCCAATAATCAGACCAGAACAGTACCGTATCTCCACTGTGAACATCAACAGAAGTAACTGCTCTGAATTTATCCATTAACTTGCAGACATCTCTCCACCAAAAGGATCCACACAGTATAGTATCATGGGGGACCCTTTGGAAATAGTAAGAATCCCAAACCAGATGGACCCATGGCACATCCATCCTATTATAGAATTTATTAAGATGCTTAAGAAGAAGAGCTTCATTTTGCAAACCAAGGTTTAAGATTCCAAGACCACCCTTGGACTTGGGTCTGCAAACAAGGGGCCAGGCAGCCCGGGAGTGGCCCCTCTCCTGACCATATTTCCTCCATAAACACTGCCTCTGAATCCTTTCCAACTTCTTCAGAATACCCTGAGGAATTGACAAACTGCAAAGGAAGAAGATAGGCAAGGAAGAAATGACAGAGTTCACCAATTGTAATCTGCTTCCTTGAGGCAAAAACCAAGAACTAGATGTCAGTCTTCTCTCCATGCAGTCCACCAGGGGAAGAAGATCCACAATCTTGGGTCTGGTAGTCCCCACTAGCAGGCCCAAATATGTGAAAGCCATTGTGCCTAAATTCCAGCCAAAAAAGTAGCTAGATTTGTAGCATCATGATCATTCACATTAATAGGATACATGGAAGATTTATGAAAGTCGATCTGGAGACCAGTTGCCTTTGAGAAAGAACAGAGCACTGATTTCAGTGCCTCCATTTGACCCCTTTCAGCATTTAAAAGAAGCAATGTATCATCAGCATACTGAACAACAGGGAAATCAGGATCATGGGTTGGCAATGGCCTACTTATCAAACCCTGCTACAGTAGATCATTAATCATTGTCTGCAAGAGATCTGCAGCACTAACAAAGAGCAAAGGAGAAATAGGGTATCCCTGCTTTACTCCACACTTGCATTTAAAATGGTTGCCAGGTACACCATTAAGCAGAACAGAGGAAGTTGCAGAGGACAACAACTGTTTAATCCATGTGATCCATGTGTTGTCAAAACCTTTTGCTACAAGAATCTTTAAAATTGCCTCATGCTGGATAGAATCAAAAGCCTTTTCAAAATCTAACTTAAGCAGAAGGATGGGCTTTTTAGACTGATTGCACTGATGAATATACTCAAAAGTCCAAGCAAGACAATCCTGGATTGTTCTTGATTTTATGAAACAATGGAAAAGATGGGCTATAAATTCCAGCCCAAAACAATGGAAAAGGCATGAAGAAATTGATGAATTTCTTTTAAGCCTTTAACCGCTCCAACTAGACGAATACCATGAGTATGTAAAGATGGGCTATAAATTCGATGTAATCAAAACATGGCTGAACGACTATGAAAGCTATGAATTCAACAAAGATGCCAAGCCGTATCTGGCGATCTTGCAGCAAGAATCCGGAGAACATTCAATGCCTCAATCATCTGAGAACAGCTCAGACAAGAAAATCTCGGTCAAGAAGAGGCCGGTAAAGCCTTCAAGCAGGATCCATGGAAAAATTATTATTCCTACTTTTATCCCAGGAGATTTCAAATTTATGAACAAAGCCAGAGCACTTCATGAATACCTATTCAGCAAAGAAGGACAGGACGAATGCGGAGAGTAAGTACTTCTCTTGTCACAACAAAAAAACAAAGAAATGTTGCTCCTTTTTAAACCCACCTAACTAATGTATAAACTTTTTCTGCTTGCAGACTAAACGTATATATTAGCTCGAAGCGACCCGATTGGATTACAGGAAAACAAATAATGGAAGACCTAAAGAAAGGAGATACAGGACAGATGGAGGGCTCCATCGCCAACGCATTGTTCGAAGAATGGACAGTGTAGCAACAATACAACACAACCGATAAAGCCATACTCCCAGAATTTGCAAACGTATGAAGTCCAATTTGACAAAAACACTTGCATCATTTCAGTGATTACGAAGATTGAACTAAAAAGTAGAAAACTTTTTGGTCGCAGATTGTGCTCGGTGTTAATACTGGAGAAGGAGGACTAGCAGAATTCAATGAGGACGAAGCATTGAAACAGTTTGCACCCTTTGTAACAGGGAAGGAACTTTTAAAGAAAAAGCTGGTAAGTTAATAGAAATATACAAACATAATTCATTCTTCCTACAGCTTGCACATTTACATGTCATTTAATTCTCCTGGCAAGAATGAACTTTAACTCACTCTGTCTCCAAACACCGCAGATTATGATACCTCACAACACAGCTAAACACTTCACACTGTACGTGCTCAACAAGTACACGAGCTCCATCGACATACTTGACTCACTGAATTACACACACGGCAGAGGAAAAAATACATGTAAAACACACCATAAGGATCACCCAGAACTGGTACGTCAATTCAACCTTGGTTTTCTAATTGATTTTCCAATTCCTGCATTCCCTTTATTAATGGAAAAATCCAACAATAAAACCAAACCGTAATCACAGATTAAAAGGATGCACGCACTCATGAAGAAGCATTACGGCGAAGCGAAACTACGAGCCAATAGTGAACCAAACTGGTCGAGGATAGCAGAAACACCTAACAGAGTTTGCGTGCCAAAACAGCAGGGTACCCAATGCGGACACTTCATGGTTCAATTTGCAAAATACTGGAATGGCATTGATCTCATAAAAGATGATGAGGATTTCCATGTAAGTGAATAGTACGAGAGCAACAATTTTATTTTTTAGAAGCAGCACTACTTGAATACTTCAATTATCTCATGAAAGAAAAATAAAAGAATATCCGATGACCTTCATGCAGCATAGAAACGTAGATGCCGAGTGGAAACCAGAGTTCTTTTTTACAGCCATATTTGGTGAAACGAACCAAGTAAAGTGCGAGCAACTACCTGGAAGAATCAAAGAATTCAAACCAGAAACTTCAAACTTCTTTTCCACCAACAAAGGTAAGAAAATCATTTCTGGTTATCTTTTTTTAATGACCTACCCGTCCCACCCCATCCCACGGTTGACCAATGTCTTTCGTATCACGAGAACTTACATATTACATATCTGCTTCCGCTAATAGAAACAGATGAAACAAAAAGGAAAAAAGGACGAAGCACTAGTCCATACACAAAACATTCTCATTGCTTCCAACACATAAAGCTGGCAGGAGGAATATAAAAAGTGAGTTATTTTCTATTGCACCTCAAAATAGTTGGACCGAGGCAAAAAATAATGTAAAAAAAATCTGTTTCTCACTAACCCTGACCTCCAAAATTATTTTATCTCCCTGTCGCAACAAAACTATATTTAGGCGCATCCGTAGGGACAGTGAAAGCACGCAACTTACTGGAGCCCAACTGAAGGCAGTATTTGGTCCAAGACCAGCACAGACGAACATACCACATCATATGGAAAAGAGGGTGCTCGATGACATAGCAGAAATCTGGGAAAGCAGACAAGATTCAAAAGAGAGTGACAGAGTAATATTAGGCCCAAACTTTGCAGAGGTAAACTTTTAAAAAGCAAAATCTTGTCTATACTGCAACACCTACTCTTGTTATATTGTTACACAGCTCTTTTTTCTAACAGTTTTTTGCATCGTAATTATTGTTTGCAGCATATACTGAAATTAAATAAAGACAAAACTACTATTCCAAAATTTAAAAGTGAATTGCAAAAAACAAAGAATCAACTGGTTCCCATGTATCTCAAAGAAAATCAACGGAAAAAGCTCTCAACAGCAAACATGGTAACATCCCTTTCCTCCGTGACAAAATCACAAAATATGTGTTCTATCAAATTACTTTATGTTAAACTGTCAGAAAACCAACAAGTATTTTGTACGCAGATATTCATTCCAATGGAGAAGCATGACCGCTACGTACTATATGTGCTAGACAAATATAAGCACAAAGTTCACATTATTGATCCTCGAGAAGCGACTCCAGAGGAATTTGAGAAAGAAAATATAGACGTGGATAAATTGGATCCACATGAAGCATGTCGAGTTCTTCAGGAACATGAAGACGCTCAAAAAGAAAGAGAAACACAGTTACAGGAATATCACGCTCATAAGTCGGTAATCGTAAGCATTTATACATAACAATTTTTTCAGTTTTACAAGTTGCAGTATTAAAACAATTACAAAATGCAATTCCCAGGTACCTAGGATTAAAGAAGTCTTCAACACCATACTTAAACAAACAATGAATCCAAAGAAAACAAGATGGGCAGATTCATACCGTGCAAGATGTTTCAGTGGTAGAAAAGGGTGAATCACCATTTGCTGTTTTAAAGCTTGCATTCCTCTACAATGGTGAAAAGTTTTCGACCTGGAAGATTTGACAGTAAGTCTATATATATTTACTTATATACAACTTTTATGCACCAACTCTAATAATATAATTATCTTTTCGGCAAAATTTCACAGGATGAGGTCGAAGCCTGGAGGGCAGAGGCAATGTACATTCTCTTAAGTAGCGAGATGAATTAAGTCAAAGCTAATGAAATGGGTGACGAGATTAGCAAGATCTTCAGCAAGAATGAAGACTAAAACTTTTGATTTAGCCCGCGAGGCTAATTCTATCAAGACGTGACAAAACAATTTATCAATAACTCGCGTTTGTATGTAATATAGTTAGAAATTGCGTGTTCATGTTGAAAAAAGAACATCATTAGAGAGTGCCAGTACACTATAAACAACAGTGCCCCTTCTTATTTGTACGACAACAGTGACTCCCAAAACGAACCCTTACGCGTGACTCTAGAGACCACCCTCTCGTGCCTCCAGAGGCGACATGGCCCTGTGCCACCAAAGCCTGGGTCACCATGCCCCTGGGCAATATCCACACACACATACCAAGAGCGCCTCAACCGTGGCTAGCTGCTACACACACGTGACTGTAGATGATTCACACTCGTGCCTCCGGAAGCGACAAGGCCCCATGCCTCCGGACAATACACACATGTGCATGCACGTACATTCCTCTAGAGACTCAACCATGGCTAGCTCCTACGCACACGTGACTACATATTCTTCAAACCCGTGCCTTTCAAAACAAAGGAGCTTGCCTTTTGCACAACCTGCTGTATAAAAATTAAACGCGCCGCACGAACCAGCACGCTGCACGACCGAAACACACTTCGACCTATGCCCCCCCTTTCAGATGTTTATGAAAATTAAACGAGCCGAAGACGAGCAGGAGGTTCCCTCGCGCCGGAGGCGCCGTGTCACACACCGACAGACAACGTGCCGCACGAACCAGCACGCTGCACGACCGAAACACACTTCGACCTATGCCCCCCTTCAAGATGTTTATGAAAATTAAACGAGCCAAAGGCGAGCAGGAGGTTCCCTCGCGCCGGAGGCGCCGTGTCACATACCGACGGACAATGCGCCGCACGAACCAGCACGCTGCACGACCGAAACATACTTCGACCTATGCCCCCCTTCAAGATGTTTATGAAAATTAAACGAGCCGAAGGCGAGCAGGAGGTTCCCTCGCGCCGGAGGCGCCATGTCACACACCGACGTACAATGCGCCGCACGAACCAGCACGCTGCATGACCGAAACACACTTCAACCTATGCCCCCCCTTCAAGATGTTTATGAAAATTAAACGAGCCGAAGGCGAGCAGGAGGTTCCCTCGCGCCGGAGGCGCCGTGTCACACACCGACGGACAACGCGCCGCATGAACCAGCACGATGCACGACTGAAACACACTTCGACCTATGCCCCCCCCCTTCAAGATTTTTATGAAAATTAAACGAGCCGAAGGCGCGCAGGAGGTTCCCTCGCGCCGGAGGCGCCGGGTCACACCACGACGGACAACGCGCCGCATGAACCAGCACGCTGCACGACCGAAACACACTTCGACCTATGCCCCCCTTCAAGATGTTTATGAAAATTAAACGAGCCGAAGGCGAGCAGGAGGTTCCCTCGCGCCGGAGGCGCCGTGTCACACACCGACGGACAACGCGCCGCACGAACCAGCACGCTGCACGACCGAAACACACTTCGACCTATGCCCCCATTTAAGATGTTTATGAAAATTAAACGAGCCGAAGGCGAGCACGAGCTTCCCTCGCGCCGGAGGCGCCATGTCACACATCGACGGACAACGCGTCGCACGAACCAGCACGCTGCACGACCGAAACACACTTCGGCCTATGCCCCCCCTTCAAGATGTTTATGAAAATTAAACGAGCCGAAGGCGAGCAGGAGGTTCCCTCGCGCCGGAGGCGCCGTGTCACGAACCGACGAACAACGCGCCGCACGAACCAGCACGGTGCACGACCGAAACACACTTCAACCTATGCCCCCTTCAAGATGTTTATGAAAATTAAACGAGTCGAAGGCGAGCAGGAGGTTCCCTCGCGCTGGAGAATTCACACATGTGCCTCTGCTAGTGTACACATGTGCCTCTGCTTGGGTACAACCGTGTCTATACAGAATTCACACGATTGAACGATTCTGAAGACTGCCGTTTTGCATTAAAAAGTTGCTGTTTTTTCCTTACTTGAAAGGTCACAGTTGATAGTGTTGGTAGTCCCTGCCCGTAACTACCGCATAAATCTCCATTACCCGGAAATATAGTGGGAACAAAAAGGGAAACGAAAAAGGGAACACGGAACCAACCGCGCGAACTGGTATTTTCTTTGTGTTATCGCACGGAAAGGGAAAACGGAAAATTCTGGTAATTCAAAGGTCAAACTGCAAAACACACGAAACCACAAACCGGAAAGACAAACCGAGAGCCAACCACGTCAGCTGATTTCCCTTGCGGGAGCGCTTCAGGCACGACAGTTGTCACTCGCGGAGTGCTAGTTATGAGCGCTCCATTATCTAGTTGCTTCCCTTTCATCCCGCTTTCCGCGCGGCTTCGGTCGTGTCACCGCTGACGAGTGTCTAGCTTTGCGAGGAGTTTGAGCACGTGGCATCAGCCCGGCGCAGTGAACCCGCCGAGCCACAGGTTTCTACGCCTGTTCCCAACATCTCTTCCTCTCTTCCCCTCGAGCAAGAGCTCATCCATATCCTCCATTCCCCCTCGACCCAAGAGACCAACCGGGCAAGAACCCAAAGCCCACGATGAGCACGGAGCCGGAGGTCGTCCACAGCGGCGGCTGCCACTGCCGGCGCGTGCGCTGGCAGGTGGAGGCGCCGGCGAGCGTGGTGGCGTGGATCTGCAACTGCTCCGACTGCTCCATGCGGGGGAACACCCACTTCGTCGTGCCCAAGGACAAGTTCGCGCTCCAGGCCGGCGCCGGCGATTTCCTCACCACCTACACCTTCGGCACCCACACGGCCAAGCACACCTTTTGCAAGGTGTGCGGGATCACCTCCTTCTACATCCCCAGGTCCAACCCCGACGGCGTCGCCGTCACCGCCGCCTGCGTCGGCGCCGGCACCCTGGCGCACGTCGAGTACAGGAAGGCGGACGGGAGGAACTGGGAGCAGTGGATCGAGGCGAGCGGCATCTCCGAGTTCTCCAAGCCCAAGGCCGCCGAGTAGGAGGACCTGACCTGGCCCGTGTTCGGTTCAGGATTTCAGGTCAGTTTGGTTGGTGGTTGCTGGCTGAATTCCTCTCCTTGTTAGTCATGAAAAGTACGTATGTGAGAATAAACTTGGACATGATGGTCCAAACTTGTCCTGAATTTTTCTCCTTGTTAGTGAAAAGTTTGGTTGGTGGTTGCTAGCTGAATTCTGCATTGCGCTTAATGGATGTCTAGACTCTGTTTTGTAATGCTTCATTCAATAGCCAGCCATGAGATGAGATGAGCCTATACATATCCACTATGTGTACAATTTCAGAAGTAAACATTCAGAGAACAATAGGAGCATCTACAACCACGTTTGGGGATCGAAATTTGACAATCGTGATTGTGGATGCTCTACCAGTTTTGAGCAACAATTTTAGTTATGTTTTGCCTAGAGAGTCAGATATATGATACTACCATAGTGACTTACCTTTCCTGATGATTGTTAATGAAATGCCACTAAAAACCTTATGGAGAGCCCAAGCAGCACACGAGAAACAGAGTTCTTCAATTGACTGAAAACAAGTATCACTACTAAGTACCAACAGTCTTCATACGCTCAAGTGCTCAACAACGCAAAGAGAAGGGAAATGAACATACAAACACTACTAGTTTAACCAACAGGTAACCATCACTCTCCAGCATAGAAGTTTACATGAAAAAATACAGATGAGCTCAGGAGATGTTGTAATATCTGCCAAAGATGCTTGGTTGCCCTACGAGCTTGAGGCTTTTCAGCATGGCGTTCTGCCCATCATCCGCGGCTTCTCTGGACATATTTGAGGGCAGAGGATGAAGATGAAGGCCATGGCAAATCGATGCTATGTAGGCTGGCTCTCAGATGGTGATACCGCGAGATGTGATGGTGCAATGGATCAGCTTGAGAGGGAGCGTTGGTCTTTTTGTAGGCTTGCTGGAAGGGGATCGCCTTAGCATATTCTTTCAGCACCGAACTTGCTGAGTCCTTTTAGGCTTTAGCCCTTTTATGGCCCTGCTCTTTATGCTTCAGAAAGCAGATGGTGATCTAGTGCAAGTTTTGTTGGTTTGTCGCTCAGTGTACAACTTGTGGGTGATTGAAAAAGGAAGTAATCTGCATTTCTTTAGACAGGATTATTGGCACTTGTTCGTACGTGTGGAGAGATGATGTATTGATAGGGTGCTGATGCACGTATATATATTACAAGGGAAGGCCTCTACCTCAACTATACAAGACTAGGAGGTGGGCCACAACTCCAATACATGTGCAATACAAAATATATACTCAACACCCCCCGCAGTCGAAGCGTCGCTGGAGACACATAGACTGGACCGAAACTCCTCGAAGACGGGAGTAGGCAATCCCTTAGTCATCACATCAGCAAACTGTTGCGTCGTCGGCACGTGGAGAACCCGAACACGGCCAAGGGCAACCTGCTCGCGCACGAAGTGAATATCGAGCTGAATATGCTTCGTCCGTCGATGGTGCACCGGGTTGGCGGAGAGGTAGACCGTGCTGACGTTATCGCAGTAGACAAGAGTGGCCTTGTGAACATCACAAAGCAACTCCTGGAGCAGCTGACGTATCCAAGAGCACTCGGCCACAGCATTAGCCACGGCGCGATACTCTGCCTCGGCGCTGGAGCGGGAGACCGTGGGCTGCCGCTTCGATGACCAAGATATCAACGAGGGCCCAAGGTAGACGCAGTAGCCTGACGTAGAGCGTCGCGTGTCGGGGCAGCCAGCCCAGTCAGCATCCGAGTAGGCCACGAGGTCGGTGGAGGCGGAGGCCGTCAGGGTGAGTCCCAAGGACATGGTGCCGCATATGTAACGGAGAATATGCTTCACCAGAGTCCAGTGAGAGTCACGCGGGGCGTGCATACGGAGGCACACCTGCTGAACAGCGTACTGCAGGTCGGGACGAGTCAGCGTCAACTACTGTAAAGCACCGACGATAGAGTAATAAAACGCTCCATCGGACGCGAGAGACCCCTCCAGAGCAGAGACCTTCGCCTTCGTGTCGACGGGAGTGGGCGCCGGCTTGCATTTAAGCATACCGGCACGCTCAAGGAGCTCCTGGGCGTACTTCTGCTGATGTAGAAAGAAGCCGTCAGCCCGCCGGATCACCTCGATGCCGAGAAAGTAGTGCAGGGGCCCCAAGTCCTTGAGGGCGAACTCATCGCGAAGACGAGCAGTGAGCCGCTGAAGGAGATCGGGGCGGACGCCGTGAGGATGATGTCGTCGACGTAGAGCAGCAGATATGCAGTGTCAGCTCCCAGATGATACACAAAGAGTTAGGCATCGGAGCGAGTGGACCGAAAGCCCAGAGACTGCAGGAAGGCTGCGATACACTGGTACCAAGCCCGAGGTGCCTGCTTCAACCCGTAAAGAGAGCGGGAGAGCAAGCACACAAAGTCGGGGTGCTCGGCGTCGACGAAACCAGTAGGCTGCTCACAGAACACCTGCTCGGCGAGATGACCGTGCAAGAAGGCGTTGGAAACGTCCAACTGATGCATAGGCCAGGTGCGCGAGACGGCCAGCTGAAGGACGGCGCGGATCGTGCCCGGTTTCACAATCGGGGCGAAGGTGTCGGTGAAGTCCACGCCCGCGCGCTGCCGAAAGCCACGAACCACCCATCGAGCCTTGTAGCGCTCAAGAGAACCGTCCGGGCGAGTCTTGTGGCGAAACACCCACTTGCCAGAGATGATGTTGGCACGGGGGGGGGGTCCCGGAACAAGCTGCCATGTGCGGTTGCGCTGTAGGGCATCGAACTCCTCCTGCATCGCAGCCATCCAATGGGGATCCCGAAGAGCGGCACGAGCGGAGGTGGGGATGGGTGATGGCGTCGATGTCGAGGCAGCGCACGCATACTCGTCGGAGGAGTAGCGCATGCTCGGCCGATGCACGCCTGCACGGGCACGGGTGACCGGGCCAGCGAGGGCGGCGGGTGCCGCGGCGGCGGGGGCCACGGCCACGGGGGCGCCCGCGGCGTTGGGGGCCGCGACGGCGCCAGCCGAGCCAGCCGTGGAGGAGGCGACAGGCGAGGTCGAGGTCGAGCCCGTCGCAGGAGTAGCAGCGCCGGCCGAGGTGACGGGTGGGGTGCCCGCTGGCTCGACCTCGGGCGAGGGAGCCGGGGATCCGGGGGCCCGGTCGGACTCAACCTCGGGTGAGGGAGTCGAGAACCCGGGAGGGGGCGGCAGAAGGCGCCGGGCCGGGGGGGCGCCGGGGGATGCCGCCGCGCATCGCACCAGGTAAGGGGCGCGGGGGCCGGAGCCGAAGGAGCCGCGGTCGGAGGAACCTGAAAAAAAGGGAACACCGTCTCGACGAAGTACACGTGCCTCGAGGTGTACACACGATGAGTGGTAGGATCATAGCACCGGTAACCTTTGGTGTTGGGAGGGTAGCCAAGGAAGATGCATGGGACGGAGCGGGGTGCAAGCTTGTGTGGCGTGGTGGACGCGGTGCTAGGATAACAAAGACACCCAAATATGCGAAGACCATCATAGGATGGTGGTGTACCGAAAAGGTGGTGAGGGGCATAGTTCCACCAGGGACGACACGGACGAATGTTGACTAAGAGAGAGGCGGTGGCGAGGGCATCGGGCCAGAACCGAGCGGGCACGTTTGCATGAAAGAGCAACGTGCGAACGCAGTCATTGAGAGTGGCGCTCGGCGCGGACGTTCTGTTGTGAAGTGTAGGGGCAAGTCAGACGGAAGATGGTGCCGTGAGAGGCGAGAAGTGAGCGAAAAGCGACGTTGTCAAACTCTTTTCCGTTATCAGTTTGGAGTGCAAGTATGGGGCTACCGAACTGAGTGGTGACGTAGGAGTAAAAGGTGGTGAGTGTGGCTAAAGCATCGGATTTACGACGAAGAGGAAAAGTCCACACATAATGAGAATAATCATCTAAAATCACCAAATAGTATAGATAGCCCGTGTTACTCGCAACGGGAGACGTCCAAACATCACTATGAATCAACTGAAACGGAAAAGTGGAAACTAAAGTAGACGCACTAAATGGAAGACGCACGTGCTTGCCCAAACGACAAGCCTCACAAGTATGCTCGTCGAGCTTATTACATGAGAAAGAAAAACTCCTAAGAATCTGACGCAAAACGACGGGGTTGGGGTGGCCCAAGCGAGCATGCCAAAGGTCGACGCCGGCAGAGAGAGCGACGGGTGTGGAAGTGGAGGCGCCGGCGTGCACGGGATAAAGCTCGTCAGGGCTATCACATCGGTGAAGCATCATCCGGGTACGGGCGTCCTTCATAGAAAAACCAACACCGTCAAATTCAACAGTAAGAGGTTTCTCACGAGTAAGACGACGAAGAGACTAAGCTAGTGACTAAGTAAGGTGAAACAAGAACGTTAGACATAGTGATAGGTGTGGAACTAGAAGGAAAACTAGTGCTACCGACATGGGTGATGGGTAAAGAGGAACCGTTGCCAACGGTGATGCGAGTGGGAGTGTAAACGGGAGTGGAGGAGGAACGGTTACCGGGATGAGCTGTCATGTGCGCAGTAGCACCCGGGTCATGTACCAGTCGCCTCCACCGCCATAGTTGCTCGGCGACGGCGCCGAGTGTAGGGCGGCTAGGAGGGCAGGGTCCCACGGTGCAGGTGCCGGCGGTGGCAGCTGGCCTCCATAGGGCAGCGCCTGGGCGGGCGCGTCGTAGCCACCGAGGGATGGCGGCGCGAGCGGGGCACCGTAGGGCTGGTAGGGGGCGCCGACGAACGCCTGGTGGCCCGCTGGACGGGGGCCAAGGAGACCCGGTGCAGGAGCCCGCGGGACGGGCATATGATAGGCGTGGACGACGCCCGTCCATGGGTTCTGCCCGGCGGCCCACGGCGGAGGGGGTTGCGGGAAGCGGGGCGCCCCCTGCACCTGGCGCCTGTTGCTGTTGCGGCTGCTGCTGGCGGCGGCCTCCGCCACCCCGCCGGTTGCACCGGCCCCCGCCACCTTGCGGCTGCTGGGGAGGCGCGGGGGGCGCGGGCGGCAGCGGGTAGTAGCCGGCGGGCGCGGGTGGCACGGGCGGACGGGGGGCGGCCGGAGGAGCAGGGCTGCCGCGGGTGGTACCGGCGGCGAGGGCGGTGTGCTGAACCCGCTGCTTCAGCTTCGTCATCCGGCGCTCCTCAAGTTTGAGGTACACGACAACGCGCTGGAAAGTGGGTTGCGGCAACAGGGTGAGGTTGGACGCCGCGTTGCCGAAGTCCTCATTAAGACCGGCGGTGAGGGTGCTCAGCATGAGGTCGTCAGAGACCTTGGCGCTGATGTCGCGAAGCTCGTTGGCGAGCATCTTGAGCCTCATGCGGTACTCGTCGATGGTGGAGTTGTCCTGGTGACAGCCGAAGAACTCCTGCTGCAAGAAAACAAGGCGCTGAAGTTTGTTGTCGGTGAAGAGCGCGTTGATCTTGCCCCACACGATGCAGGAGTCGTCGTCCTCGACGACGACCGTGTGGAAGATGTCCTTCGAGACCGTCAGGTAGAACCAATGGATGATCGTGGCCTCGATGGCGGACCACTCCGGGTCGCCGCGCATGTACGCGCTGTCCACGGAACCGTCGATGTGCTCAGTGAGATAGTACTCGCGGAAGGCGAGGTTGAAGTAGGTCTTCCACGCGTAGTACGACGTGCTGGAGCTGTCGAGACGGATAGGGACTCGGGCCTCAATATTAAGGTCACGGATGGCGGCGGCGGAGGGCTCGGGGCCAGCAAAGGGGTTCGACGAGTGAGTCGTGGAGGAGCCGGGAGAGGAGGGCCACATGGCGACGGCGTGCGGGTGCGGGGAAGGTTAGGGTTGGGAGAGGAGATGGCAGCAGCGGCGGGGCGCGGCTGCAGCGGGAACGGCGCGGCGGCTAGCGATGCAAAAAGCAGCATTGCTAGGCGCGCGATGGGTCAACGCGTCAATCGCGGCTGGCTAGTGCGATGGAAAAAAAGCGGCGGCGCGAGAGCAGCGTTGCAAGGCGAGCGGCGTGCAATGGCAGGGGATCGCGCGGGCTACGGGACGCGGGCGCGGGCGTGCAGGGGCTCTTGGCGCGGAGCGGCGGGCAGCGGCGTGGGACGCGCGGGCGGAAGCGGGTGGTGGGGTGCGGCGGGCGGCGGCTACCCTAGGGTTAGACCGAAAAGGATGATACCATATGGAGAGATGATGTATTGATAGGGTGCTGGTGCACGTATATATATATTACAAAGGAAGGTTTCTATCTCAACTATACAAGACTAGAAGGTGGGCCACAACTCTAATACACGTGCAATACAAAATATATACTCAACAGTACGGGCCATATGCAGTTGGTCCCGGTCATCAAAATGCACTATGTGATTGTGCAAACATTAAGCATGTGCGTAACGTTTGCAAATTATTCATTTCCATTTTGCAGTAACAAAAGAGTGATGCCGTAGGTATAAAATGTTGAACATTTTGCATTGCCAATCGAAACTAAACGCCAGTCGCCTTAAGATCAAGATTGTTCTTCCCGCAAAAACAAGAAGAGAGAGAGAGATCAAGATCTGTGGCTAACACACCTTTAGTGCCATCTTGATGGGAAAAAAGAATAGTAGGTTCAAACGCTAGTTTCCCTGTAAAGAGAAGTTCAAATGCTAGTTCAAGGGAAGCCCGAGCGGCCAAATTTTTGTGGGGTGCTTTGTTACTGTCAAGTTCAAATTCAAATGATAGACTGAGCATACTACTGTCAAGTTTGCCTTCTTGTAACACGTCAACAAAAAGTACTCCCGTGAACCAACCAGCGATTGGAAGGTTAAGAGAACAGTAGTATGCTCAGTCTATCAGGGTTCAAGTCATAAACTTAACATTGGTGCTGCATTTTGGTTATAAATCATAGACTTAACATTGGTGCTCACATTTTTTTGGATTTATTTCAGGACTTTCGGTAATGTGCGTTTCCTGGGAAGAGACGTTTTCGTCGACTACGTAGGCGTCTATGCGACTTTGTCAATCTAAAAATGATGTGTCGGCTTAGTCTTTTGGAAGTGTGTGTGTGTGCGTGCGTGCATTTATAGAGGTGAGTGTATGTACGTATGTATTTTTCCGACAAAGGATGGATTTTATTGGCTCAAATGAAGCATCAAGATGATACATCACACTGAACACACACCCGGCCTCTGCATAACTAAGATGCACACAGCCAACCCAACACACACACAGAAACACACCGGAAACTAGCGAAGTCATAAGACCAAAAGCTATGTGCAGGTGTGGAAAAAAGAAAAGAAAACAAGAAATAAGCCCCAAAGCGACCAGATAAACGATCGACAAACTACAACTAAGACCATATCCGCACCAACCATTGACACCACATGGATGACAAGGATCTTCAACAACAACGCCTTCAGGAAGGAAGCAACACTCAAGCGACGCCGTCACCGTATCCAACCACAAAGGTCAGTATCAAAGTTTTCACTTTGAAGAATCAGTCCGAACATATCCGAGCAATGCCTCCAACAAGGTAACGACGTAAAAAAACATCGCCATTGCCAGGAATAATCACTCGGGTCTGTCGTAGGCTTTTGCCCAGAGCTCGAGACCGGGTGCACATAGCACCACCATCCAAATCTCACATGTGTTGTCTCCACCGCTTTTCCGCTATCCAAGCAGCTACAATTGGATCACCGCTACTCCACAAACAACCCTCTGCGTCAAGCCATTGTCTATAATTTGTAACCCACCGCTGAAGTCATCCACCGGATCAGGAGATAAAACCTCCCGAAGTCCTTTTGATGATATCGTGGATCCGTTTGAAGTCGCTGCAGAACAATCTACATACGCCATCATCCAGCCAATCGGATCTAAATCACCTCATCCATCCAGCACATCATCGCAGCCCCAACAATCCAGAGACTGCGTGGCCGGAGCAATGCCAAGACCACCGTTGCCTCAACGACCGCCACGCTGGAGCCACTACCACAGATCGAGGGAGGTGGGCGCTACCAGAGACGAGGGCCGCCATGCATGAGGCATATTTGCGACTGGCCGCAGTTAGGTTGGATCTTGGAAGACGTCGGGTGCAGCTCATGGGGAAACAGATCGCCGCCACCATGGCCACTGCCAGTCCGCAACTCCATCCGACACCAGTCTCCGCAGACCACGACGTCGTCTTAGGGAGGAGGCCAGGGGCGTGCGCAGCAAGCTAGGGGATCGATATGCCCCGTCGCCACCATCCGCCATCGAAGGACCTTGCCGCCGCCGCAGGTCTGCCCCAGCGCCGCCCACATGGCCACCTCGGCAGTACCACCACCAGCACCCGGGGCCGCCGCCCCGGCTCCCAAGCTCCGCGGCCTAGACGCTTCGTCCGGGGCCGGCTGGAGCGCTCCCCGCGCGAGGGATCTCAGCGCGAGAAGACATCCCCGCCACCGCCGTCGGCCAACCAGGCTTTGCCTGCTGGCGTGCTCCGGCGGCGGCGGGGGAGCAGATGGAGAGGACGGGGGCGGCGGCGGCGGCTTGGGTTTCCGCCTAAGCCCCCCTCCCTCCCGTGAGCGACGCGAGCGGTCAGATAGATAGGGGATTCCAAAAATTCTTAAAAATTGGGTGAGAATTTCACTTCTCCGGCCTCTGCACCAACTAGGGATGCATACGGCCATTTTTAGTATGAGTACCAAGATAAACATGATCCTCGGTTTTTTTAATGAGTATCAAGATATTTTTTGATGAGTGGTTTGACCACACACCAAACTTGATCCTCAATAAATGAGGGAAAACCCCTGTGCATTACCTGTCAATTCTAGGAATTGAACTCGGGTCATTAGGAATTGAACCGTATTTATGAGCGTCTGCGTTTGTACTGTGTTGAAAAAAAGTACTCCCTCCGTCCCATAATAGTTGACGTTCAAACAGATGTATCGACGTATTTGAATGCTAGACCCATCCGTTTCAGCGTCAATTAATATGAAAGGAGAAAGTATCTTATTTGGGTTGGTCATATATTTCATTTTATTTTTTTAAACATCTTTCTTAGTGTTTTGCGTTGAAGATGGTATGTAGACCTTATAAAACAAGCTCATGAAAGAAAACAAAAAGGGCGAGCGCTATCCGTTCAGTGACTGATAGTTTTATAAATATCAGCGGGCAGCGAGTCGTTAGATCTGGCATCATCGGTCGGCCTAGCGTCAACATAGGTGGTGTTGCAGAATAAACCATTGCAATATAGGTGATGCTGAAGAAAATTTTGCTTTTGTCTTCACCTTTGCAACATAGGTGGTGTTGCAAATTTTTCTTTTTCTTTTTGCAATGGAGATGATATTGCAGAAACACCCCCGCCATTGTTGATGCGTGTTGTAGCAGCACTGCCGTCGTTCACCGTAGTCATTTACCGTCATTGCAACTGCAACATGATTCTTGTTGCAAAGAGCAATAGGACCCTCATCCCCTTTGCTGCATGGACAACGCCGGAGCTGGAGGTGAGGTCGGGGACAGGAGGGGCCGCAGCGGCGGACGCGACTAGTGATGGTCGAGGACGATGTGGAGGAGGTTAGAGGCAGTCGTGCCAAGCTCGGGCTATCCGTGACAGCGCCATGGTGGTACCGGCGGCTAACAGAGCCAAATCGGATAGATCTTAAGGTAGGGATTCTATGTTAGGCGTCTTGTAAATATGGTAATAAGGACACAAGATTTTACCCAGGTCCAAGCTCTCTCCAAGAGATAATATCCTAACGTCCTGCTTGTATTTATTGTATTGGGGTATAGTACAGAGTATAGGTGCCTACCACGAGATTGTTGTGTAAGATTCTAATGATCTGTCGACTAGCCTAGCCTCGGTTTATATAATGTACCGGAGCCTTGGATAATAGGAGTTCTAGTCGGCTATGTTGGTAGAGAAGAATCTTTGTCTTATATGCCAAGTTTTGTGGAATATCCCTTGCGTCATGGGTTGCCCGAAGTAGCCCAGGACGAAACCAAAAAGGGGTCCTTTGCCCAGCCCACCTGGCTGGGAGCCGGCATGGTAGATACCCTCTGGTCCAGGACACCAACAGGCAACAACGGTCGTTGCCCCGAGGAAAGGACCTCGAGGTGCTCGTCGGCGTGGGTGGTTGATGACCCACAAGTATAGGGGATCTATCGTAGTCCTTTCGATAAGTAAGAGTGTCGAACCCAACGAGGAGCAGAAGGAAATGATAAGCGGTTTTCAGCAAGGTATTCTGTGCAAGTACTGAAATAAGTGGTGACAGATAGTTTTGTGATAGGATAATTTGTAACGAGCAACAAGTAACAAAAGTAAATAAAGTGCAGCAAGGTGGCCCAATCCTTTTTATAGCAAAGGACAAGCCTGGACAAACTCTTATATGGAGAAAAGCGCTCCCGAGGACACATGGGAATTATCGTCAAGCTAGTTTTCATCACGTTCATATGATTCGCGTTCGGTACTTTGATAATTTGATATGTGGGTGGACCGGTGCTTGGGTGCTGTCCTTACTTGAACAAGCATCCCACTTATGATTAACCTCTATTGCAAGCATCCGCAACTACAACAAAAGTATTAAGGTAAACCTAACCATAGCATGAAACATATGGATCCAAATCAGCCCCTTACGAAGCAACGCATAAACTAGGGTTTAAGCTTCTGTCACTCTAGCAACCCATCATCTACTTATTACTTCCCAATGCCTTCCTCTAGGCCCAAATAATGGTGAAGTGTTATGTAGTCGACGTTCACATAACACCACTAGAGGCTAGACAACATACATCTCATCAAAATATCGAACGAATACCAAATTCACATGACTACTAATAGCAAGACTTCTCCCATGTCCTCAGGAACAAACGTAACTACTCACAAAGCATATTCATGTTCATAATCAGAGGGGTATTAATATGCATAAAGGATCTGAACATATGATCTTCCACCAAATAAACCAACTAGCATCAACTACAAGGAGTAATCAACACTACTAGCAACCTACTAGTACCAATCCCGGACTTGGAGACAAGAATTGGATACAAGAGATGAACTAGGGTTTTGAGAGGAGATGGTGCTGGTGAAGATGTTGATGGAGATTGCCCTCTCCCGATGAGAGGAGCGTTGGTGATGACGATGGCGATGATTTCCCCCTCCCGGAGGGAAGTGTCCCCGGCAGAACAGCTCTGCCGGAGCCCTAGATTGGTTCCGCCAAGGTTCCGCCTCGTGGCGGCGGAGTCTCGTCCCGAAAGGTTGCTTATGATTTTTCCCTTGACGAAAGACTTCATATAGCAGAAGATGGCCACCGGAGAGCCAACAGGGGGCCCACGAGGCAGGGGGCGCGCCCTGGGGGGTAGGGCGCGCCCCCACCCTCGTGGCCAGGTGGGTCCCCCTCTGGCGTACTTCTTCCGCTCAATATTTTTTATTATTTCCAAAAATAACTTTCGTGGAGTTTCAGGACTTTTGGAGTTGTGCAGAATAGGTCTCTAATATTTGCTCCTTTTCCATCCCAGAATTCCAGCTGTCGGCATTCTCCCTCCTTATGTAAACCTTGTAAAATAAGAGAGAATAGGCATAAGTATTGTGACATAACGTGTAGTAACAGCCCATAATGCAATAAATATCGATATAAAAGCATGATGCGAAATGGACGTATCAACTCCCCCAAGCTTAGACCTCGCTTGTCCTCAAGCGGAAGCCGATAACGATAAATATGTCCACATGTTTAGAGGTAGAGGTGTCGATAAAATAAAATACGGACATGAGGGCATCATGATTATTCTCATAACAGCAACATATATGAATATTGTCATATGATTTCTTATGCTCAAGTAATAATATATTCACAATGCAAAGTATGAATCAGAAACTTTATTGAGAACTAACAAACTATAATCTCAGTCATTGAAGCAATTGCAATTTATCATAACATCAGAAAGAGTCTATGTCAGAGCTTTCTAGCAAGTCCACATACTCAACTATCATTTAGTCTTTCATAATTGCTAACACTCACGCAATACTTGTGGTTATGGAGTTTTAATCGGACACAGAGAAAGATAGGGGCTTATAGTTTCGCCTCCCAACCTTTTACCTCAAGGGTAATGTCAACAATAATAACTCATGCTGACTTACATCCAATTAGATATATCTATCAGGATCTTTCCAACACCCTGTGCTTGCCAAAGGATAAAATATAAAAAGGAAAGGTGAAGATCACCATGACTCTTGCATAAGGTAGAAGATAATAATAAAAGATAGGCCCTTCGCAGAGGGAAGCAGAGGTTGCCATGCGCTTTCAGGGTTGGATGCACAAAATCTTAATGCGAAAGAACGTCACTTTATATTGCCACTTGTGATATGAACCTTTATTATGCAGTCCGTCGCTTTTATTTCTTCCACATCACAAGATCGTATAAAGCTTATTTCCTCCACACCAATCAATCATACATATTTAGAGAGCAATTTTTATTGCTTGCACCGATGACAACTTACTTGAAGGATCTTACTCAATCCATAGGTAGATATGGTGGACTCTCATGGCAAAACTGGTTTAAGGGTTTTTGGAAGCACAAGTAGTATCTCTACTTGGTGCAAAGAATTTGGCTAGCATGAGGGGGAAAGGCAAGCTCAACATGTTGGATGATCCATGACAATATACTTTATCTCAGATATAAGAAAACATAACCCATTACGTTGTCTTCCTTGTCCAACATCAACTCTTTAGCATGTCATATTTTAATGAGTGCTCCCAATCATAAAAGATGTCCAAGATAGTATATTTATATGTGAAACCTCTCTTTCTTTATTACTTCCTATTAATTGCAACGATGACCAAAGCTATGTTTGCCAACTCCCAACAACTTTTAATCATCATACTCTTTCTATGTGAAGTCATTACTCTCAATAAGATCAATATGATCTCTTTGTTTCTTTTTATTCTTTTTCTCTTTTCTTTTATTCACTCAAGATCATGGCAAAATAATCAAGCCCTTGACTCAACACTAATCTTTATTATATAGCTCACGGACTCGATTACATAGAGGGATCATAAAGCAAAAACTCAAAACTAGATCATACCATAAACTTCATTCTACTAGATCAAGATACTACTAATAGGATCGAACTAAGGAAAACGGTAAAGATAGGAGTGTGATGGTGATACGATACCGGGGCACCTCCCCCAAGCTTGGCAGTTGCCAAGGGGAGTGCCCATACCCATGTGATTATATCTCCTTCTTCGGAGGTGATGGTGCGATATTCTTGGCGATAATGCCCCTCAGGATACGATTCTCTTCCTCGAGCTTATTGAGTTGCTGCTTGAGATCCGTTATCTCCTTACAAAGCTTCTCTGTAACGGCTAAAGCCCCTTTCACCCAAGGGTGTTGCATAGCTGCGGGAGAACAAGTGACACTCTTCTTCATATTTTCATAAGAAAGAAATTTAACATTGGAAGGGATAACCGAGTTTGGAATAGCTGAGCTCTGTAGTTCCCCCATCGTGAACCCAGCGCAGAAGCGAGAAGTGACTTCTTGATCCTCAATAGCATCTATCCTCATCAATTCAGCCTCCATCTCTTCCTCTGTTGCTGGCCCAAAGTGGTCAGCATCGCTGTGTGTTCTTGGCCTCGATGCCGGATGAGACACCCGGCTCTCCCCAACTGACTCTTGAGAAGACATCTTGCTCTAATCTGCAGCAGCAACAGCTTGAAACAAGAACAGAGGATAATTGCGTGATACGGGAGTAAAAACCTTCGGGAGAATATATAATGAATTTTTACCGACCAAAATACGTATTGTGCAAGAAAACGGAGTCCGGAGAGCACACGAGGTAGGGGGGTGCGCCTAGTAGGGTAGGGCGCGCCCTCCACCCTCGTGGAGGCCTCGTGTCCTTCCCGGACTGCTTCTTATTTTTCTATTTTTCTAAATATCCCAAAACGGAGAAATATTGCCTTAAAAACTGTTTTGGAGTCGGTTTACTTACCGTACCACATACCTATTCCTTTTCGGAGTCTGAAACGTTCCGGAAAGTGTCCCTTATGTATTCCTTCGGGGTTATGGTTACAATAACATTGGTTTCAACATTTATGGGATTACCTGAGATATAATGTTTAATTCTTTGACCGTTCACCACCTTCGGATTTGTGCCTTCGAAGTTGTTGATTTTTATGGCACCGGAACGATAGACCTCCTCGATAACGTAGGGGCCTTCCCATTTAGAGAGAAGTTTTCCTGCAAAAAATCTTAAACGAGAGTTGTATAGCAATACATAATCACCTACATTAAACTCACGCTTTTGTATCCTTTTGGCATGCCATCTTTTAACTTTTCTTTAAACAACTTGGCATTTTCATAAGCTTGGGTTCTCCATTCATCAAGTGAGCTAATATCAAATAACCTCTTCTCACCGGCAAGTTTGAAATCATAGTTGAGCTCTTTAATAGCCCAATATGCCTTATGTTCTAGTTCGAGAGGTAAGTGACATGCTTTTCCATAAACCATTTTATATGGAGACATACCCATAGGACTTTTATATGCAGTTCTATAGGCCCATAATGCATCATCAAGTTTCTTGGACCAATTCTTTCTAGACCTATTGACAGTCTTTTGCAAAATTAATCTGAGCTCCCTATTACTCAATTCTACTTGACCACTAGACTGTGGGTGATAAGGAGATGCAATTCTATGATTAACATCATACTTAGCAAGCATTTTACGGAAAGCACCATGAATAAAATGTGAACCACCATCAGTCATTAAATATCTAGGGACTCCAAACCTCGGAAAAATAACTTCTTTAAGCATCTTAATAGAAGTGTTATGATCAGCACTACTAGTTGGAATAGCTTCTACCCACTTAGTAACGTAATCAACAGCAACTAAAATATGTGTGTATCCATTGGAGGCAGGAAAGGGTCCCATATAATCAAAGCCCCAAACATCAAATGGTTCAATAACAAGTGAATAGTTCATAGGCATTTCTTGACGTCTACTAATATTACCAATTCTTTGACATTCATCACAAGATAAGACAAACTTACGGGCATCCTTGAAGAGAGTAGGCCAATAAAAACTGGATTGCAATACCTTATGTGCAGTTCTGTCTCCAGCGTGGTGTCCTCCATAAGATTCGGAGTGACACTTGCGTAGGATCTGTTCCTGTTCATGCTCAGGTACACAACGTCTAATAACACCATCTACTCCTTCTTTATAAAGATGTGGGTTATCCCAAAAGTAATGTCTCAAATCATAGAAAAACTTTTTCTTTTGCTGGTATGTGAAACTAGGTGGTATAAATTTAGCAACGATGTAATTAGCATAATCAGCATACCACGGAGTACTGCGAGAGGCATTTATGACATTTAATTGCTCATCAGGAAAGCTATCATCAATAGGTAGTGGGTCATCAAGAACATTTTCTAACCTAGACAAGTTGTCTGCAACGGGGTTCTCAGCTCCCTTTCTATCAACAATATGCAAATCAAATTCTTGTAGCAAGAGAACCCATCTAATGAGTCTAGGTTTAGCATCTTTCTTTTCCATAAGATATTTAATAGCAGCATGATCCGTGTGAATAGTTACTTTAGAATCAACAATATAAGGTCTGAACTTATCACAAGCAAATACAACTGCTAAGAATTCTTTTTCAGTAGTAGCATAATTTCTCTGAGCATTGTCTAGAGTTTTACTAGCATATTGAATAACATTTAATTTCTTATCAACTCTTTGCCCTAGAACAGCACCTACAGCATAATCACTAGCATCACACATAATTTCAAAGGGTAAATTCCAATCAGGTGGCTGAACAATAGGTGCAGAGATCAATGCTTTCTTAAGTATTTCAAATGCTTCTACACAATCATCATCAAAGACAAATGGTATATCTTTTTGTAATAAATTAGTCAGAGGCCGAGAAATTTTTGAGAAGTCCTTAATGAACCTCCTATAAAAACCGGCATGACCAAGGAAACTTCTTATACCTTTGATGTCCTTGGGACATGGCATCTTTTCAATAGCATCAACCTTGGCTTTATCAACTTCAATACCTCTTTCAGAAACTTTATGCCCCAAGACAATACCTTCATTAACCATAAAGTGGCACTTTTCCCAATTCAAGACAAGATTAGTTTCTTCACATCTCTGCAAAACTCGATCAAGGTTGCTCAAGCAATCATCAAAAGAGGATCCATAGACGGAAAAGTCGTCCATGAAAACCTCACAAATCTTTTCACAAAAGTCAGAGAATATAGCCATCATGCATCTTTGAAAGGTAGCAGGTGCATTACATAAACCAAAAGGCATACGTCTATAAGCAAAAGTACCAAAAGGGCAAGTAAAAGTAGTCTTTGATTGATCATTGGCTGACACAGGTATTTGAGAGAAACCAGAATAACCATCTAGAAAGCAAAAATGTGTATGTTTGCATAATCTTTCTAGCATTTGATCGATAAAAGGTAAGGGGTAATGATCTTTCTTAGTAGCCTTATTTAATTTGCGGAAATCAATTACCATCCTATAACCTGTAATAATTCTTTGCGGAATCAATTCATCTTTATCATTAGGAACGACGGTAATACCTCCCTTCTTAGGGACACAATGGACAGGACTTACCCACTGACTATCAGCAACGGGATAAATTATACCTGCCTCAAGGAGCTTTAGTATTTCTTTCTTACCACTTCTTTCATCTTAGGATTCAGCCGTCGTTGATGATCACGAACTGGTTTGGCATCTTCTTCCAAATTTATTTTATGTTGACATAGAGTGGGACTAATGCCCTTAAGATCATCAAGAGTATATCCAATAGCAGCACGGTGCTTCTTCAGAGTTTTCAATAATCTCTCTTCTTCATGCTCTGAAAGGTTAGCACTAATAATAACAGGATATATCTTCTTTTCATCAAGATAAGCATATTTAACAGTATCAGGCAACGGTTTAAGCTCAAACACGGGATCACCCTTGGGTGGAGGAGGATCCCCTAGGATTTCAACAGGCAAAATGTGTTTCAGAATAGGTTCCTGTTTAAAGAATACTTCATCTATTTCCCTTCTTTCATTCATAAACATATCATTTTCATGGTCTAGCAAATATTGTTCTAAAGGATCACTAGGAGGTACGGCAATAGAAGCAAGACCAATAATTTCATCCTTACTAGGCAATTCTTCTTCACGGTGTTGTCTACTAAATTTAGAGAAATTAAACTCATGGGACATATCACCCAAGCCAATAGTAACAACACTCTTTTCGCAGTCTATTCTAGCATTGACAGTGTTCAAGAAGGGTCTACCAAAAATAATGGGACAAAAGCTATCTTGTGGGGAACCAAGAACAAGAAAATCAGCAGGATATTTAGTTTCCCCACACAAGACTTCAACATCTCTAACAATTCCAATGGGTGATATTGTATCTCTATTAGCAAGTTTGATGGTAACATCAATACCTTCTATCTCAGCAGGTGCAATTTCATGCATAATTTCTTTGTATAGGTCATGAGGTATAGCAGTAGCACTAGCACCCATATCACATAAGCCATGATAACAATGATCTCCTATTTTAACAGAAAATAACAGGCATGCCTACCACAGGTCTATGTTTATCTTTAGCACAAGGTTTGGCAATTCCAGCAGTTTCACCACAGAAATAAATAACATGCCCATCAATATTATCAGCCAAGAGATCTTTAACAATAGCAATATTAGGTTCAACTTTAATCTGCTCAGGAGGTGTATAAGTTCTAATATTGCTTTTACGAACCACAGTTGAAGCTTTAGCATGATCCTTTATCCTAACAGGGAAAGGCGGTTTCTCAACATAAGAAGTAGGAACAACAGGATCATTATAAGTGACAGTCTTTTCTTCAACTTTAGTAGGTGCAGCTACTTTTACTTCTATGGGAGGATGATATTTAAACCACTTCTCCTTGGGGAGATCAACATAAGTAGCAAAAGATTCACAGAAAGAAGCTACTATCTTAGAGTCAAGTCCATATTTAGTGCTAAATTTACGGAAAACATCGGTATCCATAAAAGATTTAACACAATAAAACTTAGGTGTCATACCTGACTCCTTACCTTCGTCGAGATCCCAATCTTCAGAGTTGCGTTTAATTCTATCCAATAAATTCCATTTGAATTCAATAGTCTTCATCATAAAAGAGCCAGCGCAAGAAGTATCGAGCATGGTGCAATTGTTATCAGAAAGCCGAGCATAAAAACTTTGAATAATTATTTCTCTTGGGAGCTCATGATTGGGGCATGAATATAACATTGATTTAAGCCTCCCCCAAGCTTGAGCGACGCTTTCTCCTTCGCGAGGCCAAAAATTATATATATAATTGCGATCACGATGAACAAGATGCATAGGATAAAACTTCTGATGAAATTCCAATTTCAATCGTTTGTAGTTCCATGACCCCGTATCATCACATAGCCTATACCATGTCGATGCCTCTCCCTCCAAAGATAAAGGGAAGACCTTCTTCTTAACAACATCATCGGGTATACCTGCAAGCTTAAATAATCCACAAACTTTTTCCACATAGATTAGGTGCTCATCAGGATGCTTTGTTCCATCTCCTGCAAAAGGATTAGCTAGCAGTTTTTCTAACATACCCGAAGGAACTTCAAAGTGAAAATTTTCATTTTCAGTAGGTTCAGTAGGTTGAGGAGCAACTCTTTGCTCTACTGGTCGGGGTGAAGATACCCCAAACAAGCCCCTCAGAGGATTACTTTCCATAGTAACAAGTGACAGTAAATTTCAGCACACCATATAAATTTTGCCTTACCAAATTCCACCTACCAAAGGCGCTTCACTCCCCGGCAACGGCGCCAGAAAAGAGTCTTGATGACCCACAAGTATATGGGATCTATCGTATTCCTTTCGATAAGTAAGAGTGTTGAACCCAACGAGGAGCAGAAGGAAATGATAAGCGGTTTTCAGCAAGGTATTCTCTGCAAGTACTGAAATAAGTGGTAACATATAGTTTTGTGATAGGATAATTTGTAACGAGCAACAAGTAACAAAAGTAAATAAAGTGCAGCAAGGTGGCCCAATCCTTTTTATAGCAAAGGACAAGCCTGGACAAACTCTTATATGGAGAAAAGCGCTCCCGAGGACACATGGGAATTATCGTCAAGCTCGTTTTCATCACGTTCATACGATTCGCGTTCGGTACTTTGATAATTTGATATGTGGGTGGACCGGTGCTTGGGTGTTGTTCTTACTTGAACAAGCATCCCACTTATGATTAACCTCTATTGCAAGCATCCGCAACTACAACAAAAGTATTAAGGTAAACCTAACCATAGCATGAAACATATGGATCCAAATCAGCCCCTTACGAAGCAACGCATAAACTAGGGTTTCAGCTTCTGTCACTCTAGCAACCCATCATCTACTTATTACTTCCCAATTCCTTCCTCTAGGCCCAAATAATGGTGAAGTGTTATGTAGTCGACGTTCACATAACACCACTAGAGGCTAGACAACATACATCTCATCAAAATATCGAACGAATACCAAATTCACATGACTACTAATAGCAAGACTTCTCCCATGTCCTCAGGAACAAACGTAACTACTCACAAAGCATATTCATGTTCATAATCATAGGGGTATTAATATGCATAAAAGATCTGAACATATGATCTTCCACCAAATAAACCAAGTAGCATCAACTACAAGGAGTAATCAACACTACTAGCAACCTACTAGTACCAATCCCGGACTTGGAGACAAGAATTGGATACAAGAGATGAACTAGGGTTTTGAGAGGAGATGGTGCTGGTGAAGATGTTGATGGAGATTGCCCTCTCCCAATGAGAGGAGCGTTGGTGATGACGATGGCGATGATTTCCCCCTCCCGGAGGGAAGTGTCCCCGGCAGAACAGCTCTGCCGGAGCCCTAGATTGGTTCCGCCAAGGTTCCGCTTCGTGGCGGCGGAGTCTCGTCCCAAAAGGTTTCTTATGGTTTTTCCCTTGATGAAAGACTTCATATAGCAGAAGATGGTCACCGGAGAGCCAACAGGGGGCCCACGAGGCAGGGGGCGCGCCCTGGGGGGTAGGGCGCGCCCCCACCCTCATGGCCAGGTGGGTCCCCCTCTGGCGTACTTCTTCGGCTCAATATTTTTATTATTTCCAAAAAACTTTCGTGGAGTTTCAGGACTTTTGGAGTTGTGCAGAATAGGTCTCTAATATTTGCTCCTTTTCCAGCCCAGAATTCCAGTTGCCGGCATTCTCCCTCCTTATGTAAACCTTGTAAAATAAGAGAGAATAGGCATAAGTATTGTGACATAACGTGTAGTAACAGCCCATAATGCAATAAATATCGATATAAAAGCATGATGCAAAATGGACGTATCAACTCCCCCAAGCTTAGACCTCGCTTGTCCTCAAGCGGAAGCCGATAACGATAAATATGTCCACATGTTTAGAGGTAGAGGTGTCGATAAAAATAAAATACGGACATGAGGGCATCATGATTATTCTCATAACAGCAACATATTAGAAAATGATGAACGGGATCACATCATTAGAAAATGATGTGATTGACTTGACCCATCCGTTAGCTAGCATTATGATCGTTTAGTTTATTGCTATTGCTTTCTTCATAACTTATACATGTTCCTATGACTATGAGATTATGCAACTCCCAAATACCGGAGGAACACTTAGTGTGCTATCAAACGTCACAACGTAACTGGGTGATTATAAAGATGCTCTACAGGTGTCTCCGAAGGTGTTTGTTGGGTTGGCATAGATCAAGATTAGGATTTGTCACTCCGTGTATCGGAGAGGTATCTCTGGGCCCTCTCGGTAATGCACATCACTATAAGCCTTGCAAGCAATGTGAATAATGAGTTAGTTGCGGGATGATGCATTACGGAACGAGTAAACAGACTTGCCGGTAACGAGATTGAACTAGGTATGATGATACCCACGATCGAATCTCGGGAAAGTAACATACTGATGACAAAGGGAACAACGTGTGTTGTTATGCGGTTTGACCGATAAAGATCTTCGTAGAATATGTAGGAGCCAATATGAGCCTGCAGGTTCCGCTATTGGTTATTGACCGGAGATGTGTCTCGGTCATGTCTACATAGTTCTCGAACCCATAGGGTCCGCACGCTTAACGTTCGATGACGATCGGTATTATGAGTTTATGTGTTTGATGTACCGAAGGTAGTTTGGAGTCCCGGATGTGATCACAGACATGACGAGGAGTCTCGAAATGATTGAGACATAAAGATTGATATATTGACGATGCTATTCGGACACCGGATGAGTTTCTGGGGTCACCAGATAAATATCGGAGTGTAGGGGGGTTATCGGAACCCCCGGGGGAAACTAATGGGCCAACATGGGCCTTGTGAGAGAGAGAGGAGGGGGCCTTAGGGCTGGCCGCCCTCCCCCCTTGAGGAGTCCGAATTGGACAAGGAGGGGGGCGGCGCCCCCTCTTTCCCTCCCTCTCCCCCTCTCCTTCCTCCCCCCTCTCTCTTCCCTTGTTGGAAACCTACTAGGAATACGATTCCTAGTAAGAATCCTACTTGGGGCGCGCCCCATGAGGGCCGGCCGGCCTCTCCCTTGCTCCTTTATATACGGGGGCAGGGGGCACCCTAGAACACACAAGTTGACAATTGTCTTAGCCGTGTGCGGTGCCCCCTCCACATATTTCCACCTCGGTAATATCGTTGTAGTGCTTAGGCAAAGCCCTGCGTCGGTAACTTCATCAACACCATCACCACGCCGTCGTGCTGACGAAACTCTCCCTCGGCCTCAGCTGGATCAAGAGTACGAGGGACGTCACCGAGCTGAACGTGTGCAGATCGCAGAGGTGCCGTGCGTTCGGCACTTGGATCGGTTGGATCGCGAAGACGTTCGACTACATCAACTGCGTTACTAAACGCTTCCGCTTTCGGTCTACGAGGGTACGTGGACACACTCTCCCTGCTGGTTGCTATGCATCACCTAGATGGATCTTGCGTGTGCGTAGGTAATTGTTTTTGAAATACTACGTTCCACAACAGTGGCATCCGAGCCAGGTCTATCCGTAGATGTTATATACATGAGTAGAACACAAAGAGTTGTGGGCGATAATAGTCATACTGCTTACTAGCATGTCATACTTTGATTCGGCAGCATTGTTGGATGAAGCGGCTCAGACCGACATTACGCGTACGCTTACGCGAGACTGGTTCTACCGACGTGCTTCGCACACAGGTGGCTAGTGGGTGTCTGTTTCTCCAACTTTAGTTGAATCGAGTGTGACTACGCCCGGTCCTTGTTTAAGGTTAAACTGCAAACTTGATGAAAAATCGTTGTGGTTTTGATGCGTAGGTAAGAACGGTTCTTGCTAAGCCCGTAGCAGCCACGTAAAACTTGCAACAACAAAGTAGAGGACGTCTGAATTGTTTTTGCAGGGCATGTTGTGATGTGATATGGTCAAGACGTGATTATATAAATTTTTGTATGAGATGATCATGTTTTGTAACACTGCCGTCGGCAACTGGCAGGAGCCATATGGTTGTTGCTTTATTGTATGAAATGCAATCGCCATGTAATTGCTTTACTTTATCACTAAGCAGTAGCGATAGTCGTAGAAGCAATAGTTGGCGAGACGACAAAGATGCTTCGATGGAGATCAGTGTGTCAAGCCGGTGACAATGGTGATCATGACGGTGCTTTGCAGATGGAGATCAAAGTCACAAGATGATGATGGCCATATCATATCACTTATATTGATTGCATGTGATGTTTATCCTTTATGCATCTTATTTTGCTTAGTACGACGGTAGCATTATAAGATGATCTCTCACTAAATTTCAAGGTATAAGTGTTCTCCCTGAGTATGCACCGTTGCTACAGTTCATCGTGCCGAGACACCACGTGATGATCGGGTGTGATAAGCTCTACGTTCACATACAACGGGTGCAAGCCAGTTTTGCACACGCAGAATACTCGGGTTAAACTTGACGAGCCTAGCATATGCAGATATGGCCTCGGAACACTGAGACCGAAAGGTCGAGCGTGAATCATATAGTAGATATGATCAACATAGTGATGTCCACCACCATTGAAAACTACTCCATCTCACGTGATGATCGGACATGGTTTAGTTGATATGGATCACGTGATCACTTAGATGATTAGAGGGATGTCTATCTAAGTGGGAGTTCTTAAGTAATATGATTAATTGAACTTTAATTTATCATGAACTTAGTACTTGATAGTATTTTGCATGTCTATGTTGTTGTAGATAAATGGCCCCTGCTGTTGTTCCGTTGAATTTTAATGCATTCCTAGAGAAAGCTAAGTTGAAAGATGTTGGTAGCAATTACACGGACTGGATCCGTAACTTGAGGATTATCCTCATTGCTGCACAGAAGAATTACGTCCTGGAAGCACCGCTAGGTGCCAAACCCGCTGCAGGAGCAACGCCAGATGTTATGAACGTCTGGCAGAGCAAAGCTGATGACTACTCGATAGTTCAGCGTGCCATGCTTTACGGCTTAGAACCAGGACTTCAACGACGTTTTTGAACGTCATGGAGCATATGAGATGTTCCAGGAGTTGAAGTTAATATTCAAGCAAATGCCCGGATTGAGAGATATGAAGTCTCCAATAAGTTCTAAGCTGCAAAATGGAGGAGAATAGTCCTGTCAGTGAGCATATACTCAGAATGTCTGGGTACCACAATCACTTGACTCAGCTGGGAGTTAATCTTCCAGTTGATAGTGTCATGACAGAGTTCTTCAATCACTGCCACCAAGCTACAAAAGCTCCGTGATGAACTATAATATGCAAGGGATGGATAAGACAATTCCCAAGCTCTCCGCGATGCTAAAGGCTGCGGAGGTAGAAATTAAGAAGGAGCATCAAGTGTTGATGGTCAACAAGACCACCAGTTTCAAGAAAAAAGGTAAAGGGAAGAAGGGGAACTTCAAGAAGAACGGCAAGCAAGTTGCTGCTCAAGTGAAGAAGCCCAAGTCTGTACCTAAGCCTGAGACTGAGTGCTTCTACTGCAAAGGGACTGGTCACTGGAAGCGGAACTGCCCCAAGTATTTGGCGGAGAAGAAGGATGGCAAAGTGAAAGGTATATTTGATATACATGTTATTGATGTGTACCTTACTAATGCTCGCAGTAGCGCCTGGGTATTTGATACTGGTTCTGTTGCTAATATTTGCAACTCGAAACACGGGTTATGGATTAAGCAAAGATTGACTAAGGACGTGGTGATGATGCGCGTGGGAAATGGTTCCAAAGTCGATGTGATCGCCGTCGGCACGCTACCTCTACATCTACCTTCAGGATTAGTTTTAGACCTGAATAATTGTTATTTGGTGCCAGCGTTAAGCATGAACATTATATCTGGATCTTGTTTGATGCGAGACGGTTATTCATTTAAATCAGAGAATAATGGTTGTGCTATTTATATGAATAATATCTTTTATGGTCATGCACCCTTGATGAGTGGTCTATTTTTACTAAATCTCGATAGTAGTGATACACATATTCATAGTATTGAAGCCAAAAGATATAAGTTTAATAATGATAGTGCAACTTATTTGTGGCACTGCCATTTGGGTCATATTGGTGTAAAGCGCACGAAGAAACTCCATTCCGATGGGCTTTTGGAATCACTTGATTATGAATCACTTGATGCTTGTGAACCATGCCTCATGGGCAAGATGACTAAAACTCCGTTCTCTGGAACAATGGAGCGAGCAACAGACTTGTTGGAAATAATACATACTGATGTATGCGGTCCGATGAGTGTTGATGCTCGCGGCGGGTATCGTTATTTTCTGACCTTCACCGATGATTTGAGCAGATATGGGTATATCTACTTGATGAAACATAAGTCTGAAACATTTGAAAAGTTCAAAGAATTTCAGAGTGAAGTGGAAAATCATCGTAACAAGAAAATAAAGTTTCTACGATCTGATCGTGGAGGAGAATATTTGAGTTACGAGTTTGGTCTTCATTTGAAACAATGCGGAATAGTTTCGCAACTCACGCCACCCGGAACACCACAGCGTAATGGTGTGTCCGAACGACGTAATCGTACTTTATTAGATATGGTGCGATCTATGATGTCTCTTACTGATTTACCGCTATCGTTTTGGGGTTATGCTTTAGAGACGGTTGCATTCACGTTAAATAGGGCACCATCTAAATCCGTTGAGACGACACCATATGAACTGTGGTTTGACAAGAAACCCAAGTTGTCCTTTCTTAAAGTTTGGATCCTTTCTAGAGAAGGTGTTTCTCTCGAAAGAAGTGAGTGGGAGGAAAGTAGAATTTGATGAGGTAATTGCACCTGCTCCCTTATTGGAAAGTAGTTCATCACAGAAATCAGTTCTTGTGATTCCTACACCAGTAAGTGAGGATGTTAATGATGATGATCATGAAACTTCTGATCAAGTTACTACCAAACCTCGTAGGTCAACCAGAGTAAGATCCGCACCAGAGTGGTACGGTAATCCTGTTCTGGAGGTCATGTTACTTGACCATGACGAACATACGAACTATGAGGAAGCGATGATGAGCCCAAATTCCGCGAAATGGCTTGAGGCCATGAAATCTGAGATGGGATCCATGTATGAGAACAAAGTGTGGACTTTGGTTGACTTGCCCGATGATCGGCAAGCCATAGAGAATAAATGGATCTTCAAGAAGAAGACTAACGCTGACGGTAATATTACTGTCTACAAAGCTCGACTTGTTGCGAAAGGTTTTCGACAAGTTCAAGGAGTTAACTACAATGAGACCTCCTCACCCGTAGCGATGCTTAAGTCCATCCGAATCATGTTAGCAATTGCCGCATTTTATGATTATGAAATTTGGCAAATGGAAGTCAAAACTGCATTCCTTAATGGATATCTTAAAGAAGAGTTGTATATGATGCAACTAGAAGGTTTTGTCGATCCAAAAGGTGCTAACAAAGTGTGCAAGCTCCAGCGATCCATTTATGGACTGGTGCAAGCCTTTTGGAGTTGGAATATACGCTTTGATAGTGTGATCAAAGCATATGGTTTTATACAGACTTTTGGAAAAGCCTGTATTTACAAGAAAGTGAGTGGGAGCTCTGTAGCATTTCTGATATTATATGTGGATGGCATATTGTTGATCGGAAATGATACTGAATTTCTGAATAGCATAAAAGGATACTTGAATAAGATCTTTTCAATGAAAGAGCTCGGTGAAGCTGCTTATATATTAGGTATCAAGATCTATAGAGATAGATCAAGACGCTTAATTGGACTTTCACAGAGCACATACCTTGATAAAGTTTTGAAGAAGTTCAAAATGGATCAAGCAAAGAAAAGGTTCTTACCTATGTTACAAGGTGTGAAGTTGAGTCAGACTCAATGCCCGACCACTGCAGAAGATAGAGAGAAAATGAAAGTCATTCCCTATGCTTCAGCCATAGGTTCATCATGTATGCAATGCTGTGTACCAGACCTGATGTGTGCCTTGCTATTAGTTTAGCAGGGAGGTATCAAAGTAATCCAGGAGTGGATCACTGGACAGCGGTCAAGAACATCCTGAAGTACCTGAAAAGGACTAAGGATATGTTTCTCGTTTATGGAGGTGAAAAAGAGCTCGTCGTAAACGGTTACGTCGACGCAAGCTTTGACACTGATCCGAATGACTCTAAGTCACAAACCGGATACGTATTTTTATTGAATGGTGGAGCTCTCAGTTGATGCAGTTCCAAGCAGAGCGTCATGGCGGGATCTACGTGTGAAGCGGAGTACATAGCTGCTTCGGAAGCAGCAAATGAAGGAGTCTGGATGAAGGAGTCATATCCGATTTAGGTGTCATACCTAGTGCATCGGGTCTAATGAAAATCTTTTGTGACAATACTGGTGCAATTGCCTTGGCAAAGGAATCCAGATTTCACAAGATAACCAAGCACATCAAGAGACGCTTCAATTCCATCCGCGATCAAGTCAAGGAGGGAGACATAGAGATTTGCAAAATACATACGGATCTGAATGTTGCAGACCCGTTGACTAAGCCTCTCTCACGAGCAAAACATGATCAGCACCAAGACTCCATGTGTGTTAGAATTATTACAATGTAATCTAGATTATTGACTCTAGTGCAAGTGGGAGACTGAAGGAAATATGCCATAGAGGCAATAATAAAGTTGTTATTTATATTTCCTTATATCATGATAAATGTTTATTATTCATGCTAGAATTGTATTAACCGGAAACTTAGTACATGTGTGAATACATAGACAAACAGAGTGTCACTAGTATGCCTCTACTTGACTAGCTCGTTAATCAAAGATGATTAAGTTTCCTAGCCATGGACAAGAGTTGTTATTTGATGAACGGGATCACATCATTAGAAAATGATGTGGTTGACTTGACCCATCCGTTAGCTAGCATTATGATCGTTTAGTTTATTGCTATTGCTTTCTTCATAACTTATACATGTTCCTATGACTATGAGATTATGCAACTCCGCAATACCGAGGAACACTTAGTGTGCTATCAAACGTCATAACGTAACTGGGTGATTATAAATATGCTCTACAGGTGTCTCCGGAGGTGTTTGTTGGGTTGGCATAGATCGAGATTAGGATTTGTCACTCCGTGTATCGGAGAGGTATCTCTGGGCCCTCTCGGTAATGCACATCACTATGTTATTCGGATACTGGATGAGTTTCAGGGGTCATCGGATAAATATCGGAGTACCGGGGGGTTATCGGAACCCCCGGGGGAAACTAATGGGCCAACATGGGCCTTGTGAGAGAGAGGAGGGGGCCTTAGGGCTGGCCGCCCCTCCCTTGAGGAGTCCGAATTGGACAAGGAGGGGGGCGGCGCCCCCTCTTTCCCTCCCTCTCCCCCTCTCCTTCCTTCCCCCTCTCTCTTCCCTTGTTGGAGACCTATAGGAATAGGATTCCTAGTAGGAATCCTACTTGGGGCGCGCCCCATGAGGGCCGGCTGGCCTCTCCCTTGCTCTCTATATACGGGGGCAGGGGGCACCCTAAAACACACAAGTTGACAGTTGTCTTAGCCGTGTGCGGTGCCCCCCTCCACAGATTTCCATCTCGGTCATATCGTTGTAGTGCTTAGGCGAAGCCCTGCGTCGGTAACTTCATCAACACCGTCACCACGCCGTCGTGCTGGCGGAACTCTCCCTCGGCCTCAGCTGGATCAAGAGTACGAGGGACGTCACCGAGCTGAACGTGTGCAGATCGCGGAGGTGCCGTGCGTTCGGTACTTGGATCGGTTGGATCGCGAAGACGTTCGACTACATCAACTGCATTACTAAACGCTTTCGCTTTCGGTCTACGAAAGTACGTGGACACACTCTCCCAGCTCGTTGCTATGCATCACTTAGATGGATCTTGCGTGTGCGTAGGTAATTTTTTTGAAATACTACGTTCCACAACATATGCGAGGGCTGGCGGCAGCTTATCAAGCGTGGAGGTGGGATGCGATCGAGAGGAGACGGGAGAACAAAGACCTGATCGATTTCCCGGTCTACAATAGACCCCTGTTGCGCTTGTGCATCTTGTGACAAAGGCGGTGTTGCAAACGAGTGTATGGGTAGGATTGCTACACGTCTCACGATCAAAATCTGATCATACCGCCATGGAGGCGGTTGACACGCGCCCAGTTATCAATCGGACGAAGCCAAGCATTTCCGAAAGAAAAATGTAGTACACACTAAATAAAAAAAGGTATATATAATTAGCCTAAAAATCCCTGTTATAGTCCCACCGTTTCATAATTTGATAACACATTTTTGCAAGCTATATAAAACGTCTTATATTATCACCTTCAAAGAAAAAGTCTTGTATTATGCCCTCGGAGTCAAAATTCATATTTGACGGTTCCGTCTTCAGCATCGGGACCGTCCCATCTCCCGTGCGGCTGGACCGCTGGAGTGCCACCTTTCCCCTTCCCCTCGCTCTCCCGGCCCCCCTCGCCCACCCTGCCGCCGTGCCGTACTTCTCCTCGGCGGCTCCCAGTCCTAATTACCTCCCCGCCCGCGCACGACAGCGGCTCCCAGTAGCCCCCCCTAGCCACCCCCGACGGCGACTCCCACTACCCACCCTACCCACAGACCCATCCCCTTTCCACGCGCGTCGGCCCCCATCGCCGTCCCAGTTCAACCTCACCGCGTCCCCGCCGTCTGCACCCCGTCCACAATTTCGGCCATTGGATTCCGAGGTACGAGCATTCCGCATCCATGATTAGCTAAACCCCACCCACGCGAGAAATTTTTGGGTGCGCCGGCCCGGTGTACACCCGGCACACCATCTAGATCTGCCCGTGTTTGTTACGCGTTCTGGAAGGAACCCGGCCTCAGCTTTTGCGCGTTGCAGCTGGAAGATTGTTTCACGAATTCGATATTTTCCGACAATCATGTATGAACTGTTTTCAGTAGCGGGCCTGACGATCGACTGTTCCCATGTGCAGAGATAATTTTGGTGTGGTCGATCGAGACCGACCTGAGTTTGCTTGGAGCAGCCTGGTGAGGTCTTATGCTGCCTTCTCAGGATGAAAGGCGGTGTTCTGCATAGGCTCCTTGTCAACAAGCTATGCTTGGGCCTTTTATTAGTTCTCCTCGTTGTGCCGATTGTCATTTTGTTGCTGGGCACAACTCCAGAACAGCTGAAAGTTCTCTCCCAAGGTACACCCTCTCAAATATAGTTTTACTGTGCTAGCTGTTACTTTGATTGCCGACTCAGAATCTCTCCATGCTCCTTTGGCTGAATTGTTATCTGTGTCCCCCTTCCCGCATCAGGTTTCCTACAGCAGCCTGAACTGGAACATATTGGAGATAATGTATCAGCTCTAGTTGTGCCTGCAGGTCCAGCTTATAACGACGACACTCACACGAGTATAACCAGACGGAACAAACAGAACAAAGGTTATGATTTTTAACATGTGCATTATGTGTTGGAAGTCTGAAGATTACTTTCTTATGCCTAATAGAGTGCTGTTGTTGCTTCGCAGACTGTAACTATGCAAAGGGAAAGTGGGTAGCAGATGAGAAACGGCCACTCTATTCAGGCAATGAGTGCAAGCAATGGCTGTCGAAAATGTGGGCTTGTCGAATGATGCAACGCACAGATTTCTTCTATGAGAGTTACCGGTGGCAGCCGCACGGCTGTGAGATGCCTGAGTTTTCAGGGCCTAACTTGTTGAGCAGGTATTGTGCTATTTTTAATTGTGCGTCACCTTACATACTGGACTTCTTTCTAACATATTAGAATGCTTACAGGTTGAGGCATAAAACTCTTGCTTTTGTGGGTGATTCCCTCGGGAGACAGCAATTTCAGTCCATCATGTGTATAGCAACTGGTGGTAAATACAGCCCAGATGTTGAAGATGTTGGTTGGAAATATGGCCTTGTCAAAGCTCCAGGTGCTTTAAGACCTGATGGGTGGGCTTATCGATTTCCAGAGACTAACACCACTATCCTTTACTACTGGTCTGCTAGCCTATCTGAATTGGAACCTTTGAACACAACAAATTCAGTGACTAGCTATGCGTTGCATCTTGATCGGCCAGTAACATTCCTGAAGAAGTATTTCCATGGTTTTGATGTTCTAGTACTTAACACAGGTCATCACTGGAACAGAGGGAAATTCAGTGGAAATCATTGGGAATTGTATGCCAATGGGGAGCCTGTAGGGAAAGGTAGACTTGCAGATCTCAACCGTGCAAAGAATCTTACACTGTATAGCATTGCCAGGTGGGTGCATTCAGAACTCGCAAGCCGTCCTCAGATGAAAGCTTTTCTGAGGACAATGTCACCGAGGCATTTTGTAAATGGCGATTGGAACACTGGTGGAAGTTGTGGTAATAGCGTTCCCTTTTCTAATGGAAGTGAGGTCTTGCAGGATCATTCAAGTGACTTGCCTGCAGAGTGTGCTGTAAATGGAACTCAGGTTAAGCTTTTGGATATTACAGCTATCTCACAATTACGAGATGAGGGGCACATCTCAAATCGTACTTTCAGAGCTCCAACAGGCATTCATGATTGCTTGCACTGGTGCCTTCCTGGTATACCAGATATGTGGAATGAGCTTCTCTTTGCACAGATTTAGTACCTGTATACTGCACTTCAGTAAGGGCATTTTCCTCCCAGAGGCCCAAGAATCTATTAATGTTCCTGCTGGTGGTCTGTACAGGGTGAACTGCTTTCTACCAGTGTTATTTGTGAACCATCCATGCGCAGGCGATGTTTTTGGTCATCCATCCATGCGTAGGTGGTTAACGGTGTCAAGATGATAGCATTCTTTCCAGTGTATTTCTCTTCATATTCTTAGCCCCGTTTCAGACCAGATGCGGAATTAGCTGCTACAGAGCCATGTGTAGTGCTCCCCAGGCACGTCAAACCCTTTTCTTTTCTGTAAAATGCCACTATATTTCCAGTTTACAATGTGCAGCATATATTCTGTAAAAATGTTCATACAAGTTGACCAAAGTTTTAGATTATAAATATAAAGTGGAACTTTTGGTTGAGTCTACATCCCCAAACCTCTTATCAGTGTGATTATCCAGTGTAATTGATTTATCTTTCTGCACCGTACTACTTCCTTGATACTACATTTGTTCTCGAATAATCAAATGGCTCAGGCTTGCTCCAATCATGGGTGGCTCGGGGCTGAGAAATACCATATGCAGTGATGTCAGTTTTTCAGGAAAAGGATGAAAAGAACATAGTTATAAGCATTGAACTCAACCAAGCATCAATCTGAAGCTAGTAAGGATTTGGCAAAGCTTCCTTTTCATCATAGCTCGGTTCAGATTGCTAGCTTGTGGGATCAGGTGTGGAACTAGCTGAGTAAAATCGACGTTGAAGCTTTTATTTTTCTTTACTATAAAAATGGTACTCCCTGGATCCATAATATAGCTTTTCTTTTTCTTTACTGTGAAAATGGACAGATTTGCATGTGCATCATATATTTTGTATGTAAGCTCATACAAGTAATACATAGTTTGACCAAAGTGCTATATGATCTTTTATACTGTATAACGTGGATCCTTCTTTTTGTGAAACACGCATAAAAAGTGGAGCTTTTGGTTGATGTTTGTGCACAGTTTTCTTTTACTCCCTGTAGCATTTGAAAGAGTGATTGACTCATACTCCCTCCGTTCTTAAATATAACTCTTTTAGGAGATTCCACTATAGACTACTCCCGTTGTAAAGAAATATAAGAGTGTTTAGATAACTACTTTAGTGATCTAAAAGTTTTTATATTTTTTTACGGAGGAAGTACATACGAAGCAAAATGAGTGAATCTATACTCTAAAACGCGACTATATACATTTGATATAATCTCTGTAGTGGAATCTTTAGAAAGATTTATATTTAGGAATAGAGGGAGTACTAACTTGGAGACACTGAGCCTTGTAACCATCCACAGCGTGATTAGTTTAGCTCTCCGCGTCGCGTCGCTTGCGCTGTAGATCTGTCTCCCCGTTAACCAAATGGTGAGGCTGGCAGTGCTGGCCTGAAAACATCACAATCGGTCATTTTTTACGTGTATGCCAGCCTCATCTGACATATATAGACCTAGAAGGTTTTATATCTAAGGAACAGAGGGAGTAGTGCCAAAAAGCAGTGGCGAAGCTATACTAGAGGAAAGTATCACTATTTTACTTTAATGACCCGTTTTGCTCTCATATCTTGTTGAATTTTCACTGAGCTGGGCGGGCCATAGCACAGTATTGCTTGGCCGTAGCTCCGCCAGTGCAAGAAGCATAGAACGCCACAGTTGGAGCAACTCCAACGCGTCGATCCATTTCGTCCGCGCGTGTCCGTTTGGATCACCGCAGATAAAAAAGTCGGCTCAACGTGCCGACCCAAATGGATGCGCAACCGTTTTTCGTCCGCCTGCCAACCCATTCTCGGCCAAAATTTGAGCCTCATTTGCACCTGCGCGGACACCAAAACGAACGCGCGCCTACTTCTCCCCCTGGTCCGCCAGTCGGTGGCACATCGATCATCATTTCCCTCCACTTTCTCAAAACACTCCCGCCCGCTCGCGCTCCCGGCCATGGACGGCGACGCGCAGACCCTCGATGCCGCCCTCCCCACTGCCGCAAAGCAGGAGGAAACCAACGCCCGAGTCGCTGCAAGAACGAGTGAGGCCTTGATCTACCTAGGGTTGAACCCTGGCCAGCACGGGCTCGTCAGTGCCGCCAAGGCCGCGGCCAGCACGGGCTCGTCGGCATTTCCTCGGATGGTGCTGCCATAGTCGCCGCGCGTGTCTTCCACACAACAAATTCCCGGCTTCTACTTCTATCTGCAAGCCTCCCGCTTTTTTGGGGAATGCTTGCCGAAGGTGAGTGTGGTGGCGCTGTCCACGCCCGCGCTCATGGCCATCGACCTCAACGCCACGCTGGTGGCCGGTTCATCATCCTCCGGAGGGCGCGAGGAAACGGCCGCGGTGAAGGAAATATGCCCTAGAGGCAATAATAAAGTTGTTTATATTTCCTTATATCATGATAAATGTTTATTATTCATGCTAGAATTGTATTAACCGAAAACTTAGTGCATGTGTGAATACATAGACAAACAGAGTGTCACTAGTATGCCTCTACTTGACTAGCTCGTTGAATCAAAGATGGTTAAGTTTCCTAGCCATATACATGAGTTGTCATTTGATTAACGGGATCATATCATTAGAGAATGATGTGATTGACTTGACCCATTCCGTTAGCTTAGCACTTGATCGTTTAGTATGTTGCTATTGCTTTCTTCATGACTTATACATGTTCCTATGACTATGAGATTATACAACTCCCGAATACCGGAGGAACACTTACTGTGTTACCAAACGTCACAACGTAACTGGGTGATTATAAAGGTGCTCTACAGGTGTCTCCGATGGTGTTAGTTGAGTTGGCATAGATTGAGATTAGGATTTGTCACTCCGATTGTCGGAGAGGTATCTCTGGGCCCTCTCGGTAATGCACATCACTATAAGCCTTGCAAACAATGTGACTAATGAGTTAGTTGCGGAATGATGCATTACGGAACGAGTAAAGAGACTTGCCAGTAACGAGATTGAACTAGGTATTGAGATACCAACGATCGAATCTCGGGCAAGTAAACATACCGATGACAAAGGGAACTACATATGTTGTTATGCGGTTTGACCGATAAAGATCTTCGTAGAATATGTGGGAGCCAATATGAACATCCAGGTTCCGCTATTGGTTATTGACCGGAGACATGTCTCGGTCATGTCTACATAGTTCTCGAACCCGTAGGGTCCGCACGCTTAACGTTCGGTGACGATCGGTATTATGAGTTTATGTGTTTTGATGTACCGAAGGTAGTTCGGAGTCCAGGATGTGATCACGGACATGACGAGGAGTCTCAAAATGGTCGAGACATAAAGATTGATATATTGGACGACTATATTCGGACACCGGAAGTGTTCCGGGTGGTTTCGGAGAAAACCAGAGTGCCGGAGGGTTACCGGAACCCCCCCCGGGGAAAGTTGGCCTACATGGGCCATAGGGAAGAGGGGAGGCAGCCCACAAGGGGCAGCCGCGCCCCCTCCCTATAGGGAGTCCGAATTGGACTAGGCCCCTTTCCTTCTCCTCTTCCTCTCCCTTCCTTCTTCCCCCTTCCTCCTAGTTGGACTAGGAAAGGGGGAGTCCTACTCCTACTAGGAGGAGGACTCCTCCCCTCCTTGGCGCGCCCCAAGGGCCGGCCGGCCTCCCCCCTTGCTCCTTTATATACGAGGGAAGGGGGCACCCTAGGACACGACAACAACACAAGTTGATCATTGATCTCTTAGCCGTGTGCGGTGCCCCCTCCACCATAATCCACCTCGGTCATATCGTTGCAGTGCTTAGGCGAAGCCCTGCGCCGGTAGCTTCATCATCACCGTCATCACGCCGTCGTGCTGACGAAGCTCTCCCTCGACACTCAGCTGGATCGAGAGTTCGTGGGACGTCACCGAGCTGAATGTGTGCAGATCGCGGAGGTGCCGTACTTTCGGTACTAGGATCGGTCGGATCGTGAAGACGTACGACTACATCAACCGCGTTGTCATAACGCTTCCGCTTTCGGTCTACGAGGGTACGTGGACAACACTCTCCCCTCTCGTTGCTATGCATCACCATGATCTTGCGTGTGCGTAGGAATTTTTTTGAAATTACTATGTTCCCCAACAGTGGCATCCGAGCCAGGTTTATGCGTAGATGTTATATGCACGAGTAGAACACAAGTGAGTTGTGGGCGATAATAGTCATACTGCTTACCAGCATGTCATACTTTGATTCGGCGGTATTGTTGGATGAAGCGGCCCGGACCGACATTACGCGTACGCTTACGCGAGACTGGTTCTACCGACGTGCTTCGCACACATGTGGCTTGCGGGTGTCAGTTTCTCCAACTTTAGTTGAATCGAGTGTGGCTACGCCCGGTCCTTGTTGAAGATTAATACATCACATACTTGACGAAAACGTTGTGGTTTTGATGCCTAGGTAAGAAAGGTTCTTGCTCAGCCCGTAGCAGCCACGTAAAACTTGCAACAACAAAGTAGAGGACGTCTAACTTGTTTTTGCAGGGCATGTTGTGATGTGATATGGTCAAGACATGATGCTAAATTTGAGATGATCATGTTTTGTAACGGAGTTATCGGCAACTGGCAGGAGCCATATGGTTGTCGCTTTATTGTATGAAATGCAATCGCCATGTAATTGCTTTACTTTATCATTAAGCGGTAGCGATAGTCGTAGAAGCAATAGTTGGCGAGACGACAACGATGTTACGATGGAGATCAAGGTGTCGCGCCGGTGATGATGGTGATCATGACGATGCTTTGGAGATGGAGATCAAAGGCACAAGATGATGATGGCCATATCATATCACTTATATTTTGATTGCATGTGATTTTTATCGTTTATGCATCTTAGTTTGCTTAGTTCAGCGGTAGCATTATAAGATGATCTCTCACCAAATTTTAAGGTATAAGTGTTCTCCCTAAGTATGCACCGTTGCGACAGTTCGTCGTGCCGAGACACCACGTGATGATCGGGTGTGATAAGCTCTACGTTCACATACAACGGGTGCAAGCCAGTTTTGCACACGCGGAATACTCGGGTTAAACTTGACGAGCCTAGCATATGCAGATATGGCCTCGGAACACTGGAGACCGAAAGGTCAAGCGTGAATCATATAGTAGATATGATCAACATAGTGATTTTCATCATTGAAAACTACTCCATCTCATGTGATGATTGGACATGGTTTATTTGATTTGGATCACGTGATCATTTAGATGACTAGATGGATGTCTATCTAAGTGGGAGTTCTTAAGTAATATGATTCATTGAACTTTAATTTATCATGAACTTAGTCCTGATAGTATTTGCATATCTATGTTGTAGATCAATAGCTCGTGATGTAGTTTCACGTTTATTTTTGATACGTTCCTAGAGAAAAATAAGTTGAAAAATGTTAGTAGCAATGATGCGGACTAGCTCCGTGATCTGAGGATTATCCTCATTGCTGCACATAAGTATTATGTCCTTAATGCACCGCTAGGTGACAGACCTATTGCAGGAGCAGATGCAGACGTTATGAACGTTTGACAATGCTCGGTATGATGACTATTTGATAGTTTAGTGCACCATGCTTTACGGCTTAGATCCGGGACTTAAAAATGTTTTGGACGACATGGAGCATATGAGATGTTCCAAGAGTTGAAATTGGTATTTCATACTCATGCCCGTGTCGAGAGGCATGAGACCTCTGACAGTACTTTGCCTACAAGATGGAGGAGACTAGCTCAAGCAGTGAGCATGTGCCCAGATTGTCTGGGTACTACAATTGTTTGAATCAAGTGGGAGTTAATCTTCCAGATAAGATAGTAATTGACAAAGTTCTCTAGTCACTATCACCAAGTTAGTAGAACTTCATGATGAACTATAATATGCAAGGGATGACGAAAGTAATTCCCGAGCTCTTCGCGATGCTGAAATTGGCGAAGGTAGAAATCAAGAAAGAGCATCAAGTGTTGATGGTTAAAAAGACCACTAGTTTCAAGAAAAGGGCAAAGGGATAGAAAGGGAACTTCAATAAGAATGACAAGCAAGTTGTCACTTCCATGAAGAAGCCCAAAGCTAGACCCAAGCCTAAAACTGAGTGCTTCTACTGCAAAGGAAATTGTCACTGGAAGTGGAACTGCCCTAGATACTTGGCGGATAAGAAGGATGGCAAAGTAAACAAAGGTATATTGGATATACATGTTATTGTTGTGTACTTTACTAGTGTTTATAGCAACCCCTCGGTATTTGATACTGGTTCAGTTGCTAAGAGTAGTAACTCGAAACGGGAGTTGCAAAATAAACAGAGACTAGTTAAGGGCGAGGTGATGATGTGTGTTGGAAGTGATTCCAAGGTTGAAAAGATCACCATCGCACACTCCTTTTACCTTCGGGATTAGTGTTGAACCTAAAATAAATGTTATTTGGTGTTTGCGTTGAGCATAATATGATTGGATCATGTTTATAGCAATACGGTTATTCATCTAAGTCAAAGAATAATTGTTATTCTGTTTACGTGAATAAAACCTTCTGTGGTCATACACCCAAGGTGAATGGTTTATTGAATCTTGATCGTAGTGATACACATATTCATAATATTGAAGCCAAAAGATGCAAAGTTAATAATGATAGTGCAACTTATTTGTGGCACTGCCGTTTAGGTCATATTGGTGTAAAGCATGAAGAAAATCCATGCTGATGGGCTTTTGGAATCACTTGATTATGAATCAGTTGATGCTTGCGAACCATGCCTCATGGGCAAGATGACTAAGACTCAGTTCTCCGGAACAATGGAGTGAGCAACAGACTTGTTGGAAATAATACATACTGATGTATGCAGTCCGATGAGTGTTGAGGCTCGCGGCGGGTATCATTATTTTGTGACCTTCACAGATGATTTGAGCAGATATGGGTATATATACTTGATGAAACATAAGTCTGAAACATTTGAAAAGTTCAAAGAATTTCAGAGTGAAGTGGAAAATCATAGTAACAAGAAAATAAAGTTTCTACGATCTGATCGTGGAGGAGAATATTTGAGTTACGAGTTTGGTCTTCATTTGAAACAATGCGGAATAGTTTCGCAACTCACGCCACCCGGAACACCACAACATAATGGTGTGTCCGAACGTCATAACCGTACTTTATTGGATATAGTGCAATCTATGATGTCTCTTACCGATTTACCACTATCGTTTTGGGGCTTATGCATTAGAGACAGCTACATTCACGTTAAATAGGGCACCATCTAAATCCGTTGAGATGACACGGTATGAACTATGGTTTGGCAAGAAACCTAAGCTGTCGTTTCTTAAAGTTTGGGGCTGCGATGCTTATGTGAAAAAGCTTTAACCTGATAAGCTCGAACCCAAATCGGAGAAATGTGTCTTCATAGGATACCCAAAGGAGACTATTGGGTACACCTTCTATTATAGATCCGAAGGCAAGACATTCATTGCTAAGAATGGATCCTTTCTAGAGAAGGAGTTTCTCTCGAAAGAAGTGAGTGGGAGGAAAGTAGAACTTGATGAAGTAACTGTACCTGCTCCCTTATTGGAAAGTAGTTCATCACAGAAATATGTTCCTGTGACTCCTACACCAATTAGTGAGGAAGCTAATGATGATGATCATGTAACTTCAGATCAAGTTACTACCGAACCTCGTAGGCCAACCAGAGTAAGATCCGCACTAGAGTGGTACGGTAATCCTGTTCTGGAGGTCATGTTACTTGACCATGACGAACCTACGAACTATGAGGAAGCGATGATGAGCCTAGATTCCGCAAAATGGCTTGAGGCCATGAAATCTGAGATGGGATCCATGTATGAGAACAAAGTGTGGACTTTGATTGACTTGCCCGATGATCGGCAAGCCATTGAGATTAAATGGATCTTCAAGAGGAAGACGGACGCTGATAGTAGTGTTACTATCTACAAAGCTAGAATTGTCGCAAAAGGATTTTCGACAAGTTCAAGGTGTTGACTACGATGAGAGTTTCTCACTCGTATCTATGCTTAAAGTCTGTCTGAATCATGTTATCAATTGCCGCATTTTATGAAATTTGGCAAATGGATGTCAAAACTGCATTCCTTAATGGATTTCTTAAAGAAGAATTGTATATGATGCAATCAGAAGGTTTTGTCAATCCAAAAGATGCTAACAAAGTGTGTAAGCACCAGTGATCCATTTATGGACTGGTGCAAGCATCTCGGAGTTGGAATGTACGCTTTGATAGTGTGATCAAAGCATATAGTTTTATACATACTTGCGGTGAAGCCTGTATTTACTAGAGAGTGAGTGGGAGCACTACAGCCTTTCTAATAAGTATATGTGAATGACATATTGCTGATCGAAAATGATGTAGAATTTTCTGGAAAGCATAAAGGAGTGTTTGAAATGAGTTTTTTCAAAGAAAGACCTCGGTGAAGCTGCTTACATATTGAGCATCAAAGATCTATAGAGATAGGTCAAGACGCTTGATAAGTTTTTTTTTAGTGAGTACATACCTTGACAAGTTTTTGAAGTAAGTTCAAAATGGAACAGTCAAAGAAGGAGTTCTTGCCTGTATTGCAAAGTGTGAAGTTGAGTAAGACTCAAAGCCCGACCACAGCAGAAGATAGAGAGAGAATGAAAGTCATTCCCTATGCCTCAGCCATAGGTTCTATAAAACATGCCATGCTATGTACCAGACCTATTGTATATATACCCTGCCCTAAGTTTGGCAAAGGAGTACAATAGTGATCTAGGAGTAGATCACTGGACATCGGTCAAAATTATCCTTATAAGACTAAGTAAATATTCCCGGTTATGGAGATGATAAAGAGTTCGTCGTAAAGAGTTACGTTGATGCAAGCTTTGACACCAATCTGGATGACTCTAAGTCACAATCTGGATACATATTTATAGTGGGAGCAAATTAGCTAGAGTAGCTCCGTGCAGAGCATTGTAGACATAGAAATTTGCAAAATACATACGCATCTGAATGTGGCAGACCCGTTGACTAAACTTCTCTCACAAGCAAAACATGATCACACCTTAGTACTCTTTGGGTGTTAATCACATGGCGATGTGAAATAGATCACTCACTCTAGTAAACCCTTTGGGTGTTGGTCACATAGCGATGTGAACTATGGGTGTTAATCACATGGTGATGTGAACTATTGATGTTAAATCACATGGTGATGTGAACTAGATTATTGACTCTAGTGCAAGTGGGAGACTGAAGGAAATATGCCCTAGAGGCAATAATAAAGTTGTTTATATTTCCTTATATCATGATAAATGTTTATTATTCATGCTAGAATTCTGTTAACCGGAAACTTAGTACATGTGTGAATACATAGACAAACAGAGTGTCACTAGTATGCCTCTACTTGACTAGCTCGTTGAATCAAAGATGGTTAAGTTTCCTAGCCATAGACATGAGTTGTCATTTGATTAACGGGATCACATCATTAGAGAATGATGTGATTGACTTGACCCATTCCGTTAGCCTAGCACTTGATTGTTTAGTATGTTGCTATTGCTTTCTTCATGACTTATACATGTTCCTATGACTATGAGATTATGCAACTCCCGAATACCGGAGGAACACTTACTGTGCTACCAAACGTCACAACGTAACTGGGTGATTATACAGGTGCTCTACAGGTGTCTCCGATGGTGTTTGTTGAGTTGGCATAGATCGAGATTAGGATTTGTCACTCCGATTGTCGGAGAGGTATCTCTGGGCCCTCTCGGTAATGCACATCACTATAAGCCTTGCAAGCAATGTGACTAATGAGTTAGTTGCGGAATGATGCATTACGGAACGAGTAAAGAGACTTGCCAGTAACGAGATTGAACTAGGTATTGAGATACCGACGATCGAATCTCGGGCAAGTAAACATACCGATGACAAAGGGAACTATGTATGTTGTTATGCGGTTTGACCGATAAAGATCTTCGTAGAATATGTGGGAGCCAATATGAACATCCAGGTTCCGCTATTGGTTATTGATCGGAGACATGTCTCGGTCATGTCTACATAGTTCTCGAACTCGTAGGGTCCGCACGCTTAAAGTTCGGTGACGATCAATATTATGAGTTTATGTGTTTTGATGTACCGAAGGTAGTTCGGAGTCCCGGATGTGATCAGGACATGACGAGGAGTCTTGAAATGGTTGAGACATAAAGATTGATATATTGGACGACTGTATTCGGACACCGGAAGTGTTCCGAGTGGTTTCAGAGAAAACCGGAGTGCCGGAGGGTTACCGGAACCCCCCGGGGAAAGTTGGGCCTACATGGGCCATAGAGAAGACGGGAGGCAGCCCACAAGGGGCATCCGCGCCCCCTCCCTATGGGGAGTCCGAATTAGACTAGGGAGCCCCACCTTTCCTTCTCCTCTTCCTTTACCTTCCTTCTTCCCCCTTCCTCCTAGTTGGACTAGGAAAGGGGGAGTCCTACTCCTACTAGGAGGAGGACTCCTCCCCTCCTTGGCGCGCCCAAGGGCCGGCCGGCCTCCCCCTTGCTCCTTTATATACGGGGGCAGGGGGGCACCCTAGGACACGACAACAACACAAGTTGATCATTAATCTCTTAGCCGTGTGTGGTGCCCCCGTCCACCATAATCCACGTCGGTCATATCGTTGCAGTGCTTAGGCGAAGCCCTGCGCCGGTAGCTTCATCATCACCGTCATCACGCCGTCATGCCGACGAAGCTGTCCCTCGACACTCAGCTGGATCGAGAGTTCGTGGGACGTCACCGAGCTGACCGTGTGCAGATCGTGGAAGTGCCGTACTTTCGGTACTAGGTGCCGTACTTTCGGTACTAGGATCGGTCGGATCGTGAAGATGTATGACTACATCAACCGCGTTGTCATAACGCTTCCGCTTTTGGTCTACGAGGGTACGTGGACAACACTCTCCCCTCTCGTTGCTATGCATCACCATGATCTTGCGTGTGCGTAGGATTTTTTTTTGAAATTACTACGTTCCCCAACACGCGGGAGATGCCAGCCGACATGCTCCTCGGCGGACGCAACCTGTTCGACACAATGTTGGAGGCCGACGACGATGAAACAACCAACCTTTCATCATCGAGAACATCATCTTCGAAGGCGGCCTTTACCTCCACTAGCGGTGCTGCCGCGGCTACCTACGATCCCGAGGTGACCCAAAGCCAAGATGGCCGAGCGCCATTCATGCCGTCGACCTATGATCAGGCTAGCATGGACGGCATGTTCATGCAAGATCGGGTCAGCATGGGCAGATTCACGCTCAACCACGAGTTCCTGGAGGACTACGACCTCGAGGAAGAGGATGAAATGGACATCGACGGGGAGCCTTTGTTCGAGGACAAGCTCGTCAACCAAGTCGGCGCGAAGCCAAAGCACAAAAGCAAACGGACGAAGGCATACACGTCGTCCAAGGACAAGCTCCTTTTTGTGAGTTTTGGAGGGACATTGGGCAAGACCCCAAGGTCAGCGCTGAACAAAAGGCATCAACCTTTTGGATTCGTGTTCATGTGAGTACCATGAAAGCAAGAAGTTTGCACCGTACGAAATGCAAAGCAAGCGTGAGAGGGTGTCCCTCTCGAAGCGATGGAGGGTGATATAACATGAGTGCAACAAGTTTTGTGCCACCCTTGAGACCATCAAGGCACGCCCGTTGAGCGGCATCGGCATGTAAGATACGGTATACATGTGCCCCTCTTCGTATCCATTTCCGTTTATGCTTGCATGTCCATTTGCCCATATGCGTGCATGCTATTCATTTGTAGGCATTCCAAGCTTTGGGGGCATTCAAGGCTCAACATGAGGGCAAGTCCTTCAACTTCTCTCATTGTTGGATGGTCATCAGGGGGGAGGAGAAGTTCAAGGCGCAATATGCT